>NC_087309.1:38760130-39060130 GCF_015220805.1 Pogoniulus pusillus
CTAACATACTGCATACTAGTAAGATGTAGTGTCATCGTAACAGGGCCACACAAACATGCCTTCACAGAACCTTTATTCTGGTGAAGAAAAAGTTACAGCAGTACACAAGAAAATGTTGCATGGAAAGCAGAGGAATACATTTTAATTGCTGCAAAAGCCGTGAATTTCACATTAAGAGAAACCAAGTTTTCTGCAAGAAAAATTTACTTCGGGCATGTTTCAATAACAGGGTTTTAGTCATTACTTCTTCACACATTGCACTGTTTTAACATTTTATACAAAAACATGGTCTAGACATGTACATGTACCAGTGGAATGAAATCATCAATAATCACTATCTAAAATGAATTACATTCCAAAAGCACTGGCTAATGATTTATCTTTTTTTCATGGGACCGATCTCTATCAGATTGATTTATGTAGCAGCCAATCATGTTTCAGTAAACTCCAGCACGCACATGCATCTTTAAGTGATGATAAGCTGTGACTGTCAATTTATTTGTACACCAGAAGAAAAAAGAAGAAAAAAAAAAAAAGAGAGAGAGAGAGAGAGAGAGGGAAAATAAATAAATAAAGAAAGAACCAACCTGCAATACCAGCACTATGCTTCCCCAACAGAAAAAAAAAAAACATGCAGAGAAGCCAACTTCTGTTATTGTTCTTTACCTTCCATGTCAGAGACATGGACAAATTAACATAATGAAATACAAAAAGACATATCCTGAGGGGGCAGGGCTAAAAAATATGTACTTTCCTATGACAGGTGATAAGCAAGCTTATTTTTCACTTGCATGTTTACATTATTTGCTTTGCTAGAATGTATCTCTTCCTTTTCTTTTTTTTTTTTTTTTTTTCCTCTTGGTACATTTACGTTATTTGCTTTGATTGTAGATGCTTTTGTTGGTGGTTGGAATGATTGGCAGCTTCAAGCTGTTCTGTTTAATTGCCTTTCCACTATGCAAAACTCTATGTTTAGAAGACACCGTTTCACAAATAGTGTGTGTGTGTATACAAGAGACAGAACAGGGGAAAGAGAGTTTCATCGGTTGGATTCACTAACCCTTCTGTTATGAATTTATCTGCATCCCCTTTGACTGTGCATTGGTTTGTTTCTGGTTTTCAATCCTTCTCCAAAGGAGCAATATGGTGGTGGTTTGGACTAGGACTATCTGTAGGATCCTGCTCAAAAAAAAAAGTGGGAGGAAAAAAAAAAAAAAGGAAAAGTCAAAACCAAGCTGGAGTACATCCAAAGACCACAATTCATTTTCACACAAAACCAAAACAAAATATATACATAAAGGGGGAAAAAAAGTTGTCTCCACTGATTCTTTGTTTTTCTCTGCTCTACCCTTTGCAATGGTTATAGGGGAATATTTTTCAGATTTTATTTTGGGTCCTTATTGTATTAATCATTTTATGTCCTCATTTCGGACCAGAGGTTATGGAGCTTCAGAAGAGTTTCTTTTTCTTTTATATTCCACTGGCAAATGGAAGTAAATTCTATTTTATTGATATGGAAAACTTTGCAAGCAGAAGAAACAGTATCCACAGCACATGAGCAACTGCTGCCCAAGTCTGGGAAGATTTGATGAAAACAAACGACTTGGGAAAGTAACATCTGGTGACATCTTCATCTCACAAATTAGATAAGACAGAGCTGGATTTATTATTATTTCCTGAAATTGTAGTGTGATGTTTAATTTCAGTAGTGACATTACTTTTCTCTGATTAGCAAACCTGAAGTGTTTTAGGAATTTCATGAACAGTTTTTTTTGGGGTTTCATAAGTCAAGAAGCATGTGCCACAAAGGGAAGCATTTTTGAAACTGCTGTATGAAAAAGTATTTTTGTTACATGTAAGTACAGGAGTTCTTCGCAGTGAGGTATAATGGTAAGATGAAGCCATGTTATGTTATTCTGTTATGTTTTATGAAATGTCATTAAAAAGAAAAAAAACCAAAAACATTGAATAGGAAAGGTTCATGACCTTTAAGCAATCAAGGATTTCAGAAAATGTTGTTTCCCCATCTCAGGCTAAATTGTACGGGTTATTAATCATTCAGGATAATAATAATAAGCAGCTTCTATTTTTTTTTTCTTTTTCCCCAACATCTCAATTAAAGCTGTCTACATTTTTTTCAAGTCAGTTATTTTCCTTTTTTTTTTTCCAAGTCAATTATTTTACTTCATTTTTTTTCCATAGGAAAAAGACCCCAAAATAAAAAAAAAAAAAAAGGAAGGGGGGGGGGGGAGAAATCCAAGATAACAACATTCAGAAGAGTATCATTCAGTAAACTACACGAATAAGACTTAGAACTAGATATTTTCATTTAAAGCCTTGTCTTGCTTTGGGAAAAATGCGTATGTTGTTGTGTGGGTGCTGACAATAATACCACAGCAGATAGAACTGTGTGCTCTCTAGTTACAGAGGGCTGTGTAGTGTATTTTGACTGTACTTGTTTTATCTCACGATGAAGGTACATTAATAAGACATAGAGAGGATAGATGGAATATGAGGTAAATACGCAAACAAAAAAAATCAGAAAAGGAAAAAGTAAATCAGGGAAGATGCAATATTTTTTCCTCAGATGGTTAGTGTCTCTCCTTAATAAACCTCAGCTAATAGCATATTATTGATATCATACATGGAAAATGCTATAAAACAGGCTGATCGATGTAATTGTTCACATTTAAAGACTCCAACACACGCTAGTTCAGAAATTTACCTTGGAAAAAGAGTGTGCAGCAATGAATACTCATATTTTTCAAAACATATCAACATGTCTAAGTAACTCTGACAGATTTAGGGTATTTCCCTTCTCATCACCCCTCAACCACCTTCCAGACTCAGTAGATAAATGAGGTGAGGTGAAAGCCAATGACATAACAGAACACAGATAGCATGCATAATACTTTGCATTAGTGTCCTTTGCATGACATTAGAAAGATGTAAATGTGTATTGGACAGAGAAATAAACAACAAACATGAGTTTGGGTTTTTTTGGTTGTTGTTTTTATTCCCACCCCCCATAATAAAATAACAGAATAAAACCACAAATTGTTCTCACAAACATCATCACCTCAGCCACTTCTTGCCATCCAGCTAGATAGCTAGAAATATTTTGATCTATATGACTTCTGTGGCCTTGATCCAAAGCTTGTTGAAGCCAATTAAGAATCTCCATTGCCTTCAGTGAAATTGGACCCAGCCCATTAAGAGACTTTGCCCCAGGGAAGTAAATGGAGGATTTTTAAGGGCCACCCTCACATGTCACTTCAGTTTATCGCAAAGGAAAAATACTTCTCTTCATTAACACTGTATAAGTTAGCTTTCCTCTCCAGCAACTCTGCTGTGTGTGTCAAACTCTTTCCTTTAGCTCTCAGCTGATCCCTTCTACCAAAGATGACTGCAGATAGAATGCAATATTACTTCTCATAACAGTCCTTAGGAAGTCAGTGTTTCCAGAAGCCATTCATGTAATTTTTCCCTGCCGCAATACTCTTGTGGGTAGTTTATGAATGACGACAGCTAAATTAAAAGCTATCCTATCTGAATGGGCTAAAAGACTGGCAAAACTCGGGAAACTATAAGCTAAACAGAAGTGACAGTTATAGTCCCCCTTCACATAAAAAAATTGTAAACTATTTCCTGTTGTGTCCCATTCCTCAGCTGGAATGCACTGCAAGGAACAGGGGTGGATTAAGGAGCTAAAACACTTCTTCGTTTTTATCAGGGACGTGCAAAGAGAACACTGAAAATGGAATTTTACCAATGATTAGTTTAGTCTAATAACTTCTGACTTCTTAGTTGAGTATAGTTACCTAAACAGCAAAAACCCAACATAAATATGTATTTCAAAGACAATGTCTTTGGATATGATTTAGGAACCTGGTGCCTATATACAATTCTGCAGAGATTTCCTTACTTATGTGTTTCCCTTGTTTTATCTGATTGCGTGCAAAAGAGCTCTTCCAGAAGAACTCGTTGTTGATGTGAGTCTGGAATAAAAACAGGCATTGCCCTCTCACCCATAGCAAGACAGTTTGGGTTCTCACAAGAGTCTGCATTGACACTGTACATGTGTCTGGGTCACAATAACCCCATGAATGCTCCAGGCTTGGGACAGAGTGGCTAGAAAGCTGCCCAGTGGATGAAGACTTGTGTTTATTTGTTGACAATGATTGAAGATGAGCCAGTGTGTGCCCAGGTGGCCAGAAAGGCCAACATTAGTCTGACCTGGATCAGTAATAACATGGTCAGCAGGAATAGGGCAGAGATTGTCCTCTAGTACTCAGAACTGGTAAGGCTACACCTTGAATCCTAGAGTTTAGGACTGTTGTGAAGGGGTTTTGTTTGGGTTTTGGGGGGATTAATTATGAGGCCAAACTTAAAAGGGTTAAAATAATCTGACATTATATACACAAGGAATTCCCCCCCCCTTCCCCAAACTTATATACAGCTACCCTACACAAGTTCTTTGCATGCAGTTGTGAAATAACTTTACAGAATGTCCATTTACAGCAAAAATCAAGAATTTAGCAGAGGTTTGGAAAGGTTTGGATAGAGAGAGTCTTGCGGCTCGAATCATGATCGCTCACTTACTCACTGGCTGGAGCTGCAGTCTCGATGGTCCCAAAATATGTAGCAAAGCCACGTTGCTGACCCTCATGGGTTTGAATAGTTCAGTTCAGGTATTATTGGGGCATGCTGTCTGGGAAAGGCTCCACGGGCATGATCAAGCTGGGAACAACAGGCTGGGGCGGCGTCTGGCCAGGAGCACCTTGGTGGATCTTCCCTGGGCTGGTGCAAAATGCCATGGTTCGGAATCATGCAGCGGCAGTGGCCCCAAAAGCAGCAAAGTGGATAGGAGCGATGGGTGGTGCAGGATGGCAGGAACACTGAATTGCCCCTTTTATAAGATTTGAGCCCGAGATTGATGGTCCTTGGCCACAATTCTGTCCAATAAGAGTCTGGCAGCAGGCCAAAACATACCAAATAAGGTGAAATCCATGGGTCCGGTACCTCCAAATATGGAGGAGGCTCAGGTGGATCCCCACCCTAGGCGTGTGAGCTTACATGAGGTGTTTACTTCAACCATGCAAGCAGGCAGGCCAGACTCGAAGGCACCAAGCTTATTGTGCTCCTTTGTCCCCCTTAATTTGCTTTCCCCAGGTTTGGGCAGGGCAACACCTTTCGGGGGGACAACATGTCCGGGCAAGAATAGGTTTGTAAACACAGCCATTTGGGCCTGTGTAACCCTTCACCACAAGGACTCCAAGAAGGATATTGAGATGCTGGATCAGGTCCAGTAAAGGGCAGCAAAGCTGGTGGAGAGTCTGGAGAACAGGTCTGGTGAGGAACATCTGAGGGAACTGAGGTTGTTTAAGCTGGAGAAAAGACAGCTGAGGGGAGACCTTCTGGCTCTCTACAGTTCCCTGACAGGAGACTGAAACCCAAAAGAGATCAGTCTCTTCTCCCAAGTGATAAGTGACAGATCAAAAGAAATGCCCTCAGGTTCCACCAGGAGTGGTTTTGGTTGTATATGAGGAAGAACTTCTTCCCCAAAAGTATTCTCAAGCCCTGGATCAGGCTGCCTGAGGCAGTGGTGGAGTCTCCATTCCTAGAGGGATTTAGAAGACCTGTATGTATGGCACTTAAGGACACGCTTCCAAAAACAAGTTTTCAAGAACTTTCTAACTTTTGAAATCCTGTAAGGCTTCTTTTCTAAAACACAGCCTTACATTTTTTTTCTCCTACTGCAATGTTTGGTGGAGTAGGAAGCCAAATATTCATCCATATTAACCCAAATATACCTCCTCAATCACATTTCAGCCCTCTGTGTCCTGAAATATTGCATAAGGACAACACTGCCGTGTCCTGTGCATTGCTGATGACATGGTGCACGTTGCATCTCTGACATGAGAACTTCCAGTAAAAGAATGTAGGAAGAGCAACACCTCTGTTCCAACATGGTGCAAAACTTTTCCCCAAAAATTGTATCTGAAGTTGTAAAATTATTAAGCTTTGACTTGCTTGAAAAAAATAGAGTCTATAACTGGAGTACTGTGTCCAGCTCTGAGACTGCCAAGAGACAAGAATGAGATGGCTCTAGATGAGGCAACAAAGCTGATCAAGGAGGGAGGAGCATTTCCCATATAGGAGCAGGCTGAGAGAGTTGGGGCTGTTCAGCCTGGAGAAGAGAAGGCTCCAGGATTATTTTAGAGTGGCCTTCGAGTACCTGAAGAGGGAGAGGTGGGGAGGGACTTTTTACAAGGGATTGTAGTGCTAAAATGAAGGGTAACAGCTTTAAGCTGGAAAAGGGGAGATTTAGGCTGGAGATTAGGAAGAAATTCTTGACAGTGAGAGTGGTGAGACACTGGAACAGATTGCTTAGGGAGGTTGTGGATGCCTTCTCCATGGAGGTGTTAAAGGCCATGTTGGACAGGACCTAGAACAGCTTGGTTTAGTGGGGGCTGTCCCTGCACATGGTTGGTTGGAACTGGTTGATCTTGAAGATCCCTTTCAACACAAATCATTCTATGTTTCTAGGAGCTGTGTTTCTATAACATTTCAGAAAAATGTATTTTAGTCACATCCCCTGCTCTTGAGAGGTTACTGCAGTTGGTAGATTGCAACAGTTAACTAAATTTAGAAAGCAATTACATACAATTATGACTCTCTTTTAAAGAATAAACATGTCAAGTGTCAAAAAACATTCTGGGCCTACTGTGCTTCAGTTTGAGTCAAAATACCATTTGTTCCTCTTCAATGAATATTTGAGAAGATAAAACGGTGCACTTGTTAAATTAACATGTTTAATGTGCACCAAAGCTGTTCATTTGTACAGTAAATAAGTTAAAAACTTGATTCTCATATAATCCACCATTCAACCTGACTGGCTGTTGAACCTCCCTAATCAAATACATCCACATGATATTGTAAGCCACATTACAGTACATTATTAGCTTGTAAAATGAAATTGCTGCAACGTTATGTACTGTATATTTGAAGCAGTAACAAATTTACCAGTGATAGATGTGCTAATGGATAGGTTGTATTGCAATAAATATAAATTCAGAATAGCAATTGGAAAACATTAACATTTTTATATATGAGTTTAGGCATTTATGAGGCTGATCCAGTGAGCAGTAAAAACTGAAGAGGTGTTCTTTCTAGCTGCCATTTCTTTTTTGGTCTGTTGCAAGTAAAAGATAAGTGGTCTTTCTCTGCAGCCAGGCTTTCACACCCAACATAAGAGACTTACGACCGACAAGAGTTTTGGTAAGTAGCTATCATTCCTTTCTCTAAGAAAAAAAAGTGCTCTATATACCTGATCTGCAGGTCAAACCCAGACACCACTTACCAGTAATTTTCCTCAGACTTGCTATCTGTTTTGTCTTCAGCCCAACATCCTCCTCCAGCCTTTCCTATTTTCCTCTTGAGCTCTTAATGCCACCCATTAACTATCCAACAATTGCTGTTTTAAAAGAAACAAAGCAATTTCAGGAGAAGAGTCAAAAATAAAGTGAAAAAAAGGCAGAAATCAGCATCCAGCAGAGAATGATGTGAGGACTGGGAATGCTGTACCATTTTCCTGCTGTCCAGACTGCTTCCACAGAAATTTCTGAGAAAACAGGTCCTTTTTGACCTTGTGGGTTCAAAGGAGGCCATAACAGTGACCTGAGGAATAAAACACCTCTGCTATGAGGAAAGGCTGAGAGAACTGGGACTGTTCATCCTGGAGGAGAGGAGGTTCAGTAGGACTTTCTGGTGGCTTTTTGAAGCTTAAAGAGGCTGATCAGAAATCTGGGGACAGAATGTTCATCAGTGTCTGTTGTGACAGGACAAGGGTGAGGATTATAAACCAAAAAAGGAAAGATTTGGATTCAACAAAAGGAAGAATTATTTTTCTACACTGAAGGTGGTAAGACCCTTTCTCATGTTGCCAAGAGAGGTGGTAGATGCCCCATCCCTGTAGTAATTCCAGATCAGTTTGGACAGGGTCCAGAGCAACCTGATCTAGTTGACGACATCCCTGCTCACTGCAAAGGAGTTGGACTAGATGAGATTTAGACATCTCTTTCATCCCAAACCATTCTGCAATTATATGATTATGTCATTCTTGCATGATACTTGCACCTGGTACACTTGCATAGGACTTGATAGTACTGTGGGCAATTCCTCCACCAAAGCAAACCATAAAGAGAAAATAGCCTCAAGTTGCTGAATATAAGCAACAATTTCTTCCCTAAAAGGGTTGGCAAGTCCTGGAACAGGCCATCCAGGGTAGTGATAGATAGTCTGCTCCTGGAGGGGTTTCAGAGCCATGTTGATGCGGTGCTGAGGGACACGGTTTAGTGGTGACCTGGCAGTATTGAGTTTACAGCTGAACTCAATGATCTTAAAAGCCTCTTTCAACCAAAACAATTACATTATTCCATGACCAATGTGTTCCTAAAGAAATGCAGGACAATAGCCTCAACAACAAGATTTTAGGTAGCTCTCCTGACTGCAGACAGAGGAAAGATGGGGGTGAAGCTGTACATTGCAGGAAGTAAAGGAGTAAGCCAGAAGGCAAGGGGGCTGTCTTTGGGCTAAGGACCATAGGATAGGAAATAGATTTTAAACTGTGATATGGAGGTGTGAAGCTGGTTAGTAACCTTCAACACCTTCATGTGTTCAGATGTCATCTTGTGGGTTGGTAGATTTCACTGCATTGCACAGATGCATGTGTTTTATTGCACAGTGATGGTTTACACATAGATATATACCTGGCATTTACAGCCAATATTTTCTCCATACACTATGTTTTTATTTCCAGCTTAGCAAAACGAGGGGTGTGTTTCAGATTCAGATGCCACAATGCATTTGTGATATCAGCAGAAGAGTGTCAGAATGTGGATGCAATTACAGAGTTACTGGAACTGGCAGAAATACAATAAAGTGTTTCGGTATTGTAATTCAGTTTAATGTGAAGTGCTGTTAGCTTGCTTGTCACTGAATATACTTTTAATTAAGCAGTTTTGATACCAAAACATGCTGTATTTGGGTAAAGACCAAAGTTGTATGCCACTATTACTCTAACTTTGTAATGATGATTATGGTAGACAGTCACCTGCCTTGTTAGGAAAAAAAAGGAAAGCACAGAGACTGGTGAATTAATCAAAATCTGTAATTTTACTCACTAAAAGAGTTGTAATATACTATTTCTGAGTGAATAGACAGATTTTCCTTTCAGTGTGGGAGTGGAAGGAGAGTAGAGGGATCTGTGTGGAGAGATATGCCTTGAATTTCTTCTAGTCTACTTATCATGTGAATTACTTATGTGGACGAGGTATGAGAGGGTACCAAATTATTTGTAGGTAATTCTGCAGTCAAATAAATAAGTAAAAATAACTACCAGAAAATATTTTCTCCAATCTGCACTGCTAAAAATTATTCTCATACAAGGAGAGTAGAACAATTTAGAGAAGTTAAAAAAAAAAAAAAAAAAAAAAAAGAAATATTCGACACTTTCTTTGATGAGCAGCTTATAAATCTGCCTTTTGTCTATTTTTAAGACCTATTACTGTAGCATATGTGAGCCTTACAAGTGCTTGTGAATGTATCCTAGCACGCTGGCAAAGTAAGAGAATATCATGACTCTGAGACCTGAGACAGATGAGATAAGTCCACATGAGAGGGAGATGTGAGTTTCTCCAGGTCTGATAGTACTTGTCCACATGCCAGCTCACACAACGATGGGGTTCAGTCATGCATTCTGCTCCTCACAGCCCCCATATACACATACATCTAAGTTTCTGTAGGAAATTTAGATGTGCAGAGCAGAAGGGAGCTGTGGTGTGATGATTTGGACTAGAAAACCAGACCAAGCCACAGAAGGCAACCAGCTGGTAACCCAGGCACAGCCAGAGCTTTTGAGCCATAGGCCTGAAGTTGTCCTTTATGTTGAAGATTTGGGTGCTGTGTAGTATAATCACACACACACACAAGAATAATTAAACAATGAAATTAATAAACAAAAATTGCTGGGTGATCTGTCATTATATTTGCAAGGGCAAGCTAAGTAAGTATAGGCTTTAAAATTACTTTTTTTAGCATTCCAGTGACAGCCCTTCCAAAGACAGTGGTTCAGGGCTTAATGCTGCTCTGATCTGGTTTCACATTGATTAAAATATATGTGCTGTATCCTTCTGTTCTTCCTGTATCCTGCCAAGGGAAAGAAGGATAACTCCCTCTCTTAGGAGCAGAGTCTTGCTCCTCAGCTTCCAGTGATGAAAACTATTGAAGTGTCTGAGCTTTTATCTTTTGTCCTAATGTTAAGACACCTGTTTTAGCATATCGTCGGGTCCCATTGGCAAACTCCCAAAAACGATACCTCTTTAGTAGTCTCCTGATAGATGGTTTCCTGGCAAGAACTGCAAGCTGTACAGAGCCTTTTGTTTTTCAACACTTTCTTGTTAGGGTAATTTTTATTCTTCGACTACTTTCTGTTTCTTTATTTTTAGGTGCTGTGATTGTAGCTTCTGTGCTTCATTTTCCTCATGTCTTCTGACACTACCCAAAGCTGCAAGACTACTTGCACAGAATGTTTGAATTAAAAAAAAAAAAAAAAAAAAAAAGGTTTCTCCTAATAATGCAGATCTTCATAGACACTGAAAACAGAAAGTATTTTGCAGGCAAAGGATATCTTGTCACTAGGTCCAATTATGGGAGAAATGAAAAATTCAGTCTGATTTTTTTAATTAGCTTCTCTCCTAACACGCCTTGAAGAGTCAGTGGAAAATTAGAGCTTAAATTTGTCATGAAATGCTGTACTGACCAGCCAAATACACTGCTTGCAGCAAGTGTCCTCACAGTACTCTGTCAAAATAGAGTTTGAGAAGCAAATCTCCGAAGATTTGGAGTCAGGTGACTTCTTTTTCTCTTGAAGCCAACTATCAAATCTTAGAAAAGCAGAGTATAGAAGTATTTTCTTTTTTGAAAAATCTCAGCTTGGACCACATTGGAAATGGGAGACATTGTTTGGTTTCTTCAAACTTAATTTTTTACTGACTCATCCCATCCACATAAGCAAAGAGGCACAGAGGCACGCAGTAAAAAAACACAGCTAAAATGCCTCACTTTATTTGGTTCAATTTTAATTCATTTTTGCATGGAATTTTAGGCAAAGATTTAAGTTTTAGTTCAATTCTTTAATTTTCTTCCCATCACTAGAACATTTCACAGTAGATTTTGGAATACATTTTTTTTTTCCCAAGGCACCTCTTTACTAGCTGTGAAAAATTAATTCCTCAAACTATTTAGTAGACAGACATTCTCTAGTTTAGACCAACCAACTCATTTTCACTGTTGAGTTTGAACTTGCAGGCCATATTCATCAATGCAATAATGAGACATTTTCTGCATCTCAATTTTTAGCAATTTTCATATCCATATTCATTAAACTTTAAAAGATGATAAATAATAGATGGTTCTAATGTTGTCTGTTAAATAAATTCCATAAGAAGAGAAAACAAGGGCTTCATAAATGTTGAATTCCACTATTGTTTACATTTATAATGGGTTTCCTTAAATGGATAAATTAGATCATTATTAGCAAAACTATTTATTATTTATTAGTATTTGCATCTTAAAGGAGAGAATTAATCATGTTTTGTTAAGAAATTGAAACATTTGCAGTAGTCATTGCTTTTGATCAGCCCAGTTCTGTCTCTCCAGGTAAAATACAAGTACAATACACTTCATCTTCTGTTCCTGACTGAAAATAATTTTATGTGACCTAAAAATTCAGTGTCACCTTTTGTTTAATTGTTGCATGATTTTCACATGGCTTCACATGCTAGGGAAAACAACATAGTCCCAACTCTTCCGACTTGCTGACTTTTACATTGAGTTAGCTACATTTTAAGTTCCTTAGATGGCTTCTTTCTCAGTACTCTGTTTGTTTATTGCCTAATACATTTATAACCATGGGATGCTGCTACTGGAAAATGAAGATGTGGCAGAAGTTAAACAAGTAAGCAGAGAGGACAGCACTGCTCAGTAATACATTTCAGTTTGCATGCCAGAAACGCATATTCAAATGTTTCCCCTTGTAGACTTTTATGATTGGTTCGATCTTAACCAGTGAAGGCTTCTGCAATGTGTTACCCTCAGCAAAAGATCTGTGGCTAACACATGACACCAAAGAGAATCAGAGTATGAGCTGCAGTAACTTGGATGCTGCAAGGCTTTTTCCCAGACTACCAGACTACCAGAATGCAGAAGTTGGAAGGGACCTCTGAAGGTCATTCAGTTCACTCACAGCAGCTTGCCCACGATCACAAAATACAGGTGGATTTAGAATCTCTCCAGAGGAGGAATCATAGAATCATAGAATCATAGAATCAACCAGGTTGGAAGAGACCTCCAAGATCATCCAGTCCAACCTAGCACCCAGCCCTAACCAATCAACTAGACCATGGCACTAAGTGCCTCATCCAGGCTTTTCTTGAACACCCCCAGGGACGGTGCCTCCACCACCTCCCTGGGCAGCCCATTCCAATGGGAAATCACTCTCTCTGTGAAGAACTTCTTCCTAACATCCAGCCTATACCTACCCTGGCACAACTTGAGACTGTGTCCCCTTGTTCTATTGCTGGTTGCCTGGCAGAAGAGGCCACCCCCCACCTGGCTACAATGCCCCTTCAGGTAGTTGTAGACAGTAATAAGATCACCCCTGAGCCTCCTCTTCTCCAGGCTAAACAGGCCCAGCTCCCTCAATCTCTCTTCATAGGATTTGTGCTCCAGGCCCTTCACCAGCTTTATTGCCCTTCTCTGGACATGTTCCAGCACCTCAACATCTTTCTTGAATTGAGGGGCCCTGAACTGGACACAGTACTCAAGGTGTGGCCTGACCAGTGCTGAGTACAGGGGAAGAATAACCTCCCTTGTCCTACTGGCCACACTGTTCCTGATGCAGGCCAGGATGCCACTGGCTCTCTTGGCCACCTGGGCACACTGCTGCCTCATCTTCAGCCTACTATCTATCAGTACCCCCAGGTCCCTTTCCTCCTGGCTGCTTTCCAGCCACTCAGTCCCCAACCTATAGCGCTGCTTGGGGTTGTTGTGGCCAAAGTGCAGAACCCTGCACTTGGCCTTGTTAAATCTCATCCCATTGGCCTCTGCCCACCCATACAGCCTGTCCAGGTCCCTCTGCAGGGCTCTCCTACCTTCCAACAGATCAACACCTGCTCCTAGCTTGGTGTCATCTGCGAACTTACTGATGCTGGACTCAATGCCCTCGTCCAGATCATCAATAAAGATATTGAACAGGACTGGGCCCAGCACTGATCCTTGCACAACACCACTAGTGACAGCTGCCAACTGGATGTGACACCGTTCACCACCACTCTCTGAGCTCTGCCATCCAGCCAGTTCTTGATCCAGCACAGAGTGAATCTGTCCAAACCATGAGCTCCCAGCTTGGCCAGGAGCTTCTTGTGGCAGACAGTGTCAAAGGCTTTGCTGAAGTCCAAGTAGACTACATCCACAGCCTTCCCCACATTCACCAGGCAGGTAACCTGATCATAAAAGGAGATCAGGTTGGTGAGGCAGGACCTGCCCTTCCTAAACCCATGCTGGCTGGGCCTGATCCCTTGGCCATCCTGGAGGTGCTTTGTGATGGCACCCAAGATGACCTGTTCCATGACCTTGCCTGGCACTGAGGTCAGGTTCACAGGTCTGTAGTTTTCTGGCTCCTCCTTATGACCCTTCTTGTGAATGGGTATCACATTGGCCAGCTTCCAGTCTTCAGGGACCTCTCCAGTGAGCCAGGACTGCTGATAAATGATGGTGAGTGACTTGGCCAGCTCAGCTGCCAGCTCTCTCTGCACCCTAGGGTAGATCCCATCCGGTCCCATGGACTTGTGAGGACCCAAATGACGCAGCAGGTCCCTTACTGCTTCCTCATGGATTAGAGGGGGACTGTACTGGTCCCTGACTCCATCCACCACTTCAGGAGTCCAGCTGTCCTGGAGACAACCTGTCCCACTAGTGAAGATTGAGGCAAAGAAGGTGTTAAGCACCTCTGCCTTTTCCTCATCCTTTGTCACTATGTTCCCCTCTCTATCTAGTAAGGACTGGAAATTGTCCTTGGCCCTTCTCTTGCCATTCAGATATTTAAAGAAACACTTTTTATTTTCCTTGACAGCCGTGGCCAGCCTGAGCTCCAAGTGGGCTTTTGCCTCTCTAATTTTTCCTCTACAAGACCTAACAACTTCCTTGAACTTCTCCTGGGACACCTCCCCTCTTTTCCAAAGGTGATACACTCTCTTTTTAATCTTTAATTCCTTCAGTAAACTCCACAATCTTTAATTCCTTCAGGAAACTCCACAAGCTCTCTGAACAGCCTACTCCTGGGCTCCATCACCCTCACACCAAACAAGTTTTTCCTGTTCAGTTGGAATCTCCTGAATTCCAGTTTGTATCCATTGCTCCTTATCACTGGGCCCCACTGAAAAGAGCCTATTCTCATCTTCCTCTTTAGCTCTTGCTGAGCATTGATCAGATATCCTCTCAAGCTTTTCTTCTCCAGACTCAACAGCCCCAGGGCTCTCAGCCTTTACTCCTTACAGTGATGCTCCAGTGCCCTGAGCATCCTCGTAGCCTCCACTGGACTCTCTCCAGTAATTTCTTGTCCTCCAACCTGCTGTCCATGTTATTCTTCATGCACACCAGGACATGTTCTTGGCCACAAGGATAGATTGCTGGGTCTTGGTGAACTTGTTGTCCACCAGCACTCCCAAGTCCTTCTCTGCAGAGCTATTTTCCATGACACCAACTCTTCACCCATACTGCTGCAGAGGGTTATTCATTCCCAGGTGCAGGACCCTACACTTGTCATTGTTGACAATTCTGCAGCCTGCTCAGGTCTTGCTAAATGGCAGCACAGCCTGATGGGGTGCCAGCCACACTTCCAAGTTTGGTATCAACAAGAAATGGGTTGAGGGTCCACTTCATGCCTTCATCCAAGTTGTTCATGAATATGCTGGACAGGGTTCAACCTGGCACTAACTGCTGTGGAACATCTCTAACCACAGGCCTCCAACTAGTCTCTGTGACACTCACTACAATTCTGTGAACTCTGTCATACAGTCAGTTTTCCTGCTTTTTTCAGAAGCTGCTTCCCTTTTATCTGCATGCATTACCAATAAAGCAAACAACGTCTCGATGTTGAGATGGAGATGGATGACAAGTGTTGTCCCTCAGAGGTCTGTACTGGGACCAGTGCTGTTTAATATCTCCATCAATGATATAGACAGTGTACACAGCTCTGATCAGCTGTGTACATAACATTCGGCTGAATGGTGCCATCAATATGCCAGAGGGACAGGATGTCATCCAGAAGGACCTGGATAAGTTGAAGAAGTGGGCTCAGGTGAAGCTCATGCGGTTCAAAAATGCCAAGTATAGGGTTCTGTACCTGGATTGGGACAACTCCCTTTATCAATACAGGTGGATAGAAAACAGCCTGCAGAAAGAGATTTGGAGAGTCAAAGAGTTGGAGAGTCAACAACTGCAGCCCAGGCCAACGTCATCCTGGGCTGAATCAAAAGAATAGTGGCCAACAGATTGAGAGAGGTGATTCTGACCCTGTACTCTGCTTTGATGACACCCCACCTGGAGTGCTGTGTCCAGCTCTGGGGCCTCCAACAAAAGAAGGACATGGACCTGATGGAGTGGTTCCAGAAGAGGTCCATGACAAGAATCAGAGGGTTGGAGCACCTCTCCAGAACAAACACGCTGAGAGAGTTGGGGCTGTTCAGCTTGGAGAAGAGAAGGCTTTGAGCAGACCTTATAAGCAGCTTTGCAGTACTTGCAAGGGGCATACAGGAAGGCTGAGGAGAGACTTTCCATGAGGGCTTATAGTGATAGCATAAGGGGCAATGGTTTGAAAATAAAGCAGGGTAGGTTTAAGTTGGACATTAGGAAGGAGTTCTTTATTATGAAGTAGTTGGAATGCTGGAACAGTCTGTCCAAGTTGGTGGAGTCCCTGGAGACATTCAAGATCAGGCTTGATGAGGCTCTGAGAAATGTGAACCAGTTGAAGAATTCCCTGACAGCTGCAAAGGGTTGGATGAGATGACCTTTAAAGGTCCCTCCCAACCCAATGCCTTCTGTGATTCTGCACATAGTGAAGCATGTTTATCCATATAAGAGTTCAAGAAACGCATGCCAGGAGCAATGGCATTGCAGAGGAAGTCCTAGAAACCGAAACAGTGAGAGATCTACAAGATCTCTGCAGAAATGTGTGGGCTGAGGCTCAAATGTCTCCAGTCTGTCCCTAGGCATCTGTGGTCATGAACACACTGCTAATAGTCCCATCTATCACAGCTGTCATAAGAAGGGTCAGCATCTGCATGTGCGCTGATCAAGAAGCTAGTCTCCTGTAGGTGAACTACTTGTTAACACAAAGTCGGAGTCAAAGCACGTGGACTGTAAATACTGTGTTCTGAGAAACTTCTGCCACCTTGGGCCTGACACAGGGACTGATGACATGTCTGCTTTTATGATTATTCACAGGTCTGTCATGGATCATTTGAAACTCTCCTCCTTCCCCTTGTTTCCTTGAAAAAGTCCTTGTGGAACATTAAAATGCAGAAAAATCTGGATCCTATGCAGAGCATAAAGACATTTGAGTAGGAAATTACTTTGAAGCCTGATGTTAATCTGTAAGGCAAGTGAAGAAATAAATCAGTTTCAAATCTTGGATGAGATCAAATTAACTTAGTTCAAGTATTCCCAGGACTATTCAACAGACTAAGAAAACAGAAGGAGGTCTATTTAATTAGGCCAAAGAAATGGGCTCAGACTTTTGTGTTCACTGTGCCTCGAACAACTTCCTCTAACGGAAGACGCCAAAACAAGTTTCACAGAGGAGTTACTGATTCAGGTGATAAGCCTGTCACTGAAGCTAGTGGGATAAAACCTCCTGTAGACAGTTCCACTTGTATCAAGCTGCTGGAGCTTCATAGGCCTGTGGAATGAGTATTTCTGTATGCCAAAGGTCAAGCAGACATGGAGCAAGGTGATGAAGTAATGCCTGGCTGTATTTTAAGAGGCACTCCATCTTTGGGTGGCAGGTACCCAGACATCTTTGTTACCAATTTGAAAGACACAAAGTAAAAAAAAAACTTCCTTCTTGGGTGTGATAGTTTGAAGCAAGCTAGAATGTTTTGGTGAGGAGAACTAGATCATAGGCTGTGACAGGAAAACAATAGTGATGTTTACTCCCCTCAGAGTCTTGCTGAAGAAGAAATTAAAACATTAGATAACACTCTCGCCATTTTTATCGCACTCTGGCTGGGCTGCTGACTGAGCAACATCTCTCTAACACATCTTCCACTCACTTTTGCTTCTTAACCTCTTGGCTGAACCTCTATTCTTCCTTAGGACTGAGGTAAGGTTGAGAGGGGCAGGGGGAAGGTGCAGGGGTGGTTGAGAGCCCCTCCTGGGGACTCAGGTTTCTGGAAGGGGTGTTGTGTTTCTGTATTACCTTTTACTTTGTTTAATTCTATATATAACTGTATATACTGTAAATATCTTCTTGTGTATTGTGCTAGCTGTAAATAAATAGCTTCATTTATATTCCTGGAGCTGGCTGAGTCTAGTCTGGGTATTTCTAAAGAGGGAGGGAGGGAAGACCCAAACCATCACATTGGGATACCTTGACAATTTCAGAGGAGATCACCTGTATTTTGGTAGATTTTGAATAGTTAACCTACCCCAAGGCAACAGTGAAATAGTCCATGATTTAATAGTGTACTCTTAAGACCTATGATGAAAATATGATCAAAACTTAACAAATATTTGAAGAGGTAAGATCCAGTTTGAATGTGAGAAAATACGTGTTAGAAACTACGTTGTTTTCAACACAGTTGCTTTGACTGGCAGCCAGTCACTAGTGGTGTTCCCCAAGGATCAGTGCTGGGCCCAGTCCTGTTCAATATCTTTATTGATGATCTGGACGAGGGCATTGAGTCCAGCATCAGTAAGTTCGCAGATGACACCAAGCTAGGAGCAGGTGTGGATCTGTTGGAAGGTAGGAGAGCCCTGCAGAGGGACCTGGACAGGCTGGATGGGTGGGCAGAGGCCAATGGGATGAGATTTAACAAGGCCAAGTGCAGGGTTCTGCACTTTGACCACAACAACCCCAAGCAGCGCTATAGGTTGGGGACTGAGTGGCTGGAAAGCAGCCAGGAGGAAAGGGACCTGGGGGTACTGACAGATAGTAAGCTGAAGATGAGCCAGCAGTGTGCCCAGGTGGCCAAGAGAGCCAATGGCATCCTGGCCTGCATCAGGAACAGTGTGGCCAGTAGGACAAGGGAGGTTATTCTTCCCCTGTACTCAGCACTGCTCAGGCCACACCTTGAGTACTGTGTCCAGTTCTGGGCCCCTCAATTCAAGAAAGATGTTGAGGTGCTGGAACATGTCCAGAGAAGGGCAACAAAGCTGGTGAAGGGCCTGGAGCACAAATCCTATGAGGAGAGGTTGAGGGAGCTGGGCCTGTTTAGCCTGGAGAAGAGGAGGCTCAGGGGTGATCTTATTACTGTCTACAACTACCTGAAGGGGCATTGTAGTCAGGTGGGGGTTGGCCTCTTCTGCCAGGCAACCAGCAATAGAACAAGGGGACACAGTCTCAAGTTGTGCCAGGGTAGGTATAGGCTGGATGTTAGGAAGAAGTTCTTCACAGAGAGAGTGATTGGCATTGGAGTGGGCTGCCCAGGGAGGTGGTGGAGGCACCGTCCCTGGGGGTGTTCAAGAAAAGCCTGGATGAGGCACTTAGTGCCATGGTCTAGTTGATTGGTTAGGGCTGGGTGCTAGGTTGGACTGGATGATCTTGGAGGTCTCTTCCAACCTGGTTGATTCTATGATTCTATGATTCTATGACTTGTGGTTCATCTTAAAGGAAGGAAAATGGTTTTTGCTCAATACAGGGCAAGAAAAGATAACATGTGGCATGGATCTTGATATAGTCATGCACTGAGCTGCTCTCAAAAAAAACAAAACCCTGCTCTGCCAGGAGCATTTGGGTATTTTCACAGTTTTGTCAGAGGAGTCACTGTATCTTCTGAAACTACTCATATACCTGTTTTCCTACTGAAGCACAGCAACTTCTCTAAGCACGTGTGCAATAAATGCCATGTGTCTTGAGGCACTCCTTCACTGTTTTCCACATCCTGGGTAGGTCTTCCTTGAAACAAGTACTCTGTCATGATATCCTTTTTAAAAAAGTCTGATGACACATGTGGGATATTATGGGCATACAGCACTACAGCTCCTGCTAAGAATTTCAGACTAGACCAGCTATTCAAAAGCAGACATTTCTACTCCAGTGTCTGTGAGTCTGCTGTTCCATAAGCCTCTGTCCTACTCTGCTAGTTTGAGCTAGAAGAGAACTGATTCTGGTTAGTTCTGTGAGTTCTCATCTCAATCACTGCCCACTGAGGCACTTTCTGCAGCAAAAAGCAGGTCTGAACAGCCAGGGGCTGCTTCTAGTAGGGACAATGCTGATGGTGAGAGTTCCTGCCAAGGGTTGGGCTGCAGAAAGGCCCTTGCTTGGACTCACTCCTGTATAGACAAAGGACACCAACACAGCTTGTGTCTCACTTTGGCAGGAAGTCAGAGGTGGCACCTGCTGAGAGGAGAGGACAGGATGTGTGA
Source organism: Pogoniulus pusillus (assembly GCF_015220805.1). NCBI lineage: Eukaryota > Metazoa > Chordata > Aves > Piciformes > Lybiidae > Pogoniulus > Pogoniulus pusillus. The sequence continues at coordinate 38,779,838 of NC_087309.1, forward strand.
CCCCCTGGTGACCAACAATGGATTCCATACTTGAATGGCATCTTCAGGAGAAAAATGAGGAATCACCAGAGTCAAGCCTCCTCTTCCCTGGCTGGTGTTCCAGGACAACTCTGTCCCTTCTTCCCTATGACTCATCCCTGCATAGCTGAATTCAATTGCAAAACCTATCTACTGAATCTGGTTCCCATTTGCTGCTGAGTCCAATCTGGGACTCACTGAGTTCCTGCCCCCAGCATCAGTGGTGCCAGTGATGCAATCATTGCCATGAGGGGCTGGGAAGTTACCTGCCCCCACACACAATTAAATCACTCAGACTAGACTCAGCTGGCTGGAAGTTAAGGAATGAAGATTTATAGTCACAGCCTAGCACAATATACAAACAGATATTTACATTATATTACACATATTTACAATTATATACAAGATAAAGGTAATACAGAAACACAGTACCCCTACCAGAAAACAGAGTCCCTAGAAGAGTCTCCCAACCACCCTTCCACCTTCTTTCCACCCCCCTCTCTTATCTCAGAATCTGCCTTACATGCAAGGTGAGTTGGAAGAATTGGCAAGGGGGCCTAGAAACAGAATAATTAGTTGGGTTAAACAGATCCAGCTAGAAACCAGAGAGAGACACAGACACAGACTCCGACACAGACAGACTCCGACAGATTGTCTTATCTATGTTTGTGTTCTTGTTTATATACATCTCAGCAAACCTATGAGTGAACCAGACATCACCATTGTTTTCTTTTCACAGCCTATAATCTATTTTTTTCTCTGTAAAATATTCCAATTACACTCAAACCAGCACTGTTCTATATTGGTCTGTCTATCTGTTTCCTTTTGCTGTTGTTATTTCCATTGAAGTAGTTTTCTTTAGCAGCACATCAGCCTCTCTCCTTTATTCACTTTCTCTTCTTTTTTGAGAAGGAGAAGTAGTCATAAACAGTATAGATCACTCATCTAGTAGCTCACCTAGGCCTAACCCTTGACACCTCTTCAGGAATAATCAGTTAAAAATGAAGAAAGAAAAAACAACAAAACAAAACAAAACCCCACCACACTAAACAAACTAAACAAACAAACTAACAAAAACTAAAACAAAACAAAATCCCCACCTGTCAGTGACCCTAAGAGGTGCAAAGTGTTCTGGCCAGGAGAACAGTCTGGATACCCAAAGCCAAGCCAGATCAAGACAGCATAAATCCCTCCAAGATCTTACACTGCTAATTCCCCACATGGGCTGCTCCAGAGATGCCATATGTTCTCATGCTTTCCAACAAGGAGTGAGAAGACAGTGCAGAACATCACACATGATTTCAGTGGTAAGTTGACATCAGCTGCTTATCACACTCTTGACCTAGCTGCTCCCCAGCATCTGCGGTGACAATACTAGCTCCTGCCTACTTTATTATGAGCTGAACCATGAGCAATCATTTTGGTAAGAGCTCACCCGAGCTTGGATCCTCATGCCACATTTCATTTTCTTTGGAAATTATCTAATTTGGCTTTTCAAAGAGATGAGGTGAACAGCAAGTCCATGCTTCTTCCCTCCAGAAAACAGCAAAACATCACTTTTGGATCACTCACCACTGAGAAAGCCTAAAGATCATACCTTGCTGGTCTGGCTCACTAACGTCAAACTAAGCACAGGCAAAGTAGAACACAGAATAATGCAGGGAATTAGTGTCTAAATAAATCATTACGATAAACCATTAGGAATTGATGCTCTGAGTCAGGTATACTATTTTGTGTAATCCTGTTTATGTACAAAACATATTCCAATGTCTTCTCTCCACACTTCTAGTATGATTCAAAGGGCATTTCCCCATTCCAGAGCTCCCACATGTGACACCACAGTCAGCTCTGTGCCCAACAAGATCCATCTTTTAGCTCTCTCTCAAATTCTTGCCCTTAACTAATTTTACCTGACAGCATTTTTGCTGTGGCTCTGATTTTCAGCCACTTCCTTTATAGGTGCCTTCACCTATTTTTTGCTGTTCATTTGGACACATGCAGGAGCCTAATTTCTCTAGAGATTAAGAAACTTTGAGGGGGATCCATTGACTTAAGAAAAAAATCTTATTTAGAGATTAAAACTCCACTTGAGGATAACTATCACTAAAACAGTTCTGTTGTACATGATGGCTTTCAACACATCCTGTCCCATCACGGAGCAGAACAATTTAATGAAATTTACTGCTGGTAAAGATCACTTTTTAAGGCAGATATCATGTTAAAATTTCAGTCTAACATAATGGGAATACAGAAGGTAGTGGTCAATATCTTGATATCCAGAGATTGGTGATCCAGAGACGGAGATTGGTGACAAATGCTGTTCCTCAGTGATCTGTAATAGTGCTGTTTAATATCTTCAGCAATGACACAGGTAGTAGAATTGAGTGCACTTTCAGCAAGTTTGGAGATGACATCAAGCTGAGTGCTGCAGTTCACATGCCAGAGGGTCTGGATGCCAGGACAAGCTAGAGAAGAGTGCATGAGGTCCAACAAGGCCAAGTGCCTAGTCCTGCATCTGAGTTGAGACAATCCTCAATATCAGCATAGGCTGGAGGACCAAAGGCTGGAGAGTAGCCCTTTAGAAAAGTATCTGGGGGTACTTTCAAGTGAAAAGCTGGATATGAGCTGGCACTGAGAGCCACCAGCCCAGACCCAGCCATGTCCTGGGATGATCTCCAACAGCATAGGCATCAGGTGGAAGGATAGGGCTCTGCCTCTCTGTTCACTCTGCTGAGACTCCATCTGCAGTTCTGGGGCCAGCTCTGGAGCCCCGAGTACAGGAGACACATGGATCTGTTGGAGTGGGGCCAGAGGAGGCCACAGCAATGATGCAAAGACTGGAATCTCTCTGCTGTGAGGCCAGGCTAAGAAAGCTGGCATTGTTCAGCCTGAAGAGGAAGCTCCAGGAAAACCTTCTTGTGGCCTTTTAATATTTAAAGGGTCCTAGAATAACGATAGGGAGGGACTGTTTGGCATGTTCTGTTGTAACAGGACAGTGGGTGGTGACTTGAAAAAAAGAGAGTTTCAGGCTAGAAAGAAAGAAAAAATGTTTTACACAGAAGGTAGTAAGACCATGGCCCACATAAGATGCCCCATCTCTGGAGCCATTCCAGTCCAGGTTGTCTGGCTCTGAGAAATCTGCTGTGGCTGCAGACATCTTTGCTGACTGGGGAGGTTGAACTAGATGACCTTTAAAAGCCCTTTCCAAGCCAAAGCTTTCTGTGACTCTATGATAGAGGTCTGTAAATTTCATTTTCCTAGACAACTAAAGAGCATGAACATTTCTGCTTCATATATCCTTTTCTAGTAAAGTGCAGGAAGTGAGGAAGCTCACCACACCTGTGTGAGCTACTTACAGTAGCCTCTTAAAGATAGAACTACTTTCATCACAGGGTTCATGCATTGCTTTGCCTCCCTTTTTATTCATAAGGCCAGTTGCACCCTTAAGGCTTCTCTTCTGCAAATGTCCATATCTGGAAAACAAAAGTCTGACTGTTGTGGCACCAAAGCATTTCTACCACCAAAACCTTCGTTGTAGGACCAGTCACTTAGTAAAGTGTCCTCAAAGCTTTTCAAACCACATTTGAGGTCAGTCCTTTTTGTGCTGGCCTTGAGAGCTCAATGCACTGTGTTATGTTATTACTGCTGATCTTTGTGAGCTCATGGTGAATGAAGCTAAAGATGTTGGTCAAAATGGACCATAGGGTGATAACAGAAGATCATGAGCACTGATGTCATATCTGCATAATTAACCCCTCTGTATACTGTTCTTTTTTGTCTGAGAAAGTTGGCAAATATGTGAGCATTGATTAGGAAGACCGAATGAATCAATGGAATTCTCTATAATATTCAAGTATACTTCTGTATATTAAAAATGCATTGACAAATCCTGGATTATTTAACCAGATTTATGCAACTCATTTCAGGCTGAACTCTTACTGAACTCTATTCCAGAGCAAAATTGGAGCAGGAATGTGAATGCTCCTCGAGGTACATGTTATGAGCTTCAAACATCAACTATTTTTGCCCTAGAATTTAACATAAGAATGACAAAGACTCATCTATTTTCTGTTTATAAATGCTAAAAGATAGAGAATGATAGAGAAGATAGAGAATCTTCTCCCAGGCAACCAGCAATAGAACAAGGGGACACAGTCTCAAGTTGTGCCAGGGGAGGTATGGGCTGGATGTTAGGAGGAAGTTCTTCACAGAGAGAGTGATTTGCCATTGGAATGGGCTGCCCAGGGAGGTGGTGGAGTCACTGTCCCTGGAGGTGTACAAGAAAATCCTGGATGAGTCACTTTGTGCCATGGTCTAGTTGACTGGATTGGTCTGGGTGATAAGTTGGACTGGATGATCTTGTAGGTCTCTTCCAACCTGGCTGATTCTATGATTCTATGGTCTGATCATTTTGTTTTTTATGTTAAGAACTACAAAAATTAATGGGGGCTGTAGGTAAAAAGAGATTTACATGCACGCTTCCCATTATTGATGCTGGGAATTGTAATCCTAAAAATTCTTTATGAGCTCATAGGGTAGCAAAAGCTCTGCCTTGTTTTACTAGCATTATTCTGTTGGTATTTAAAGAGGAGTTAAAGCTACACATGAACCTTAAGATGATAAAAAAGAAAATATGAGGGAAAAAGAAAAGTGAAAAGGCAACATAAAAAGGGTGAATCTGACAGCTGAACCAAGTCAACTGCTTAGATTAGATAGGGAGAGGAAATTAGAACTAGCACAAAATGCTAACAAGAGCAGAACAAATAAATGGATAACAGGAAGGGAACTGAACCAACATAAACAGCTGCAAAGGGTATTGTTGGCAGAATTTCAGGCCTAACAGTTTGAAGAGGACAGAAACATTTCATTGTTGAGCAGTATTTTTAAAAATATGTTTTACCTCAACATATTTGTATTTGAAAAATATTTTCAAAATTGCAAGCTTCCTGCAACCATTGGAGCTGCTGAACTAGCCTGGGATTTCTTGCAGTCTTCCCTGTCTTTTTCCTTCCATGGCAGAAAGAAAAAGGCATTGTACTCCAGCATCAGTCTGTGAGGAGATCCTAATGGTACTGAGGTGAGAAGTTACAATTTCTCTTGACTTGTGATGGTTTGGGTGTTACCCACCCCCACACACTTTGGAAAATCATCCAGACTAGACTCAGCTGCTCTGGAAATTGAATGAAATTTATATTTACAGCTTAGCAGAATATATAAGCAGATATTTATAATATATATACAGCTATATGCAGAAATATGCAAGTTAAAAAGTAATACAGAAACACAATACCCCTCCCAGAAAACCTAAGTCCCCAGGAGGGGCTCCCAACCACCCGTCCACCTTTCCTCCCACCCCCCTACCTTACCCAAGATTTTGCCTTATGCTTACGGTTGCTTGGAGGGTTGGCCAGGGAGGTTAGGAAGCAAATGGATTAGTCACACAGACAGAAGGTTAGGTTAGAGAGAGAAGTGCAGCCCCAGAGAGACAGAGAGCAACTCTGTTATCTATACTTATGTTCTTGTTCTTATACATCTCAGCAAGCCTATAAGTGAAGTACACATCACCATTGTTTTCTTTTCACAGCCTGTAATCTAATTCTCCTCACCAAAACATTCTGTCTAGCTTCAAACTAGCATGTGACTCTTGGACATCTCTCTCCCCAGTAGATGGTTTCTCCATACTTGGTGGCTTATTCACTCTGCTCATTCCTGAAGACATTTGAGTCTATCATAGAGGTCATATCCATTAATTCAATACCACATTTGGAATATTTAATCATATTTTTATTAAGAAGACTTCTCTGCTTTGGTTGAGAATGATTTGTTTACCAGGCACTCCAGTGTGGAGTGAAACTATTGGTTCCCTTTGCAGACCTCCAGCTGTTGATGATTTTTTTCACAATGCAGACCTGCAAAACATCAACATGTGTGGAGAGGGCAGAGACCACAAAAGATAGTTTCCAAACAACAAAAATCCTTATGAGCTGTGTCCTACAGACTCTTCCTGAGGTGAAGGTGAAATCCTTCAGCCAAGCTGAGGGTACTGGCTTTTCTTGGGTGAAGACTGTGCTAGTTTGAAGCAGGCTAGAATGTTTTGGTGAGAAGAACTAGATTACAGGCTGTAAAAGAAAAACAATGGTGATGTCTACTTCACTCATAGCCTTGCTGAGACATAAGTCAAAACACAGATAACTCAGCATAACTCTCACTTGGGCTGCTGGCTGAGATGCATCTCTCTAACCTCACCCTCCATATTGGACTAATCCACTTTGCTTCCTAACCCCCTGGCCGAACCTCCATTCTTTCTTGGGACTGAGGTAAGGTTGAGAGGGGCAGGGGGAAGGTGAAGGGGTGGTTGAGAGCCCCTCCTGGGGACTCAGGTTTCTGGGAGGGGAGTTGTGTTTCTATATTACCTTTTACCTTGTATATTTCTGTATATAACTGTATATACTGTAAATATCTGCTTGTATATTGTGCTAGCTGTAAATATAAGCTTCATTCATACATCCAGAGCCAGGTGAGTCTAGTCTGGGTGATTTCTAAAGTGGGGGGGCGGGGAACACCCAGACCATCACAAAGACTAAGGACTGCTTAAGTAGTCGGCAGCACTTGACTTTAGTTAATTATAACCACCATCAAGTCAGTAACAGTGTATACTCTGCTGTATCAGAATATTCTGATAATACTCTGTTAATGTGCTGCAAAAGATTTTGGCTGAAGTAAGCAGACTTTCAGGCAAATCTGAAGTAGACTTGCAACACACCAGTGGAGCAGCCACCTTCCAGACATTAAATTAATATTTTTTTTAAGATATATAATTAGTAGCTAGACATGTAAACAAGCCATATGCTTAACATATTTCATCAAAGTTTTTCCATTTGTTCCTTTTTTATTTTTTAATTATTTTCCCCCACAACTTCCCACACACACACACAGAATGAGTGATTTCTGGAAAGACATCCCTTTCTTGATGCCTTCGGGGTGGTTATTCAGACTAGAAATAATTTTGAGATCGCAATCTTTTTTTAATATATGTATTAACAACATGGACAAGTTTACCACTAGCCAGCAATGTGCACTCATGCACTCCTTGGAACACAAACCCTATGAGGAGAGGCCAAGGGAGCTGGGGTTGTTTAGCCTCAGGGATGATGTTATTGCTATCTACAGCTACCTGAAGGGAGATTGTAGCCAGGAGGGGTTTGGTTTCTTCTCCCAGACAACCAGCAAGTGAACAAGGGGACACAGTCTCAAGTTGTGCCAGGGGAGGTTCTTCACAGAGAGAGTGATTTACCATTGGAATGGGCTGCCCAGGGAGGTGGTGGAGGCACCATCCCTGGAGGTGTTCAAGAAAAGCCTGGATGATGCACTTAGTGCTGTGGTCTAGCTGATTAGCTAGGGCTGGGTGCTAGGTTGGACTGGGTGATCTGTGAGGAAAGACTGAGAGATGTGGGACTACTTTAGCCTGAGGAAAAGCAGCCTGAGATTTGGCAATCACTACTCAGCAAGAGCTAAAGCACCTGTGTGGGCAAGAGGAAGGGGGCAAGAGGAAAGGGCCAAGAAGAAGAAGCCAGACTCCTTTCAGTGTTGTCCAGCAGCAGGGCAAAGAACAACAGGCACAAACTGGTGATTCCGTCCAAACAGAAGAAGAAACTTTTTTGGTGCAAGGGCCCTGGAGACTTGGAGCAGGATGCCCAGTTTGTGGAGTCTCTTCCTCTTGAGAGATTCCAGACACACCTGGACATTGTGATCCTGAGCAACTTGCTGTGGATGACCCCAGTTTGGCAGTGGGGTTGGGTTAGCTGGTCTCTAGAGGTCCCTGGAGATTAACTTTATTAATCAATAGTCTTATTAAAAAGGTTTGATTTCTCCTACTCCTTTTCTTCACTATGCATCCTCCTGCTAATACCACTCATTCAAATAAATCTTAGAAGTGAACTTCTCCCAGGTTTGATTTTAGAGTCTTGATTTTCTCCCAATGTAAATTATGTCATATCTTCTTATTTAATATATCTAGGTTCCATGTAATGTATTTCTTTCTCTATTTTGATTGCTTTCAATCCAGGTAAGACTGTATACAGTATCTTTAAAAGCCCTAACAGCATAGAAGTCTTCAATGAGCCAACTGCAAAAGAGTTCAGGCAACTATTTGTCATTAAAGGGGAATTAACTGCTCCTGTACTTAGGTAGTTTTAAAAAGTCTAGACACAGTCTCACCTTCACAAACCTCATTAACTGTTTAAAGTAGAGGAGAATGGTAAGCATCTAGGGCTGGAACAGCTTTGCAAAAAAAAAGACACTTTGGATACTCAAAACTTAATATTTACTTTGATTTTTCCTGTAGGCCAGAAGACATATAGGGATACTTCCTCCACAGGTCTCTAATTATTATCCTTTTTTTTTTTTTCCTTACCAAGGAATTGTCCTTCAGGGTTTTCACTCAGGTTTTTCTTTCTTGCTGAAACGTATATGCTGGGAAACTCCAATTTCAATTAGGAATCTTGAGTTCTACCACAAAACAAACAAAACATTCAGAATCTTGCAGAATGAAACAGAACTTTCTTTTTTTCCTTTTAAGTCTGTAGGAAAGCTCACTGGTAATGTTGTAAAGCACTAAACAGTCACCCTCAAGTTACAAGAATAATTAAAAATCAAGCAACCTGACGTGCATATTAGCAAGTCTGAGATGCTTTGAAATCTGAAGATGATGAGACTCCTTCTGCAATTCCATATTATAATGAAATGAGCATAGGAATGAGAACCTAGAATAACCAAATTCGAGTTCAGTTTATACTCCCCATATGTTTGAAGTGTCCCTCATGCTTATTCAGTACAACATTTACATGTTTAATTTTTTAAAAAACCACAGCATCCCAGCAAAGCTTTATTCCTCTGTGTTGTACATATGTATATGCTAAACTTGTTTCTCCCTGAACAAGGATGGTTTGAATCACAACACTTGACACAGCAGTGAAAGATACTTTGTGTACACAGAGCCAGGCAGTGCTGTTAGAAAATAATCTTATTATAGGGCAATACTGGTGGTTTATTTTCATACGATTGTTATGCTACAAGGGTGATGCTGGAAAAACAAGTGAATACACGATTGTGGAAATTAAATGTTTTCACAGACTGCTTACTTCTGCAAGCTTTTGTGCTCAGTGGTGTATTTTCTGTTATATTTCACAGACAAAAGTAGTTCATGAGAGTTTAACCACTTCTTTGGGAAATGATCACTTTATGTTTAACGGAGAGTCATCATCTCTGACTCTCCATAGTGTACAAGGATCATTGCAGTGTTTGGCCAGGTCCAAACTATTCATTCAACCATAGAATCAGAGAATGGTTTGGGTTGGTAGAGACTCAAATCATCTAGGTCCAGTCTGCCTGCCATAGTCCAGCACACCATCCCCTAGACCAGATTGGTCAAGGTCTCATCCAGCCTGGCCTTGAAGAGTTCCAGGGATGAGGCATTGTTGCGGAGGGGGATTCCCAGTACCTACACCAATAAGGCAGAGGGGAGAAATCAATTAATGTGAGAGGATATTTATAAAAATATATATATTTATTAAATTCCAATATTTTCAACTCTTGCCACACGCAGCCACTGAACTTTAATATTAAATTGTTTGTTACATGATTATGAAGACATTATGGGAATATACATCTAAAGAAACTTATTAATAACTAGCAAACATTGAAACTATTAACAGAGAGAGAGTTCTCCCTGTGGCTTAATGCCGCTTGGAGTCTTTGCCAAGCAAAGCTGAGCTGAAAGCTACTCTCTGCTTTATGGCAGATGTAATAGAAATTGCAGAGGCAGGATCTCCAGGTGCAGAGGCAGGATTCTGTGCAGTCTGAGCACGGGTCCAATGCTTGCTCCTCAGGCCAATTGAATGCAGACACATGAGTCTGCTCCCAGCAATCCACGGCAATGGTGCACACCAGGCAATCATACAAAGACAGGCATAAAACTGCAAGGAAGTATGCAGGCAGGCAGGCAAGCATGTGGTGGAGCTGCAAGTAATGTGGGCAAAGCCTAGCACGTGAGCCTGTGCACTCCTTTTTATTGAATGTGGGCCGAGAGTTAATGGTCTCTTTGGCCACTCGAATGACCAATCAGGTTGGCAGTCAGCCAAACCTTACCATGCTAGGTAGAATCCACAGGCCTGGACTCCAAATATGGGAATCATGTGGGCCCAGTACCAGACAGGCACGATCTGGGCATGTGGGGACTTACACAATCAGGTGTCCTGGGCAAGTGACTTTATGGCCCCAGTCTGTTGTGCCCCTTTGTGCTCGTTTACCCCTGGTGCAGGCAGAGAGACATGTTCAGGCAGAGCAGGCATAAATAATCCTACTTTTGGGCCCATAGGCCCTCCACAACAAGCAACCATGACTTCCCTGAGCAACCTGTTTTGGCAACTACCCTCACTGTCAGAAATTCCTTTCTAATACACAGTGTAAATTTACCCTCCTGTTGTGGAGGCAGGAAATTAATGTGGCTGAGTCGGGAAATTTTATACAAAAATAGAGTTATTTTATTTTCCCAAAACCCGCCCCCAAAACTACATATACAAAGACTGATTTAGTTTAACTAGCAGATTCAGTTGCTTGAGAATATCTACAGGGATGCCATCGATAATCTGACTATTTTGGAAGTCAGAAATTGGAAAAGGCTTTAGCTATTAATTAATAGCGTTTCCTTACCAATAAAGTTGAGCCAAAATAACTCACGGTCAGGCTGACTTCCTCTTGTGGTCTGTCTCTCTCGTTCCCTTTCAGCAGCTGTAGGCGGACCATTAAGGGTGGTTAGGCTTACAAAGGGTGTCAATAGGTGAAGCAGTCTTTGAGGATCTCTCTGCATCCAGGCCAGGCGAGAGTGGGGGGGAACTCTCAGGCAAGCATGAAGGTTCAGGCAATAACAAACTCCAAGCTGGGACGAACTCCAAGGCAGGAACCCCCAAAGGCGGGAAGCCCCCAATATTTATACCCTCCCTAGACAGAGAGCAAAGTTACCACTTCCTTAGTCATGAAAAGGCACAGCCAATCCCAGCCCGATTCCAGCGTGGGCACTGCACGGGGCACCCCTGGTGCAGGTAGGATCCCTTTGCTCACCCCCTTTATGCCTGCAGGGCAGGTGAGGGGCGGGGGGGAGCCAGGCGGCTTTCTCCCTCCCATTCAAGCCACGGAGAGAGAGGAATTTAGGCATATACAGGACTCCAGGACACCTCCTCCAGGTTAAAGCCATTTTCTCCTGTCCTGCTTCTACAAGCCCTTGCAAAATACACAAGCCAGAATCCGGGGCTATAATTTCATTGAATTTTTGTTAGGTTTGTTTGTTTGTTGGATTGTTGTTTTCTTGTTATTATTGTTTCTTTAGATTTTTGTGAAGGAGGTTAAAAGGTAAAGGTCTACCAGCAAGGCACTGACTCCCATCTCAGCCAGAGACCTTCTTCGCATTACTACAATTAGCTTGGGCTTTTTCTAGCTGAAAAGGAAACCTAACAGGGCATCATCAGGTCTGAAAACATGCAACTGATTCAGAGTTATCCTGATGATACAATACCAGTGGCTACAAAGGCAGACAGAAAGAGTTCAAACTGTGGCAGAATTTTTGCAGAGACACTGTACCCCCTCTGGTTCATTTGACATACTCAGTAACAGAATCTGGTACAAAAGGAATATCTAGGGGAGATTTTTTTTTTTTTTAATTATTATAATTTTTTTAAAAAGGGAACACCAAACCCCAAAACAAATCAAAACAAAGCATCCCTTTTTGGTAACTCTGGGCTTTGTTTCAGCCTGTAACTAACTCCAGTTACAGGAAGTATACAGTGAAAGATCAAAGTAAGAGACACTAAGTGAGCCTGTTGAAATGAAGTGTTACAGGCATATGTTCTTCATCTCACAGCTCCGTCAACTGGGTGCTGTAACAGCTGGGATATAAGAGAAATGTTTCAGGCAGATTCAGCAGAAGAGCCTGTACTTCATTTGGCCAGCTCAGAGCTTCCATCTCACTGAAGGACTGCAGCAGTTCAATAGAAGGATGCTTTTTTTCCACTACATGGGTTACAGAGTTTATTCCTGCTAATTGCTTTTACATAAATCAATGCAAACTTCACTGGGCAGCCAGAAGCCATTGTGAAGCAAAAGTCACCAATCTCAGGATGTCCATCCTGCTCCTGGCATCAAAACCGGAATGACTAAAGGGATGTGAGATACAAGTCCTATGTTGCCCTCCCCTCTCTCAAAGCAGGAATGGGGTCTGGATGAGACATTTAGCACCATGGTCTAGTTTTTTTGATAGGGCTGTGTGATAGGTTTGACTGGATGATCTTGGAGGTCCCTTCCGACCTGGTTGATTCTGTGATTCCTGCACCAAGGCCACTTCATCTTTACAGCACTACCCATTGCTCCTCAGCTTTTGATCAAGGGCCAGTGATGATTTGAGCATACAATACTGTGCATAATCCAGTCAGCACTGCTGCTGGTAAAGTCACAGCAAATTAGGGTGATCTGTGCACCAGCTGAATTTGCCAATTAATTCCCTTTGCCATCAAGAGCAGCACAGCCAAGTGGATAAAACTGGGAGCCAGAAGAACACAGCCTGCTGCTAATTCAGCACTGAAACACCTCACACCCTTAGGCAAAGGGGGAGTCTCCCTCTGCCCTTCCCATTTCGGGTCTGCCCCATGTATAGAGGGCAAACGTCTTGCACTGGGAACATCACCAGCCAAGGCTTGCCTGCACACAGTGTTTTCACTAACTCCACCACTTTATATTATTGCATCTTTCTTCAGGGGGAACTTCATAGCTGCATAAACATCTGTTTTGTAAGGATACACTATAGTGGATATTAAAGATACTTGTACCACATCTGGTATAAATCTGTCTGGAAAGTTGTCAATCATTGCACTACTCCAAAGCAGCTAATTGTTCTTATCACTGCTGTTGTTGTTATTCTTCTCATTAATAACCTTTAATAACATTTAGGATTTAAAAATCAAGTACTCACATGTGCATATCTGTCTCCATCTTATATTAACTACGTGCTTGCATTGGTACTTCTGTCTGGACTTTCCTACCTTGGAAATACACTGCAGTGCCAGCAAGGATTTAAAAGTGCAAATGCATGTACTTGAGATGGTTAATTTCTGTACAGTATGAAATCCTCAGTGTTAGAAGCCATACTGCTGATTGGGGCTTTAGTATAAACTTACAGGTGAACATAAAGAATGTTAGATAAGACAGAAATTGTAGCAGCAAATACAGTCCAGGTATTTAGAAGATCAGAGAGTAGCTCATGCTGTGTTGTAATATCTTCCTGACTTTCTGTGGATCCTCCAGACTATTATATGACAGCTTAACTTCTCACCAAGTAATATTAATCACTTCTTAATCAAGGTGTACTGGTTTTCAGCTTAAGACTGAAGAGAACTATTTAACAATATAACTTGCTGGAGTTTTTTTAATTAAAAAAAAAAAAAGAGAGAGAAAGGTTTAATAATTCTCTGAAGGGGTGGGAAGGGAGAATCTTTATTTATCTAAGGAATTAATATGTTTTCTACAAGCACAGAGTATTTTTTTAACCCCAAATCCAACCTTGCCTGACTGCCTGAAATTAAAATCTAATTACAGAGACTCAGCACACCAAGTACTTTCATCACAGGCAGAGGGCTTTGTAACATGTAAATTTGATGTGAGTTTTATTTAAATGAAGTCCAAATCCTGGTTTAAAAACAGTTCTGTTACCATAGCTAATTGCTGCATGTGACTAGCACTGTTAGTTCTTCTTTATGCCTCTTGGTTCAGCCTCACACTGTACAGTAAGAGATTTGGCAGTACTGTACCCTCAGTGTTGCCAAGAAATCAGCAGCATTTACTTCTTCATCTCTGAAATGAATCTGTGCTTAGTGGATTTTTATTATTATTGTTTATTTTAAAGAAATCTGACCATTTTTCAAGTGCCTAAAAGTGATGTTGGCAAAAGGGGTTCTGTTAAAAAGGTTTTGGGCCCATAAAACCATGTAACTCAATAACTCACACATTAAAGAAGAAATGATGGCTTTATTTTACATGGGTATGAAGGAGGGTCTATGCTTACAGATATTTGCACTGTTAACACACAAGGCATTAGCCTTGGCCCTCAACTCATGTAGTTACTGCAGAATCCCTACATAGTGGTGGCTAGAAGGGACATCTGGAGATTATCCAATCTAATCCCCCCTGCTAAAGTAAGTTTACCCACAGCAGTTTGCTTAGGATCACTATGTCTAGGTGTATTTGGATTGTCTTCAAAGAAGGAAACTCCACAATCTCCTTGGGCAGTCTGCTCCAGTGCTTCTGTACCCTCACACCAAAGTTTCTCCTCCTGTTCAGGAGGAACATCCTGGGTTCCTTTTTGCACCTCTTGCCCTGTCTCTGGACACTACTGAAGAGAGTCTGGCCCCTTTCTCTAGCCCCCCACAAGCTCTTTAGCTCCTGCTGAACATTGATCAGATCATCTCTCAGAGGCTGCTTTCTCCAGGCTAAACAGCCTCAAGGCTCTCAGCCTTTCCTCCAGGCCCCTAAGCGTCTTCATAACCTCCACTGGATGATCCTCAACATCTTGATAACTCTGCCCAGATATGGCTGAATGGCAGCACAGCCAGATTGTCCCAATTTTGTATCATCAGCAAACTTCCTGAGGGTCCACTTTATCCCTTCCTGTAGGTTGTTGATGAAGCTGTTACATAAGACTGGACCCACTCCTGGCTCCTGCAGATAATCTTTTTTTTTTCCATCAGGCACAAAACAGAGAGGTTTTTTTTACATTCATGTGGATGCAAAAAGGAAGGTTGCAGTCACTGGGCAATCAAGACACTGTCTTAGTATCCCAATATAAGCATACCAATTATTTCAACCTTTGGGTGAGCTCTGCTTCTTAAAATCAATGGTATTTTGCATTCCTCGATGTGATTTATTTTTGAATCTTTTAAGCAAGGGCTGACAGCTTTTGCCAAAGTGTAATGAATTGCTTACCCGTGAGATCCTATTTTCTCAACTGATATGAAAAACACAGGGAAAGCTTAATGTGATAAAAAAAAAAAAAAAAAAGTATTTTTGCAGCCTGCTATTTTAAAGAGACAACTTATAAAAAATGCATTTTCTATCTAAATATCATTTCAAAGTTTCCATTTTCCATTAACTGTGTTTTGCCTTTGTTGTTGTTATTATTATTGTTGTTATTACTATTACTGTTGTTGTTGTTATGCTAAAAGATGTCAAGCAATTTTAAAACCGTAAGAGCTGCAAATGAACTTCATACCAACGTAGATTTTATCTCAAAAGCAAAAAGGGCTAATCAAAGAAACATAGATCAAAAACTGCAGAAGTACAAAGAGTGTATTGTCCCTTATGGTAAGGACAAAGTGTATTTCAACTCACCTATGTCCCGAAAGGTTGTTTATAGGTGTAGACAGTACACACTGTTAATCTCTGTTTACAAACTGCCAGATGAAAAGGCAGAGTCGGTTTATTCTGTTTTGTGTCTCATGACAACTTGAAGCTTTCTGTTAATGGTATCTATCAGAGATGAGGGCAGTAGGGAAAGTCAGGAAGAGCACCTGGCAAAGTAGAGCAAAACACTCCAGCTGAAAGCTTGAAAAGTTATCACCCAGGTGCATGACTTTTAGACTTGGGAGCAGCTGAGAAGATCACAGTATCAAGATTGCCCTTGGAAGGGAAAAAAAATTAAAAAATAGTTGTAAATTTTAAAATAAGCCCAGAGCATGCTGGCACAGCAGTTTTGGAGATTATTCAAGACCACATAGACACCTATGTGGTGTAGACGTTCAATAAAGCTATTAGCTCTGTACCTTGATATCAATTCTCAACACTTTGATTCAAGGAGAAGCTGGTAATGAGGGACAGAGAGCAACTTTCCGGGTTGATTAGTTTACTTTCTTTGACTTTATGGGAAAGACCTATTGAGTTTTCTGTTCCAGGACACTGCTTCTTGACAAAGGTAATGGTAAGACATCTATAAACATCCTAAATGAGAGTGGCAGGCATAATTGCATGGCAATTCATAGACCAAAAATGTACTGACAGAATTCACCAACAACCCTCCCATTCTTGCAGATGCTGGCTTTTTTTTCCTTTTTCTTTTTCTTTAATCTTTTCTTTTTCTATTTATTTTAAATTTTTCTTTCACTTTTTTTCCCTCCATTTTCTTTTTCTTTTTCCCCTTCCTTTCCCTTTTTTCCTTTTCTTTTTCTTTTTTCTTTTTTTTTTCTGCTTTTTCTTTTTCCTTTTTTTTTTAGTTTTTCTTTTCCTTTTTTTTTTTTTTTGTGAGTGTAACCTTTGAAACCTCCCAAAAGTGTCTCCTTTCATTCAGTCAGATCTGGATATTTTAACACAATACTTAGAAGTTGGAAGTGAGGTAAATTAGGTGTTTGGCACAGCAGTTTCAGAGAGAGGGCTGCTTTAAATGCACAGAGAAATTGTGATTAGTTTACCATTCCTTCTTTTTCTCAAAATATCAGTAATGAATCAGGATACAGTTTCTCAAGGTACATAATTTGTGACCATGTTACAGCTGAAACAACATTGTTTTTAGAGCTCCTTGAGCCTGACTTCAGGAAGCAGTTAATTAGACATTTGAAGCTTAAAAAAAAATCCCCTTAATTTATGAACTTTTTTTAATTACTGTTTTTCATTAAAAAGCAGTTTCACCCACAACCCTATAGGCATTGACAGTCGTGGATTCAGCCAACCCATGCAGAAGAGAAAGCAGCTGTTGGGAAACTGCTATGAAGAGCCCATCTTCAGTGTGGGGGCACAGCCCAGGGTGTGCTTAGGCCTGACTGTGAGAAGCTGGGGACCAACAGAGAGATCCAGGGTCATCAAGGGGTGGTGCCAGCTTGCCCTCTGATTGCCATGTGAAAATTGTTCTGTTTAGTTCAAGCTGATGTGCACTCTGAATACTAATGATGGTCATTTAAGTAGAAACAACGTTGCCTGTTTCACTAGGATCATTTTAGCAGAAATTTGGGTTGTAAAGGAAAGAGAGGAGCTGAGTTTTCTGGATTGAAGACCAAGATAGTCACCCTTCTCCCATTAACTTGGTTGGAAGATACCCTCAGTTATTGACTGTGTGTGGGAAAAGACATGTACAACTCTTTTCCACCAATTCTTTGTGTTTTGTGGAAAAAAAAATTAAAAGTAGGTTTAGCATGTTTTCCTTGATCACAGAACCAAAAAATCCACTTTGCCCAGTTATATGAGTATAAAGACACACCTCTAATACATTGACCTTAATTGAAGGATTTGAAAATAAAGAATAAACTAGAAACCATTATTAACACTTTTATTGTTACTATTATATTACTATCATAATTATGTTAACACTTTGCTAGTTATTATTATAGCAATATTATAATTTTAAATTATCTTTAAATCTCATAATTAAAAAGTGCCTTTTATAGATTGCAGCTGGTGTACAGAAAAAAAAAGTGGAAAGCAGAATTGTGGGGAGGTTTGGATGGCATAAATTAATTTTGCATGCCACATAGGATGTAAGATCTTAACTGTACTTGAAGATGTTATGTGTCAAAGACTATGTGACACACAGCTGATATGTCGTCTAACTCATCTGAGATCAGTGGTCTCCTTTGATGTGAGTTTAGAAATGTGTCTCCTCATACATTTCTAAACTGTAAAAAAATATTGAAGTAAACTTTAAAAGAAATGCACCCTGTGAGTAACCATCAGATTTCTCTTTAGTGTGTGAGGCCCTGATGTCTCTGTGTATTTTGAACTACCAGCGAGTGATGCAAGTCAACCTTTTGACATAGTTGTCATGAGATTATTTAAATCAGGCTGATTCCAAACAATAAAAATATTCCTTATTGGATTGATATTCCTCAAAGCTGTGCATTACTCATTGATCATGGTGGTCTTCAATGGATCAAGACAAGCTGGTCACAGTAATTGAGATGAGGAAATCCAGAACAGAAGTGAGATATTTTCTTTCTTCCTTTCTCATCCTTCCTCACTCAGTGATTCTTTGGCTTTTTTTCCCCTGTTAATCTTTGCCCTGCTGCCCAAAAAGTAGGATGTTCATCTGATTTGCCCTTGACACCTGATTTCAGGTTGAAGGCTTTTTCCAGCTTCACTTATTCTACAGAACTGTTCTGCAGAATTGCCTTTCCTGCCTATTTTCTAAGATTATCTCGGTTTGGTCAAATATCCACCTGCTCATTCCTCTCTCAAAGATTTTACTTTCTTGCATATATTTTCCTATTTCCCATCTGGGCAACTAAATGAGTCTCGATTTGCCCATTTGCACTTTTAGCTATTGCTTACATATGTAAGGCAAGCTGTGAAATCCTGTCAGTGACGTCAACAAAGCTACAAAATACCTAATCACTAGTTACATTACTTTAGTATGCTCATTTCTGGGTTCCAAGGCAAGAAATGGGTAAATTCACTGTGGTTTGTCTGCTCCTACTTTTTGAGTGGAACAGGGCTCTGCTTGATTAATAGTGATACACACAACCCTGACCAAAGTAAGATCACAGAGTCAGTCATAGAATCACAGTTGCAGAATGGTTTGGGTTGGAAGGCACCTTCAAACATCATTTAGTCCAGCCCCCTCTTGCAGCCTTCAGGGTCATCTTCAACTAGACCAGATTGCCTCACAGATCTGTCCAACTTGACCTGGAATGCTGCCAGGGATGGGGCATCTACCACCTCTTCGGCAACCTGGGCCAAGATCTCACCACCCACAGCATAAGAAATGTCTTCCTTCTATCTACTTTAAATCTCTCTCTTTTAGTTTAAACCATCATCTCTTGTTCTGTCACAATAGGCTCTGATCAAAAGTCCATCCTGTATAGGGTTAACACTCCTGGGGGAGTGACCCTGAACCTGACCCTAGGGGTCTTGGTCCCTCCTCAGGGGTGGGCCACACTCCAGGTGATGGTTAGCCCACTTCCCCCACTTCCTGCGGTATAAAAGAGGAGCACTTCCTGCTCCTCACTCTCTTGCTTTTTCTCTCTTCCTGCGTTCATGATCACACACACACTGATACTGCATACCAGCACAACACGTGGCAGCCACGAGGCAGAGACACCATCACACTACTCGGGTTGTATCCATCCCTGTTTGTATTTTGCTGTTTTCCCTTCCTTATCCTTTGTAAACTCCCCTACCTCCAATCCCTTTTTCTAAGTTATTGTTAAACTTTTCCTTTTTAACTTCCAAATCGAGTGAGATTGATTTATTTGGGTGTCCCTACCTTTATCTCTCTCCCTGTCTTTTGGGGAAAGGAGGGGGAAGAGGGGAGGGCACTCTATAAATTCTATAAATTGTCATTGGGTCTACCAAATTTATAAGAGTCTCTGGGAACTTGCATTTGAACCCAAGACACATCCCCAGCTTTCTAATCAGCGCTTTTAGGTACTGAAAAGTCACTGAAAGGTCTCTCCTAAGCCTTCTTTTCTCCTGGCTGAACAACCCCAAGGTAGGAAGAGATATCACTCCACCTGTAATGTGTAACATGGAAGGAACTACCTGTGTCAACAGGTACTTAGGCATGCATTAACAGAGTAAGCCATGCCCTTTCAGATGCCATTTCATACCCTTAGTGTAAAAACTCCTAACTGCATCCTTATTTTCATTAGCTCATTGTGCCATTCAGATACTTGAGGCAAGATCAGAGCCTTGCTCTGCTGAGTCCTAGTAAGCACATAAGAAACTGCTTTTGCCTTAAGAAATCAAAATCTAAGTAGATGAGATGATCCCACAGCTCAGCAGCATGCCACTTCTTTTTCCCAACACTATCCCAGAAGTTTCCTATAGAGCTGGAAATTAACTTCATCCTTCTAGATTTGATGAACCATAACTTACTGCATAAAGAAAAAAATATAGGTAGATGATAGGTAGATTGAGAGAGAGATGTCCTGTTCAATATCTTTATGGATGATCTGGATGAGGGGATTGAGTCCAGCATCAGTAGGTTTGCAGATGACACCAAGCTAGAAGCAGGTGTTGATCTGTTGGAGGGTAGGAGAGCCCTGCAGAGGGACCTAGACAGGCTGAATGGGTGAGCAGAGGCCAATGGAATGAGATTTAACAAGGTCAAGTGCAGGGTTCTTTTGGCCACAAAAACCCCAAGCAGCACTACAGGCTGGGGACAGAGTGGCTGGAAAGCAGCTAGGAGGAAAGGGACCTGGGGGTACTGGTAGATAATAGCTGAACATCAACCAGCAGTGTGCCCAGGTGACCAAGAGAGCCAATGGCATCCTGGCCTGTATCAGGAACAGTGTGGCCAGTAGGATGAGGGAGGTTATTCTTCTCCTGTACTCAACACTGGTCAAGCCACACCAGTCCAGTTCTGGGCTCCTCAGTTCAAGACAGATGTTGAGATACTGGAACATGTCTAGAGAAGGGCAACAAAGCTGGTGAGGGGCCTTGAGCAGAAGCACTATGAGGAGAGGCTGAGGGAGCTGGGGTTGTTTAGCTTGGAGAAGAGGAGGCTCAGGGGGGACCACATTGCTGTCTACAACTACCTGAAAGGAGGCTGTAGCCAGGTGGGGGCTGGTCTCTTCTCCCAGCAACCAGTCAAGTTGTGCTGGAGGAGGTATAAGCTGTTAGGAGAATTCCAATGCCAAGCACTCTCTCTGGCAACAACTTCCTCCTAACATCCAGCCTATAATTTCTCTGGCACAACTTGAGACTGTGTCTCCTTGTTCTGTTGCTGGTTGCCTGGGAGAAGAGGCCAACCCCCATCTGGCTACAGCCTCCTTTCAGGTAGTTGTAGATAACAATGAGGTCACCTCTGAGCCTCCTCTTCTCCAGGCTAAACACCCCTAGCTCCCTCAGCCTTTCCTCATAGGGTTTGTTTTCCAGGACTTTCACCAGCTTTGTTGCCCTTCTCTGGACGTGTTCCAGCACTTCAACATCTCTCTTGAATTGAGGAGCCCAGAACTGGACACAGGACTCAAGGTGTGGCCTGACCAGTGTCGAGTACAGAGGGAGAATAACCTCCCTTGTCCTACTGGCCACACTGTTCCAGATCCAGGCCAGGATGCCACTGGCTCTCTTGGCCACCCGGGCACACTGCTGGCTCATCTTCAGCCTACTATCTATCAGTACCCCCAGGTCCCTCTCTGCCTGGCTGCTCTCAGCCACTCTGTCCCCAGCCTGTAATGCTGCTTGGGGTTGTTGTGGCCAAAATGTAGAACCCTTCTCTTGACCTTGTTCAGTCTCATCCCACTGGCCTCTGCCCACCCATCCAGCCTGTCTACATCCCTCTGCAGGCCCCTCCTACCTTCCAACAGATCAACATATTATGGAATGAGTTTTAGCTTAACTATTCTTTATATATTTACACCTCATCCTTAGAGATATATTAGCTACCAGGTACAACTGGTGTCGTTTTCAGCTGAGATAGCCTAATTACATCATGCAGTGCTAGGTGAAATAAATTCACACTGCCAAGCACCGCAATTAAGACTCTGTTGTCCAGCCTATTTTTAAAACCCTCTCCTCAGTCATGAGTTTCTGGGGGGGAGAGGGGGAAAGGGAAATTATCTTGTCTTGGAAACTGTATGACATATACCCATGTCAGTGGATGGGAATAATTACTCCGAGTATAATTAATGCAATCTGAAGAGCTTCAATAGTCGTGGAGTTATTATGTAACTGCACAATAATTAAATGATCAAGTTACTACTCAGTAATTTCATGGTGATTTGTGCTATGTACGATATTTGCCTTGCACAAACAAACAATGCTGTCATGCGATTCAGAATGGATGTGAATATCTGTGTGTTGATACTGAAATACATGCCAGAGGTTTGGTTGGTTTTGTGTTTTTTTTTTTCTGATGCCTTGCTCCTGAAACTGACACTGTTTCTGAGCATATTTTCTGTAAGCAAGAAGATCAAGAGGCATGTCTATTTTTAATGAAAGTGTGCATCTCTATAAGTGTAAACACTTCCATGGGCAAAGATGGAAGTATGTCATATTTAAAACATGGAATATTGAAGACACAAAACGTAAGTCATCCTTCAGGAAGACCTGGACAGGCTGAAGGAGTGTGCCAGCAAGGACCTTACAAAGTTCAGCAGGGGCAAGTGCAAGGTCTTGCAGCTGGGAGTACAGAACCCAGGAGTGCAGCTCAGACTAAGATCCACCTTGCTGGAGAGCAGCCCTATGGAGATCAACAGGTGGGCAACAAGCTCAAGCTGAGTGAACAGCGTGTTGCAGCAAGTAAGAAGGCCAACAGAATGTTGTGTTGCATTGACAAGGGAATCACCAACAGACATAAAGAAGTCATTGTCCCGCTCAGTGCTGGTCACACCAGGAGCGCTGCCTGCAGTTTTGATCCTCACTGAATAAAAATTATGTGGGCAGGCTGGAAAGTGTCCAGAGAAGAGTCACGAGGATGAAGCTTTGGAAGCCCTGTCATATGAGGAAAGGATGAGAGAGCTAGGTTTGATCAGTTTGGAGAAAAGAAGGCTCAGGGGAGGCCTTATTATTGTGGACCATGCCATAAAGAGCAGCTAGCAGAAGGGTGGAGATTTCTTTTTGCACATGGAAAAGACAAGGAGTGATGGGAGCAAGTTATTCCTGGGGAGATTTGCCTGGACTCCAGAAGAAAATTAGAGACTGGAATTACCTCACAAGAGAAGTAGTGGATTCCTGTACTTTGGACAGTTTAAAGACTCAGCATGACAGAGTGCTGGGATAACTCATTTCGTGTACATTATCATCTAGATGTTTAGAACAGATGATCCTTGAGTTCCCTTCCAGCCTATCATTCTGCTATGATGCTATCATGCTATGATGCTTTGCTTCTGTGATTCCATGATATCAAGGCACATCTAGATACTAAAATAAGAATCTTGGAGAGGAGTCCTCATAAACCTGTCCTGTATATAGGGTGGAGTACAAGAGCTGACCTGTATTATAGTGTTCATGGTTTAAAATCCTGCATTGAAAGCTGACTTAGAATCACAAAGTGCACAGATATTTGGGAGCAAACCCTGGAAGGTCAGTTATAAGCACTCTGGAGTGTCACACAGTGCTGTTAAAAGACCTAACAGTCAGAAAATAAGGTTTAAAAGTGCCACAACAGGATTTCATCTCTGAGAGTCCAGACTGGGGCGTTTTGTTCTGAACTGATGGTGTCCTTTTTTGGTGTGGGGAAGTAATTTTTTGATGTTTGCTCTTGCACACACATATCAGTTTGCAATATCAATACCAGTGGATACAGTTTGTTACTGAAAAGCTTATCTTTTTTGTTTCAGTGAAATCACAGATATTATCACCTCGCTTTCTCTATGAGCATAACAAAGTGTATGCCTCTCACTCTGAGTAAACAAAAAATATCCTGGGTCATACTCAAAATACCTGTACAACTCCAAACCAGAGTGTACTGATTTTAGATTAAAAGCTGCATACATTTTTAAGTCATTTTTTTATACTCATATAGAATAATCATAGTATCACAGAATCATTGAATGGTTTAGGTTGGAGGGGACCTCAAAGATCATCCAGTTCCAACCCCTGCCATAGGCAGGGACCATCCCGCTAGGACAGGTCACTCAATGCCTCATCCAAACTGTCCTTGAACACCTCCAGGGAAGGAACAACACGTTCTAGTGTCTCACCACCCTCACTGTAAAGAACTTCTTCCTAACATCTAATTTGAATCTTCCCTTAAACTCATTATACCTCATCCTGTCATTACAAGACCTTGTAAATAGTTCCTCTGCAGCCTTCCTGTAGACCCCCTTCACATAGTGAAAGGCTGCTATAAGGTCTCCTCAAAGCCTTCTCTTCTCCAGACTGAAGAGCCCCAACTCTTATAGCCTGTCCTCATAGCAGAGCTGCTCCATCTCTGGTCATCTTCATGGCCCTCCTATGGACTCACTCTAACAACTTGATCTCCTTCTTGTGTTGGGGGCTCCAGAACTGTACACGATACTCCAGGTGGGGTCTGATGAGAACAGAGTGAAGAGGGAGAATCCCCTCCCTTGCCCTGCTGGTCACACTTCTCTTGATGCAGCACAGGACACAGTTGCTGTCTGGGCTGCAGGTGCACACTGCCAGCTCATGTTGAGCTTTCCATCAACCCAGACCTCCAGGTCCTTTTCCTCAGGGCTGCTCTCAGCCATTCGTCACCCAGCCTGTATCTGTGCTTGGGATTGCTCTGACCCAAGTGCAGGACCTTATACTTGGCCTTGTTGAATGTCATGAGGTTGACCTGGACCCACCTCTCCAGCCTGTCTGGGTCCCTCTAGACAGCATCCCTGCCTTCTAGCAAGTCACTCATGCCAGATAGCTTGGTGTTATCTGCAAACTTGCTGAGAGTGTACTCAATTCCTCTGTCCATATCACTGACAAAGATGTTAAACAGCACTGGTCCCAGCACTGATCCCTGTGGGACACCACTTGTCACTGGTCTCCAGGTGCCATTGTTCCATTGATCACCACTCTCTGTGTGCTACCATCCAGACAATTCCTTATCCATCAGTGCTCTACCCTCAAGTCCATGCTTTTCCAGTTTGGTGACCAGGAACCAGCAGGAACTTCACCAGTCTGACATTACCTTTCAAATATGATGGGCAGTGGTTTAGCAACTTCATTCACCATTTCTCTCAGGATCCACAGGTGGATCTCATCAGGTCCCATGGACTTGTGCACATTGAGATTTCTTAGGTGCTCATGAACATGATCTTCAATTATAGTGGGCAGATTTTCCTTCTCCCTTCTCTACTTTTGCCCTCTGGGACTTGGACATTGTAGTTGAAGCCCTTGCTATTGAAGACTGAGGCAAAGAAATTATCAAGCACCTCAGTCTTATCCATATCCTTTGTCACCAGCTCTCCATTTCCTTTCCGGAAAGGTCTGTGGAAAGCCTTTTGTGTCCCTCTACATCCCATACTAGGCACGTATCCATGCCCCCCAGATCTCTTGATGCTTGCACATCATTACCCAACAGCCTCAGAAAATCAACTTTAACTTTTCTAGCTCTGGTGTTACATTGTCCAAAGGGCCCAGAGAGTAGCTGAACCAACAATTTCCAGGATGCTGACAGGTCATTTTCTGGTTTTTTTTTGAATCCACAATTTCCTCACAGAGAAGTACCACAGATGGGCACAGCATGTGGATGGCTGGTGGATCAGGTGAGAGAAGTGCATCTTGAGCTGTGATAGGCAGTAAAGTTGTGCCCTGCAGACCATGAATAATTCACATACCACATAAACAGAGACAAAAATGTGTGAAAGGCATCAGAGGAAGGAGGTCTTCTCCTTTCAAGTAGACTGCAGATAAGACATATTTTCAGAAGCTAATCTGGGCTATGTTTTATGTCATCTCCACTCTTTCTTTTGTAGCTGCTTTGTATAGGGTTCTACTTAGCCATTGCTGGCTACAGAACTTGGTTACCTGAAAAAGCTGACAAGGACCGTTTGCAGGCTTTGTGCCACAGGGTGTTCATTTACAAGGGGGAGGGAAAGGGGAAGGGGATGGAGAGGGGGAGAGGGAAAGGGAAGGGGAAGGAGGAGAGGGAGGAAGGGGAAGGGAAGAGGAGGAGGAGGGGAGGGGAGGGGAGGGGAGGGGAGGGGAGGGGAGGGGAGGGGAGGGGAGGGGAGGGGAGGGGAGGGGAGGGGAGGGGAGGGGAGGGGAGGGGAGGGGAGGGGAGGGGAGGGGAGGGGAGGGGAGGAGAGGAGAGGAGAGGAGAGGAGAGGAGAGGAGAGGAGAGGAGAGGAGAGGAGAGGAGAGGAGAGGAGAGGAGAGGAGAGGAGAGGAGAGGAGAGGAGAGGAGAGGAGAGGAGAGGAGAGGAGAGGAGAGGAGAGGAGAGGAGAGGAGAGGAGAGGAGAGGAGAGGAGAGGAGAGGAGAGGAGAGGAGAGGAGAGGAGAGGAGAGGAGAGGAGAGGAGAGGAGAGGAGAGGAGAGGAGAGGAGAGGAGAGGAGAGGAGAGGAGAGGAGAGGAGAGGAGAGGAGAGGAGAGGAGAGGAGAGGAGAGGAGAGGAGAGGAGAGGAGAGGAGAGGAGAGGAGAGGAGAGGAGAGGAGAGGAGAGGAGAGGAGAGGAGAGGAGAGGAGAGGAGAGGAGAGGAGAGGAGAGGAGAGGAGAGGAGAGGAGAGGAGAGGAGAGGAGAGGAGAGGAGAGGAGAGGAGAGGAGAGGAGAGGAGAGGAGAGGAGAGGAGAGGAGAGGAGAGGAGAGGAGAGGAGAGGAGAGGAGAGGAGAGGAGAGGAGAGGAGAGGAGAGGAGAGGAGAGGAGAGGAGAGGAGAGGAGAGGAGAGGAGAGGAGAGGAGAGGAGAGGAGAGGAGAGGGTAAGAAGACAAATGTCAATATCTGCTATTTAGCTGCTCTTGTTTTACACTAGCAATAGTTTTGAGTGGGAGTGGTGAGGCACTGTAACAAGTTGCCCAGAGATGTTGAGACATTTCCAAGCCTGGAATAGCTCAAATAGAGGTTGAATGGGGCCTGGATCAACCTGGTCTATTAGAAGGTTTCTCTGCCCATTACAAGGGGTTTGGAACTAGATATTCTTTAAGATTGCCTAATAGTTCTTTGGTAAATTCAGTTTATTTCAGTGCAACATACTCTAATGCACTGGGAATATGTTCCTCAAATTGTGGACTGGGAAACTTGAGGACAGGAAGGAAAGAACTTGAAAGGAAGGAACTCAAAATGAAGAAACAAGGAAACAAGGAAGGAAAAGAAGAAAGGAAACAAGGAAGGAAACAAGGAAACAAGGAAGGAAGGAAACAAGGAAGGAAACAAGGAAACAAGGAAACAAGGAAGGAAGAAAACAAGGAAGGAAGGGAGGAAGGAAAGGAAAAGAGCTGCTCTAGTTGGAAGCCACAAACAGAGGCTGACCATATGAAAACATCTTCAGTAACAACACACTGCTAAGTGAGAACGCATGGTGTCTGAAGTCAGTAGAAGAATCGTATCTAATTCAGTACAGAGATTCTGTTCTGGAGGAGCTTTTCTGATAAAGCCAAATCTACTCTCTGCCCAGATGAAGAAATTATCACATGCAAATGATTAATTACATCCTGCAGAAGTAGTACCATACTTTATTTCTGCTCTACATCTGATCTTTTGTTTCTTTCTTTGATCTTATACTCCCGAACTCCTTTCCTAGCTGCTGATGACACCACACCATGCATTCATCCTGACATACACAAGTAGATTAATGATGCAAAGCCTCACAAACTTCTTTCTTGGAGACAACAGCAATTCTCTTGAATGTTCCACAGGGTTCAGAACTGGTTTCAGTCTTGTTCAACATCTTTGTCAATGATTGAAATGAAGGCACAGCATGCTATCTCAACAAGTTTGTAGATGATACCAAACTGGGAGGAGTGTCTGACACATCATTAGGCTGTGATGCCATTCAATGAGACTTGGGCAGTCTAGAGAGATGAGTAGAGGGGAACATCATGAAGTTCAAGAAGGGCAAGTGTAGGATCCTGCACCTGGGACAACCCTGTGCACCAATACAAGTGAGAGGTTCACCTACTGGAAAACAACCCTAAAGAGAAGGATAGGGAATGTGGTGGGCAACAAGTTCACGATGAGCCAGCAATGTGCCTTAATGGCCAAGATGGACAGTACATGAAGAAGTGATATGTGATCCACCAAACATCCAGGTGTTTTCTTTTGGTGGCAAAATATTTCTGCATTTCTGAACTAAACTAGTAGACACGAAATGAAATTTCATTACATTATTAGACAGAAGATGAAATTTCAAAACAGAAAGTGCAAGTATAGGCACATAAATAGCAAGACTTGGTGGGTATGCAGAGAAGTTGAGAGTAGGAAGGAGCCACGGAAGAAGAAGAAGACCTCATTGACACAGCTCTGAAAAGTTCTGTATGTATAATAATATACTTCTACCCATGAGTTGAGGGAAAGTATCTAAAGCAGTCTCTAACATGGTTGTGTGTCTCTGTAAGAGATGAAACCAAACTATAGGAAAGAGCGATTAATTTATTCAGGAAAGTAAATGGGATAAGAAGTGGGACATAGAGTGCAGGCCAGTTTAGTGGCCCATTTGCCTTTGCAAAGTGAGCATCAAGCAAGGCTGCAGTTGTTCTGTTTCCTATAAACATCTACATGTGTAAATAGTAAAGAGAGAAAAAAAACCCTGCCTAAGCCAAAATACTGAAAAAGTAACACATTCACTTCCAGCGTGCATGAGCACTTTTTACAGCAGCAATCAGAAGATTCTATCAAAGCAGGAACCTTCCAGACCAGAAGCACAAACAGAGGGAAAAGACTTGAAACAGAGGGACCTGGACAGTCTGGATAGGTGGGCAGAGGCCAACAGGATGACATTTAACAAGATCAAGTGCAGGGTTCTGCACTTTGGCCACAAAAACCCCAAGCAGCGCTACAGGCTGGGGACAGAGTGGCTGGAAAGCAGCCAGGAGGAAAGGGACCTGGGGGTACTGACAGATAGTAGCTGAAGATGAGCCAGCAGTGTGCCCAGGTGGCCAAGAGAGCCAATGGCATCCTGGCCTGCATCAGGAACAGTGTGGCCAGTAGGACAAGGGAGGTTATTCTCCCTCTGTACTCGGCACTGGTCAGGGCACACCTTGAGTACTGTGTCCAGTTCTGGGCCACTCAATTCAAGAGAGATGTTGAGGTGCTGGAAGGTGTTCAGAGAAGGGCAACAAAGCTGGTGAAGGGCCTGGAACACAAACCCTATGAGGAGAGGCTGAGAGAGCTGGGGTTGTTCAGCCTGGAGAAGAGGAGGCTCAGGATTGACCTCATTGCTGTCTACAACTACCTGAAAGGAGGCTGTAGCCAGGTGGGAGGTGGCCCCTTCTCCCAGGCAACCAGCAACAGAACAAGGGGACACAGTCTCAAGTTGTGCCGGGGAAATTATAGGCTGGATGTTAGGAGGAAGTTGTTGCCAGAGAGAGTGATTGGCATTGGAATGGGCTGCCCAGGGAGGTGGTGGAGGCATCGTCCCTGAAGGTGTTGAAAAAAAGCCTGGATGAGGCACTTAGTGCCATGGTCTAGTTGATTGGATAGGGCTGGGTGCTAGGTTGGCCTGGATGATCTTGGAGGTCTCTTCCAACCTGGTTGATTCTATGATTGTATGATTCTATATTAAGTAGAACTTGATTACTTCTTAGAAGACACTGTGAATGCATGTGGTGTCAATTTTGGGATCAGGATTCCTGTCACATGATGCTCCCATTTCAAAGGCAATTGGTTTGGGGTTGTTTCTACTTCCCAAGATGACTTTCAGGCAGCCTATTGAGCTGCCATTGAGCTGCCCATTTTGCTGCCTAGAGTTTGCCATCACCTCCCACCATGAGTTTCTTTTTTTGCCTGGATGATCCACTTTTCTCTTTCATTCTTAAAGATTTGGGCCATGGGGGTACACATTCATCTCATCATGCCTAATGAAGTCAGATGCCAGCTTTTACACCTTTTTCCTCTGCAAAATCTCTTCAAGTTTTCACGCATGACACATGCATCAAACCATGGTTTAGGCAATTGTGTTATTAAAACGTGCTGTGGTTCTGTAGTAAAATTAATTGATACAATACCATGAAAATACCATTTCAAGGCAAAACAGTCATCTCTCTTTGAGCTGTGTCACAGCTTTCTTACGTAAGTTGTGGATATGTCTTGGATTTATTCTGGATACGCATATTTGAGCAGTACAGGACAATGTCCTGTTGGTTGTATTCAGTGATCTTAGAAGTCCTTTCCAACCAAAACAATACTATGGTTACTTGATTGTGAATGTCTGAGTCAACTCTACCCTGCATATTAGGGACTGGAATATTTACCATGCCACTATTTAAATGTATACATTAAGCATTTCCTATCTTTGGGTGCTTGCTGAAGGACAGATTAAGGGAGAGCAGCAAAATGAAATAGTGCTAATTTGCCAGGCTGTTCTTCAGGTGCTTTCTCTTCAAAAAATCTTGATTAGATGCAACATGATGTTCTCTGTTCTGACTGCATTAGTGAAGCAGACCTGAGAAAAAAAAAGTACCTTATGCCAGCAAGCAAAGCTCAGAACTATTTTATTTGATAGCAATGCCACTCATAGAGTCTGGAAAGGGTGTTTTGCGACTTGAAGTGTAATTAATAGTCTTCTGTTGTGTGCACGTAACATTTGAGGAATTCAGGCCCAAACACCGTATTTTATCTTTAAACTGAACTGGAGAGCTGTTTACACAGGAGCTTTAGCTTCAGAGCAGCAGAGGAAAGCTAATACTTTGCAGAAAGGTGTCTGGAGACCAAAAGAAATTTTTCAAGTGTCCGGCAAAACAGGCCCTCTGGACTGCTGGGGAGGCAATGATCAGATTCTCACTACAAGCAGCTAAGTCTTTAAAGTCCAGCAGATAAAAGCAGTGGTCAAGCCTCAGAGACTAGATATTCCCGCATGAAACATAATACACCATGAAATGGAGAGAAAGGAGATCCTGTGCTTTTAACCAACAGCTCTTTGACAATGAGGCTGAGTGTAAGCAGATGTTGTTGCTGCATAAACAACCAAGTCCTTTGTCCATATAGGCCTTAAAAGCTTAGCTTCTAATGGAGGGGTGGATGGCCTTGATTTACACAGTTCAGCAATAAGGCTGGAAATACATTTTTATGGCCCTAAAGATAACTATCTTCTTAATGCCAGGCATTTTGTGACCACTTTATAACCCTTAAAGATGGCAAATTTACTGTGCAACAAAGCAAATGTCTAAGGGATTTTGCTAACGAGGTTTTCCACCCTTGTCAGACGCCAGGTCTTGAGAGCCAGCTTTGGAGTTTCAAGTGAAAGCTGCAGACCTTGAAGCAATGTTTTTGAAGCACTGTGAACTTAAGAGGCCAGTAGGTGAAATTCAGAGAAGTACTTCAGAGTGCCTATTTTTTAACCATTCCTTTCTTTGCACCATGATTCTGTTTTTTCTGGCATGATACACAGGCCATCCGACTTCATCATGGGGTCTTCCATATACTTGTTAACACATGTCTGAGGCCATGCTTCTCCCAGGCAAAGCTTCTGAGGTCCAAATTTCAGACTGAAGCAAGGAATGAGGACAGGATTCATCCTCTGGCCACTCATCAAAAGGACAAATTCACCAACTAGTCTTCAACTTTGCTCACTGGTGTGTCACTGCTGAGAGATGTAGAGGTCACAGAATCATAAAATCAGATTCATAGAATCACAGAATTATACAGTCATAAAATTCTAGAACGTTTTACACTGAAAGAGATCTTAAAGATCACCTAGTTCCAAAACCCTTGCCATAGGCAGAAGCACCTCCAACCAGACTAGGTTGCTCTAGACCCCATCCAGTGTAGCTTTGAACACTTCTAAGCTTAGAGCCTCCACAGCTTCTCTATGCAACCTGATATGTTACTTCAAAATCTTCATGGTGAATGCATCATCCCATGTCCTTTATCCTGAATGTTGATGTAAAACCATGCAAAGTGCATGACAGTGCTGGGTTTTGAGTGAACAATCCTCTGTGTAGGCAAAGAGATTTGTCCGATTTGTATCTTGCCTATTTTATACACTGGGCAGACCAGAGCAGGCAAAGCAGTTTCACTTCCTTCTGTTGCTCTGGAGGACACATTGGCTGTTATTTGTTCGTCATGGTATTGCATATTTAGGCTCAAAAACATAAGTCTGAATAAGAGAGCTGCTTCTTTTTCCTAACAAATGCAGCTTGTTTATAAAAACAAACCTCCGAGGCAACAGAAACAGAATGGAGAGAAGTTTTCTGAGCAAAACATCAATATTGTCATGATTAATCTTTCTGAATGTTGTGGCTGGTTCCAAGACGTGTTTCTCTGTCTGTCTGATTTGCTGATGATAAATGCACATTTCTGACCAGCATGAGGGGGGAAAAAAAACAAACAAACAAAAAAAAAAAAAAACAACAAACCTACACTGATAAAAAACTATGCAAATAACAAACAACTGGTAACTGCAGGTAAAAACACAGTTCCTGTGATATTTATTACTGCAGATACTAGAAACATACTTGATCGGTTTAGGTATTGAACATTTTCCTTTCCAAACATGACAGAAATGCAGATTTCTGATCAGAACACAGAGTACAAATTACTGGGGGGAAAAAAATAAAAAGATTTACACATTGCTACAATCTTATGCAAATAACTAATAACCACTAGCACAGGTAAAATCAGTACTCTGTGTATTAGTCATGCATTCTATCATCTCAAGTAATGTATGTATTCTTTTACATATATGACAGGATGACAAAATATTGACCTAGTAAAATTGAAATGGATTTTTTTTTCTAAGGGAAGAAATTGCAAGAAGTTGCAAGTTTCATGGGTTTGTTCCATGGTTTCATGGGTTTGTTCCATGCGTCATTACCACTGTTATACAAAATAACTAGGTTTAAATAAAAGTTTCTGTTACTAGATGCAAAATGGGCTTTGAATATCTATTCAGATTGGATTTTGGTCTTCTTTCCCCACTCTTTACCTTATATTGCTTTTTTAATTACAGAAACTTTTCAGTACTGGATTCAGTAATGCTTTTACTTAATATATTTGCCAGTTTAAAGAACCTGCACATAAATCAGATGGTGAGGATGTAAATCCTGAGTCATCCGAGCTGTATTTCACCACCATTTTTCATAAAGAAATGCATTAGTTGTTTATTTTTAAATCCTTTTGCAAAGTTTTCAGACAAAACAAGGTCAAATCACATATAACACTAGATCAATGAAGAGCAAAGGTCAATGGTTTGTAATGCTGGTTTTTAAAGGTGCTAGGTCAATGTGCAAAACCGTAAGATTTTTGGAAATAAAGGAACACAACTTGCGCTGAGGATACTGCAGAAGAGAGGCTCTGTTTTAAAGCATTTATTTTAAAAGACAAATACCTCCCTAACAACAAGCCCTTGATGTCTCTGACACAAGAGACATGCAAAAGTCATTAGGGCTGTCCCAGCGGAGCTCCTACAGTTGCTTCACTTTAGGGTGGGTGTGAGTATGTTTAAAATTAAATTACTTTAAAATAAAGTTAGAGCGCTAAGCAATATCCTGCTTTTGACTCAGCAGGGTTTCCCGTGAGAAAAGAAAGTGGGCAAAGAGAGCTTAAAAAGACAGACAAACATATTTACCCCTAGGTGGAAGGTACAAATTAAATTAGCTTGCCACAAAAGGGAGATGTTTTCTCCTTCTGTTCAGATGTCATGGTAGTGAGGAAACATCGTCTGGGGCCAAGAAAAATGGCACAAATGCATTCATCTAAGCTACCATTCATCCTGTTCCAAGGTCTAAACAGAGCACATAAAAGAACAGCACTGCTGAAGCACTTCCTTTCCTTAGTTACCAAATGGGGACTTGCAGAGGAACATGGGAGCAGAGGGTGGGGATATTTCCAGCATGGATTTCGCTATTGTGGTGGGAATGACAGAGGATGTCATAGACCTGATGAGGCTGGATGTGAAATGCCATTGCCACAATCCGATTCCCTCTTCACCCCACGGGGAAGCTTTGCACTGCACTCGGTGCCATGTACTGAAAGGTGCAACGAAAACTTTTCCTCTCTCCCTCTCTAAAGCTGGAAAACAATAAAGGCACTTCCTGAGAGTCAAGTATATCTTTTATTGTGCCTCATTAATATGCATGTTTTTGGCACTCAGTAGGGTTCAGCTGGTACGCTTTCCAGTATCTCATTCTTTATTTATATGAGACTGGGAGGTGTGACCTATGGAGCCAGTTGGCTGTCATGAATTGGAATATTCATTAAGCCTTGTGAATTATGCATTGGACTGCTTATAACACCGAGATCCACAGTTGATCCAGCCAGGACTTTTAACTGCTTCCCATTAGGTGGAACGATCCGCAGATTGGTAAAAACATACATGTGTGTCGTACACTGCAGAAATTGCTGTGCCAGTAATCCAGGGATGGGCCTGGGGATTTCATGATTCATGCTTGACAAAGTCAGTCTAATCTTTGGTTCTGTATTTGTTTCAAGAGTTTTAGAGTTGAATTTCTGCTCCTGCAAGTCACACAGGGTTCCTCTAGATTTTGAGCTTTGCTTCCAATCATGCAACAGCCTGTACAACAAATTGTTATCTTGTCAGGCTTAGAGGTCTGCATCTGGCAAGAAAACATCTTTATATAGATATCAAGTGCTACTTTTTTGGTGGGGAATTCAGTCTTAAGAGAGAACTCTCAAGAATACAGATACTCACAAAATGAAAACTCTTTCTTGCCTGCAAAATCATTACTTATTTTATTTGATTAGGTTAATCATTACTTAGAGGCTCGATTTGATTTTCAACCACTCTAGGAGTATTAAGGTTGTATTAGTGCTTATGAACTAAAGTTGCATACAAAGCTTTTATTATCTAAAGCTGGTAGCATTATGTTTTGAAAAACACCAATTAGATATTACTCCCAAACCTTATTTTTACCTAGAGTAGACCAAAAATGGAGGGAAAGAGTTAAAATAAATTGGGGGAAAATAGGAAAAATATCTGGGAAACTGGACATGTCAAGATTAATGAAGGATTTTAAAAGTCTTGGTCACTTTTGATAGTATCAACAGGTCTCAGAGCAGAAAATTTGTCTTGTCACCTTATGACCTTTCAGCTTTAGATTTGTAGTTGCAGTATGACCCATACAAGGCAAAACTGTAAAAACCAAACCCTAACCCCCCCCCCCCCCCCCAAAAAAAAAAATCCACTGAAAAATCTCCACGTGGATTTTCCATTTGTCATGAGAGGTTATACACCAGTTTTAAGCAATTGCCTTTCTGTTGAAGCATACCTGCTGAATTGGGTAGCAGCTCTAGGTGGGGCAGTTGGGAGAAGTAACGATTTTCTGGCACAGTCTGAATTCACCGCATTGTTTGTGATAAATTCTGTGTCCTGGCCTGAAAGTGGATAGCCTGATCTATGAAAAGGTCATGGGTGAGCCCTGTGTAAAATGGCATTGTTTACAGTTTTTTTAGTGAAGAGATTAGCTGTCATTTATTTCCACATACCTTAACTGAAGAGCCTTAAAGGTTCCCAGCAAGAGCATGTTCTTTTCTCTTTCTCAGCCTGTCACATACTTGTCAGATTCAATAAAATTCCTTACCTGAATTATGCAGATGAGGTTTTGTTGTGTCCAGCACCCATCATTGTTCATCTCCACTACAGCTGAAACTTTTAGCAGCCCTCTTGCTTATACTGCCTGATTTCAGCACTCCTTAGGTCAAGACCTTTCAACCTCAGGGCTTGACTTATGCCACAACCATTTGACAAATCGCCCAGGCCTTCACAAAAGCTGGTTGAACTCCAAAGTGACTGCTCTCTATACACTACTGTTTCACTGTTTTGACATTTCCTTCTCACTTTTCCCCTCAGTAATTAGACAAAGGAAGAAAAAGACATTTGTGTCCAAGGAATGCTTTCATTTAAGGCTGTGATAAATGGCTACCCTTTCCAAGAAGCTACCGTCCCACTGTAGGAGAAAGTTTCTTCACAAGGAAGCTCAGAAGGACAACTACCCACTTTCTGCCTTGGGGGACAAGGGTGTGTGTGGGACACACAACATCTTTCACTGTAAAACCTGCACAACACATCTATTGATCTTGTATAGCTTTTTTTCATCCAGCCAATGTAATGAGGTTGAAGAAGTTGTCCAGATTCTATGGTCATTCATGGTTCACAAGTTGACATAGGACAATGTAACAAGTTTAGTGTAATGGATGGAAGAACATGCAAGTCTGGACTAAAAGATAAAGGATTGAAACAAGTTAAAAGCATGCTTCTTCCATTTTTTAAAGACACGTGGGGTTTGTGGGACAGATAAAAAAAGAAAGGAAAAATTTTAACCCAACTCTGAAACTTATTCTATTTGTTTATTTGCTTCTTGGCTTCAGATTCCTCATATGTGACTTGCAAAATATAAGTATGACATTTACACCCTTTGCAGAGTGTTTGGAAATCTCTAAGTGAAGAGCTCTGTGTGAAGCACGAGGCATTATTAGGAGAGAGGCAGCAGATGTAGCAACATTCTTCTACTAAGTGTCTCCAATTTAAAGCACTGGTTAATTCAGAAGCTCTTGTTCTCATCAGAGAATGTTAACTCCCATTGTGTATAATTTCTTTTTTGGTGAATTTCATATGAAATAACACTTATTTATTGAACTATCAATTATTTGACATATTAGTAGAGCATGACGAATCTGAAAGCATTTTAAAGGCTTTCAGATCAAGATCTTTTAATTGTAGAAGTTAGCATGGTTAAAACAAAACTGGCATTGCAACGTTAAATATTTATCAATAGAGAGGACTTATGTCAACCATGTTTTTATAAGCTTCTTTCAGATTATTGTGTTAATGCTTATTGTTCCATTGGGAAGAATGGCTGCCAAACATGTAAAATAATTGAAACTGCATGTGACTGTTGTTAGAGCTGCAGTGAGGAATTAGCGTGTTACGATTCATGGTATGGTTAATCTGTCTCTTCTGTTCATGGTAATGCATTAATCAGAACATTACCAAATCACATTACCAAATCACTCAAATTATTTTTATGATCTGATACTACATGAGGATTAATAAACCAACAAAGCTGCCCTCAGAGGTTCTGTGCATGATATATGACCCATTTCTCCCAAGCTTGTAATTAAGAGCAGGACAAACACCAGAATCTTCTGAGTACTTAATTTTCTGTGGCACAGGATTAGCATGCTTTTCCCTGTTTGTAGTATTGCCATCCCGTGACACTGCTTGTTTCTCAAGAAACCAGGAAGCTGGAGCATATTACTTGTAATGGGGTAGGTTAGATGCATTTGCAGTGTAAAATCTGTAAAACAGGAGCATGGTAAGGGAAAACAACTGCATCTAAAAGAGTTGGGTTTTAGGACATTGAAGTCTGTCACGCTGTCCCTTTTCCCTTCTCATGTGCATCTTATCCACATACAAACCCAAAATGCAATTATTTTGGAAACAAGCCTGTTATTAAGTTTGGTTGTTGTTTTGTTTGGGATTTTTTGTTGTTGTTTTGTTTTGTTTTGTTTTGTTTTTTCTAGCATGAATTTGGCTTGATTTTTTTGGCTCTGAAAAAGGGAAGGCTCTCTAGAAGTTTCCCATGTTAACATGCTAGACCGGATAGCCTTATATACCTGAAATAACACAGCCTCAGGGCTGGTAGTAGGACACATTCCAGCTCACACGTCCTTCTCAGTTCATGTGAATGCATTCAGTAGGGGGATAAGATGGGGCGGGTAACCATGGGAACCTGGTTGGGAAACCTTTAACTAGTATAACATTACCAAAATAGTTAACAAGGATGAACCAACCATTACAAATCTCATGATGCTGGAAAGCAGAGCAGCCACATCTGCATCTTCTTTCTCAGGCAAAGTCATTACATCCTGACCTGCCTTCTCTTACCAATATAGTCAGGTGCAGACTGACACCTTTTTGAACTGACACGGGAGCCATTCATGGTACTGTCTTCTAGTCTTTCTGAATCTGCAGAATATTGTTACGTGGGATGTAGTGATACTTAGCTTTTTGCTTGGATACTAACTGCATTCATCATCAATTTTAAAGTCTTAAACCTCCCCTTACTAATATATCTTGTGGTTTCCATTAAGAACAAACCATGCACTGGTCCTAAGGAAGTGGCAATAAGCAATAAAACAGATTACCCACCAGAGACCATCTTGCTGAGAAAAGACTAAAGATTTTGACACCATTAGAGAATTTGTATTAGTGAATGCTGTTAACACTTGTGTAATAGGTGTTGTATCTATTAGCTCTTCCCACAGCCATAAAAGAATAATCTGCTGATAATTTTCTTCTGAAACTGTTTCAACTCTCATACAAAATGTAAACATAAAAAAGTTAGTATCTTATATTTGGGTATGTTAACATGTACAACACAGAACAAATTAGGATATCAGAGTAACTATCATGAAACCTACCACCAAAAATACTATTAGAGGGGAATGCATCAACTCTCCCAAGGGTAAATATTGCTTTATTTTTATTCAGTGGGAATAAAGAGGTTTCATCTCATTTATTATTAGATGAAAGCAAGAGATCTAGAGTGGTTTAAGTGTTGACATCATCCTGTTAAAGATTTCCGTGACCTCAAGCAAGGAACAATAACTTACTCCATGTGTGTGTGTCAGCCCTTCTACTCTTTTACAGAGCGAAATTAACCAGAAGTTTGAAGAAGAAATATGGGTCTGAAGAATTCATTAGTACATCAACCCGTTCATCATGATTACCCACTTGTACCTCTTCCTAGGATTAGATGAGCCACATCGCATCTAGCCATGTGGTAACTAAACCCGGTTTATGCCCAATTATTGTAGCTTACTTGAACTGGTGTGACATAATCTGGTCTCATTTATCTGGGTAGTGTTTCCAGGTAGGCAACAATTAGTGACAGGCAATTAGAGACCTGGCAAAAAGAGTACTGTGGCTGAAGAGGCAAGAGAAATTAGTTGTCTGTGCAATTAAAAGTGGTCACTTCTGTCTATGATGATGAAGTTGGCATACAGGTCTCTTTTTATTGGAGAAAAAAATCTTCCATCACTGAGTTGAGGCCATGGATTTTTTTTAGGGAGTTTTGCATTAGGGAGTTTTTTATTAACATCAGGATACCAATTAAACAACAGGACATAAAAGTACAACAAAGGCTACAGATAAAATTTTGTGAAAATACATCCAGGACTCCACACAGTTGTGAGGTTCAAACACTCAGAAGAGGAATTGCAGAGGTCAAACACTTTTTTTTTTTTTTTTTAATATGAATCACAGATGCATTTGCAGCTTGGCTTGTGTTTTCTGGAACAGTTGTGCACAGGAGAGGTGGACAGAAGGATGTGATGTGTACGATTACAAACTCTTTCAGCAGTTTTCGACTAAAAAGTGCAGAGACCTGTTGAGAAGAAAACAAATAAATAAATTATAAAAGCTGTCTTGACTTCATAAGTAATAAAAGTGTGCATGGACATTGGAAACCTCTTCAATGCAAGCTCTGGTTGTGTGCCATTTGTTGACATTGACAACTCAAAAGTCTGACTTTTTTTTTCTTTTTTTGTCTGCTAACTTCACATAAAGGAACCACTTAGCTCTGCAGTGCTGTTTCTTCCATGTATACCTTTTTACATGAGACATTAAATTGTCCTGTCCCTTGGCAGACAGCAATGTTAAGCTAAAAGAAAAGAGCCAGTATCTTTGTTGTTTCAGGTCTGTAGGTATGATGACTGCTTTTATGTAGTTGGTGTCCAAAACATTAAGAACAAGTTGATCAAAATTTGTGTTCAGTAGCGCATCATGAGGTTTTAAGTTTAAAGTGGAGTCCCTTTTCATAACTGCTTCAGTGTACATGACTGATCTCCTCTGTTTCATTAAAAAGATATTTGTTTGCATTCTTGAGTTTCTCTTTAGCTAAATCAGTCCAGTGATTATCCTTTCTGTGTGCTTTGATTTTTTCCATATTTGTGAAGTGACTTCTTTTTTCCAAAATGCCAAGAATTCCCCTAGAGATCAGTCCTTTTTTTTTTCTCCTAAATCTTCCCACAGCAAAACAACAAAATCATTTTAAATAATACACCAATGGTATTTTGTAAAGAAAGGGAAAAAAATCCACAACAAAATGCATTCAAGATATTCAAGACAACTTAGCATTACCCATTAGTAATTATTAAAAGATAGTTTAACATTATACCTGTAAAGAGTTATACCTGAGGGTTAATAAAATAATAATGGAAAAAAAAATCTAAGTTGGGAAGTTT
Organism: Pogoniulus pusillus; assembly: GCF_015220805.1. Classification (NCBI taxonomy): domain Eukaryota; kingdom Metazoa; phylum Chordata; class Aves; order Piciformes; family Lybiidae; genus Pogoniulus; species Pogoniulus pusillus. Next base: position 38,819,635 of record NC_087309.1, read on the forward strand.
GGGGGGTTTTGGGGTGGCTTTGGTTGGTTGGTTGTGTTTGGGGTTGGTTTGTTTTTTTATTTTCAAATTCTATGTATATGTATTTTAGAATTTTGTTTTTCAGAGGTAGAAGACTGAACATAATTGTCACAGTTTCTTCTTGCCAGAGGATTAGAGTAAATTGCAGAAAAGAGGTCTATATTCCTAAAGCTGGGTTGGTTCACACTGTGGTCACTGAAATGTTGTGCACAGCTAAACATAAAACTCATCTCTAAAAGTACGTCTTTCTACCCATGCCTCGGTTCACCAGCAGAGAGAGTTCCTCAGTACCAAAAGCCTAGTCCTGTTCTAGCCATGCATAGAAGTCCTCCAACCTTGAAAAAAATGGCAACATTACACACTGTGCCTTCCTTGGCCTTTCAGACTACACAGAAGGAAGAATTTTTTACACTGAGGGTGGTGAAACCCTGCCCCAAGATGCTCAGATAGTTGGTAGATGCCTTATCACCATAACTAGCACAGGTCAGGCTGTCTGGGGCTCTGCTTTAGCTGAAGATCCTCCTGCTGACTACATGAGGTTTTGACTAGATGAGCTTTAAAGGTCCCTTCCAACCTAAAGCATTATATGATTTCAGGATTCTAGAAGTCCTCTGAACCTTAGAAGATGTTTTTATGATGACCATTTTGGAAAATCATGGCCTGGCTATGTTCTAACAAGCCCAGTGATCAGGGCTCAGCAAAAGACATGGCGAGATCTAGTTTCCTATGTGCCGACAAAAGAGGAAATACTGTTGGTGTGCTAACAACCAAGAGATTAGGATTCAAATATATCACATACACCAACTAGAAAAAGCAGCAAAGCATTGGTGTGTGTCTAGTATACTGCCTTATGTCTTCTATAAGCATCCCATAGACAAAGCTGTTGTCCCCATATCACCTCTGATCCTGGCTGGTTGGGTGTCTAACAGAACATACATATAGGTGAGAACCATTTAAAGGACTAGAAGGTCATTTTCTAAGCAGCATACTACAAAAGATCACATGTGACTACATCTAGTTCAAGATTCAGCCTCACAGGAAGAAAGTGAATATGAAAGTGAAGCGATGCTTTCGGTTCTAATTCCTTGAAATCACAAATAAAAATCCCAGTTCTGCAGCTATTTTTGCACTGATCCCTTGTGTCTGCCCTGCTGAAGGATGTGTTTCAACACCTTTGCCATTGTGTGGAATCCCACACTGCAAAATTGGATTAAACTAATGAATGAAAGATTGACATTGTAATTGTAAAGAACTTCATTACATCATAAGGGCCCAAAGTTACACAGAAAGATCTCTGTTTTTTTCTTAGTTGAAGCTCCAGATGTATATATTAGTTCAGAAAAAAAGAAAAAAAAAAACCACAAAAAAACTTGTTCCTACAGAATCTGAATCAAAAACTGATTCTTTTAAGACCCACCAAACCCGAACCTCTGGAGAGAGGAACATGCATGGGTGCTCAGAGTGCTGAAGTGCCCCCCAAGGACATCAAAGCCCAGGGACATTATGGCTCCATTACAGGAGAGGACCATTGTCTGTCTCTTCTCCTCCCACTCTACTCACCCCTAGTAAGCCTGCAGCTGGAGCTCTGGGTCCATTTATGTGCTCCCCAGTTTAGGACAGACATGTTATTGCTGGAGAGAGTCCAGTACAGGTTACAAAGATGCTGAGAGAACTGGCATATCTCTCTAATAGGAGAGGCTAAGGGACCTGGTGCTGTTCAGCCTGGAGAAGAGCATAATGTGATTTGGGGATCATTTCGAAGCTCAGCAAGAGCTAAAGAGTCGGTCTTAGAAGGATGGGGCTGGACTTTTTTTCATTGGTGTCCAGCAATAGGGCAAGGAGCAATAGACACAAGCTGGAATCCAGAAGGTTCCACCTGGACAGGAGGAAACCCTTTCCTGTGAGGGTTCCAAAGCCCTTGAGTAGGCTACCCAGAGAGTTTGTGGAGCCTCCTTGTTGGAGGGAATCCAAATGTTCCTGGCCATTGTGACCCTGGGTGGGTGATCATTCTTTAGCAGAGGGGTTGGATTAAATCATAGAATCATAGAATCAACCAAGTTGGAAGAGACCTCCAAGATCATCCAGGCCAACCTAGCACCCAGCCCTAGTCAGTCAGCTAGACCATGGCACTAAGTGCCTCATCCAGGCTTTTCTCGAACACCTCCAGGGACCTTCCTTGTGCAGGCATCCTGATGCCCAGAGTTCCCTTCCAAGCCCTACCATTCTGGTATGCTGTGGCTCCCCATCCAATATCAGGCTGATGCCAAACATGCAGTGCAGGTGTGGCATGGTTTGCACATATGCTAGTTCAAATCCATGTCTGGATCCAAACCTCTAGTTTCTCCAGCTCTGGCACATGGAATCAATGTTTTCTTCCCCACTGACCTTGGTAAAGCTTGTAGACTCAATTTCTCTGATTCTCCCAAGATTCTGTGAATGACATGTATGATGGGTTGTCGAAGAGCTAATATTTTTAAGCTATGGTCATCTAGCAAAGACAAATAATTAAATATAGATGGGAGGCTATTTCAGGAGCTAATTTTATCCTGTTAATTTTCTATTCTTTGGATGTAGAGAATGTTACTTGATGCAAGTGATTAGTCTGATTTTTTTTTTCAATTCAAACATTATTTTTGCACCAATGGAAGGCCTTCAGCACCTCACAGCTGTTTCTTCCACAGAAGAGAAAATTAAGTCCTACAAGGAGACAAACAGAGAGAAACTATCACTAACCTCAGTGTAGTTATTCTTGCCTTACTCCTCTGTTCTCAGAAACATTTTTTTAAACTCAGCTGTGCTTTCTAATGACATTCTTTATCTTGAAAGATTTGATGCATCTAAAGGAGTTACCATTCCTTGCAATCATACATGTGTCCTAATCCTCAGATGGTGTAAATCAGAGTAACTACACTGACAGCTTAAGATATGGCCCATGGTGTATATTGTTCATAACAATCTCCAAGAAGATTGCTGTCACATGAGTTACCCTTCTGTAACATCATACTACAGATAACAGGTTTGTTGTAGTTTCCCTTCTAAATGTAGCCCATTAAGAAACTGGAAAAATGCCACATCCTGAACATACTAAAAGAAATACTTAAAGTGACCAGAACACACACTCTGCAGATAACTCCAATGGGTGATTAATTACAATCATTTCATTGTCAAACACTAAATAACAGTCATAGAATCATAGAATCTTACAGTGTGTCAACCATAGAATCATAGAATCAACCAGGTTGGAAGAGACCTCCAAGATCATCCAGTACAATCTAGCACCCAGCCCTATCCAGTCATCTAGACCATGGCACTAAATGCCTCATTCAGTCTTTTCTTGAACACCTCCAGGGACAGTGCCTCCACCATCTTCCCTGGGCAGCCCATTCCAATGGCAAATCACTCTCTCTGGCAAGAACTTCCTCCTAACATCCAGCCTATACTTCCCCTGGCACAACTGGAGACTATGTCCCCTTGTTCAATTAAAAGGTTATCAAATGTGATTATTGAATACAATTAAGGTATGTTAGAATAATATTTCCATACTGACATGGTGTTATGCATCTCATACATTTATAAACGACACTTTTAATGCATACTGAAGTGTGAACACGCACAGCATTGCAGTTCCACTGACAGCAGCAACATCTGGGTGTTTGCATTCTTGAAAAAAAAGCTGTGTGGCATAGTTTTAATTCTCTCATCAGTTGAGGTCATTCTCATGTCCACCTGTAGTGACAGAAAGTTGAATGAGATTATATTCATCAAGGGGTGAGGAAGGAGAGTACAAATATAGGTAACTTGTGTCTCAAGCTGTGTTTTACATTGATCACGTTTTCAGCTTTCATTTCATACTAAAGAAGGAAAAATAAAAAACGCCCATGAAAGACGTGCTGCTCTGGACAAGCTTGCTTGAGGATATGCAATTTTAACTGGGCTGCTTGCTCTGCCTACTTATGCTTTCCAACCTCTTGTTCACCTAGTGGAAACTACGGATCGCCAACTATTAAATGCTGTTAGTAACTGTGGCTAATGCAGAAGCATTTTTATTTAGTTACACTTGGCTGCCCTCAAATCTCTAATTTGTGTTGCCGGGTTTTCCCTTTTGATCTTTTGCTGAGGTTCTGGCATGGAGAATGTAGTGAAAAAGCGAAGAAAATAAAAGAGAAATGAAGGAAGAGAATGCAGTAGATTAGAAGTAGTGAAGGTAGAGGACGGCAAAGTGGAAAAACATCTTGTGCTAATATAGGGACACAACAAAGCATTGTGTAACTTGTAGAAATAAGAGCGGGGAGCAGCTTTTTTAGGACAAAGGAAAAGAAACAATAAAAAGGATGAGGGGTGATGCCTCTAAACTAAAAAGGTGCAGATTTAGATTAGACGTAAGGAAAAAGTTATTCACCATGAATTTGGTGAGGCACTGGTACAGATTGCTCACAGAATTTGTGGATGTCTGAAAGTGTTCAAAGCTAGTTTGGATGAGGCTTTGAGTCTAGTGGAAGGTGTTTCTGCCCGTGGCAGAATAGGTGAACTACATAAGAATAGGATCATAGAATTATTTCACTTGGAAAAGATCTTTTGGCTCATTCTGTCCAACTATCAATGCCAGCATGGCCATTAAACAATGTCCCAAAGTGCCATGTCTATATGTTTCCTGAACACCTCCAGGGATTTTGGCTCTGTGACCTTCTGGGGCAACCTATTCCAATGCCTGATCACTCTTCTCAGGAAATAAATCCTTCCTAATACCCAACCTAAACCACCCCCAGCACAATTTCAGACAACTTCTTCTCACTCTATCACTGTAAAAGCAATAGGGTCTCTTCTCAGTCTCCTCATCTTTAAATCGCTTCCAATCCAAACCATTCTATGCTTCTACAAAAAGGGGAAGAAGCAGTTGTGAAACGAACACAAAAATGAGGAAAAGGGAACAGAGAAAAGCAAGGAATCATAATTTCTCTTAGAGGTTTGGAGAAAATGGAGGTATTTGCATTTTATACATTCTTCTTGTTATCTACCTTCATGGATCTCCAATTTTCAGCAGACCTTGTGTGGCAAATCAAGCTTCAGTGTGATATTTTACAACAAATCCTGAAAATAAACAAGCCCTAGGGAGCTGACAACCTTCTTCTCATTTTGAGGCTTTGCCGGGGCCTGAGTCACCATTTTAGAGCATCCTACAGCAGGATGCTGAACACTTCATGCCCATGATTCATCTGCCTTCCTACAGTCTTTCTCACCACACTTTCATCCATAAGCAGACCTCCTTTATAGTTTCCACAATCTTCTGTTACTCTATTTAAAGGATTCCCTTTCTTCACTCTTTTTGGATGTAACTATCCTCCATATCTGTCCAAGAGATTCTCCCCACCAGCCTTCAGGTGATGGCTTATTTCACAAACTGTGTGAGAAGATGAACATCAGCAGAGATGAAACATCTTTGTGCTCTTCCCAGTTTTCATGAGCCTTTGCCACACTCCTCTCTTATCATTGCATGTTTTGAAATGAGTCAAGTGTCTTTCCAGGAAAGCCATGTGGAGTGTTGTGCATAAACTCTCATTCCTCAAAGACCTTAATAAATCTGACTCAGAGCTACCTTGGACTTTCATGATGCCACACAGGCAGGTGTCTTTGCAGGTGTTTTTTGCAACCACCTATGTGCTTTCCGTATTTTTTGTGCCTTTCCAAATTACAAAGGTTCCATCCCAAAACTCCCAGGTCCTTCTTCACAGACATACTTCTCAACAGGTCAACTGCTCACCCGTGCTGCTGCAGGGAACTAATCCACCCCAGGTGCAAGACTCAATATTTACCTTTGTTGAATTTCATGAGGTTTCTCTCCTCCAACTTTCTAGCCTGGCCAGCTCTCACTCAATCAGCAGCACAGCCTGATGTAGTGTTAGCCACTGGATTCCTAGTGGAAGCTTTTCTGCAAATAAGAAGCTCATTAAAATAAGTTGTTGTAAGTGTTACCATGCAGCTCTTTTGACGGAGGAGAGTCATTCTCTTTTTTGAAGACTGACCATTTTCCTGATGGCTTGCTGGCCCAGGAGTTAGGGGCTTCTGCACTGTAAGATGCTCTTTCTTCATGACACCCCAAGACAGCCTGGTTGACACATAAAATTGTCCTTTTTTTGTGCAGTTTATTGTGCACTTCTAGTCAAAGACCTTGAAGTAATAAAAAGTCATCAGAAATAATTCAAAGAGTTCTTTCTGAACAAAATTTCCTGCTGGTGGACAGCAGAGACAAGAAATTTTTCTTTCTCTTATATATATGTTTCTAGATGTACTTATTTTCTTTACTACATTTCATACTGTTTTCGGACTAACTGTTGTTTTCCTTCATTGAATGTATCAGTTCCCTCCTCATTTATTGCATATTGTTATAAAGATATATTGCCACCATTTTTCCTGTAGCTTCAATTAAAAGTTAGCACTGAAGAAACCTTTGTGCTGATTTTTGTTGAAGTCTAATGGAAAATGTCTAACATGTTTCTGCTCTGGATTAGGATTCAAAACAGTTATTTGACCATAATTGTAGAATAAAATCATTTCATCAGTTTATAGAACAGACTGCTTTGAGCAAACTGTCACAGTTTTGTAGTCCTGATAGTTGCACACTTGTAGCTAGGAAAATGAAGAACACTAAGAGAGTTTGTGAAAATGCTTGGCTAGACTTGTTTATATTATTTCTCCCCTGCAGCCTAATATTTATTTATTTTTGATCTGAAGTAAAGGAGAATTCACCCTGAAATAATGCTGAGCAAATTGTTTTATGGTACAAAATCGGCAAATATAGGAACATCATTTGACTTCCATGACTCTCTAGACTTTGTATCTAAAAACTTTGTACTTTTTGGCTGGCCTAGAAGTGCAGAGTTGTTTTTTAAAGAGTGAACATCTTGTTTTGTAACATTTGTCAAGCTTTTTTTTTTTTTTTTTTTTTTTTTTTCTCCAGGATTAATCCCTTTTTTCTTGGAAAATGGGTTTATTTCCTTTGCTTTTTCTGATGTCCTCCAATAAATTTAATTCTCTTGCTTCCCAATTTGTCTTATTTTTTTCAATTTTTTCAATGATTTTCTCTGAATGGAGACATTTCTTTAACCCCACATCTGCTGTCTAGCCAGGGCATGATACCTTTTTTTACCCTCTGCTCATGCAGTCCTGTTAAAATGTGGCAGATTGCAGAGTTCAAGTGCTCCGAAATGTGAAGCAAAACAGCTGCTCCTAATCACTTGCACAAGGAAGGGTTTTGGAGCTTCAGTTTCAGCTCTCATCTGCCTGGAATCCCGTATTTCCTGTGTCCAGATCAAGTGGCAGGCAATGTCAGAGGTCTTTGATATATGGGCATCATATTCAGAGCCAGTGAAGGAGGCCCTTCGTTAGCAGCCGCAGCATGGTTTTTAATTTGATATAACCTCCAGACACTTTCTTCGTATTCAAGTGAGTGTAGTTCTCACAGAGGGAAGTGCACAGATTTTTTGCAGTCATTTATCAAGCCAAAGTTAATTCACATTATTGAATTGAATGGAGTTTTATGCATCACTCACCTACACGAACCATGGAGAACATCAGGCACTGGGCTCTTGCTGAGCAGGTCCTTTCCCTTCATTTCTTTAATGCACCTTGAATATCTCCCTATGAGTACAGTCTTCCCTCAAGATGTGCTGCACTCTTCATTTAAATGGTCTTCTTGACTTCAAGTATCTGTTGTTTCATCATGATGCATCTCGGCTGCACCACTTCTACAAAGAGCTCTCACTAAAATGTTGCAGGGGACTATATGATCATAGGATAAGGTCGTCCTTATCTGATCCACCAGCTGCATGATGAATTGTCTTACTTAATGAAGTAGAAAACTGGGTGTGAGTAAACTATTTCCTCCTGGGTGATGTATATCACACAGTAATTCATGAACTTTTTTATTCAAGAGCAGAGGTTAAATAGTAAAACTACTGAGAAACACACAATAAATGAAAACTCAGCTTTCTCCTTCAGTGCATAGCTGGCTTTTAAAACCTTGCTACCTTAGCTAAACACAGTTTCAGAAGTATTTGAAGACAAAAGGTGACACTTAACTGTGGAATCATGAGAAATTGTGACTGATGAGCCTTCAAAAAAAATAAAAAAGAAAGAAAATATAATTACCAGAGGACAATTATATGCACTTTTACTGTGTGGAAATATTATGTATTTTTTTATATATTATTTATAGCATTGTATTTGTTTATTTCAATGTGATAAATTGCTGCAGAAATAGTTTGATTTAAGCTTTTCTACAACATTTCATCAAACTGATCTTTGCAATCAGCGATGCCTTGGAATGTGAACCGTGCAGAAGGCAATACTGGATGTTCAGCACTTTCAAACTCAGCTCTGTTTACCAAGCATAAATGCAAATGCTAGTTAAACTACTTTCGGTTCTATCCTTCTGCTGTTCAAGTACAGCAACAATTATCTCCATCAATATTTAATGGCCTCGTCCTAAACAGACAGTTCCACAAGTACAGGCAATAGTCCTGTTAACGTGCTGTTAATTTTCAACCATAGAGGCTGAAATGGACTATAGAGTTACTGAAAATGAGTAGAAGTACATTTCCCTAAGGTAAAATACACTCAGCAGCCTCTGAATAATGGAATTAGATTTTTTTTTCCCCATAGTTCTGGTTAGTGGACTAAATCTGTGCAGTCTTCTCCATTCGTCTCTGGAATGTGCCTTTTCCAATTTTTTTCCTGCCTTGTTTCTCTGGCTGGTCACTGTGGAGTCAGAGCAGAGTAAGTAGCACAGAGGAGGGGTTATTTATTGATTTATTCTCAGTTCAACTCCTTACAAACCCTACTCATTTCCTTAGATCCTCTGTTCGAACATAAATCAGTCAGAACCTGAGCCTGTTGTTGATACCCCCCCGTAATACAGAACTTGGTGCACATGGTGGGGTAGCTAATTTCTGTCACCGAAAACATGGGTTTGCCACTGTAAGAGCGTGTGACTTTGTGAACACTTTGCTCTGTATTGTTTTGTTTTCTAAGAGACATTCACCCTACTAAACTTGCATCATGACTTTGCTTTACTCCTGAAAATAGTGACTTTAAAGTGAACACCACGTACACACATATTAAAATTAATCATCAGAGGAGGGGAGAAATTACTTAGAAGGATGCAGGGAGTAACAGTAGTGGAAACAAAAGCCCCCTTTTTTATTCACAGGCTAAATACAGCATACAGCAGCTGCACTGCATGTTAAACCCATATTATCCTCTTTATGACCTCAGTTTTGACCTTAGACAGGGTTTCATGCTCCGCTTAAAAGCAAATAGCATTTTTGTTTCTAACCTGACTTCTCATGAGGCTCTTTTGAACATGAGCTACAATTAGCCTTGTGAAAATAAGCTAAATACCTGAGTCTGTGGTTATAGATTTCTCATTTATGAGAAGGTAAAGCCACCTTATATAACGTCCATAAGATTACTTCCTTTAGGAGCCACAAAGCCAAAAGTCAATGTTTGTCTGGTCCATAGTGTATTCCCAGAAGATAAAACTAAGCAGCCACCTGCTTTCACATTAAAATGTAAAGCCTGGTTACAAAACTGGTTGTTTAGAGTGTCCTCCTATAGAAGTCACTCAAGAACATGTTTCACATTGCAAGAGCTTTGGGATTCCTCTCTCCTCCTCAGTATGAGTAACTGTCTAATCCCAGCATGGTAATGAAACATTTAAGATATTAATACAGGTAATTAAATATAATAATGGTCTTCACTATGTCACATAATAAAGAATGAGCCAGTTGTCTAGTTTCTTGGTAAAGGACAGGAAAATTGACTCTGCATGCCAGACTGAATAGTGTGATTGTAAAATTGACTGAAAATTGTAAGTTTGGGGGTGTGTTGTTTGTTTGTTTGTTTTTGTCGATTCTCAACACTCAGAAGTCCAAATCCTTAGGAATTTGCTTTTCAAAGACTGGGAGAGAGCATACAAGGAAAGTATCATCAGTCTGCCTTTATGGTCTGTTCTCAAAGGTGAGAAAACATGTCAGGGAAGTCAAATTTAGAGTTCTTTTGTAAAGTGCACGGATAGCTGCAAAAAGGGAACTGTGTTTTTAAGGGTTACTTAAGTCTAAATGTTGCACTTGGGTCAACAACAAGCGAAAAAAGTCCTTTTGATCTTGCCCTTTCCTCACTCAAAGGTGAAAGACATGATGTGTTTCTATGACACAGAATTAATACAATATTATTAATAACCAGATTAACCTTCAGTTTGGATCTGCTTTGTTCATGCACAGGCTTGGCCTTGATCTGTACTTAGGCTGAAATTTGTCATTTGGACCAAATCCTGCCTGTCAGTTTTCATTTTTACTTTATTTTCTGTACAAATGTATCAATATAGATCCAATCCAGATTTTCATTCACTTTCCACTTTTCCTCAGATGGACCAAAACTCAAGTCAATTGGTTAAAATGAGATCCTTCCCAGCCTGAGCTTCGGATTTTCCTGAGCATATTACAAATGGTAAGAGTAAAAAAGCTTTTGCATTGGCAGTGGTAAGGCACATCAAAATTAATTAATTGCCCTGGAAAGGCTGTGATACAACTACAGAAAATTATGTGTCTCTAACCTGTTAGGCTAGCCATCTTTCCAATTATTTGGAAACATTTGGAAAGATGAAAACGTGTCACGGGTCCTGTTGTATTTAGGATCACCACCTCAGAAATCATATAATGTTTTGGTAATTTTAAAAGCCTATTGATCCAAAACTGACCAGCTGCCCTCAAAAGTCCTTCTTTCTTCATCAGCATCATTGAGTTTAGATACAGAATTCTTTACCAAACAGTGCAGTTTAAATGTAGTATATCATCCAAAGCGAGTTTGCCTCTTACAGCTGTAAAACTTTCTCTTCTCACTATTCTCAGGGTTGATCTAGATTTGGGTGGGGGGTTTTGTTTGTTTGTTTGTTTGTTTGTTTGTTGTTTGGGGGGTGTTTGTTTTTTTATACTTAGGAAAAGAAAAAAAAACAGCAACAGCAACAAAAGTTGAAACAAATTTGTTCATTGTACCCATCACAAACAAAATATTTTGGAGTGTTTGGGGGAGATTTTGTTTTTCTTTTGGGATTGCTCTACTACTTTGCATAACTATCAATGTGCCAAGACTTATTATTGCATTATTTGCAATTCTATCCAGAGTCAAAATTCAGAAACACATTGAAAGAGTGTGTTCCTGGGAGAAACCTAGCTCAAGTTTTAGATCAAATTTGGAGAGGATTCAGATTAGCTTTGAAGCTTCTCTTGAACTGAGGCTCCAAAAATCTCTTGCTTTTATACTGATGTGTTTCAATCTTCCTTAGTGTGCAGGAATATTTAAACAAATTTAGACCAGAAAAATATTTCTCTTTTCTCAGGTTTCTGTCACAGTTCCTTTAAGGGCATGGGACATACTCTCTACCTGAAATTCATGATGATGAGCCAACAGCTTTGAACAATGAGATACAAGCAATGGGGTCTTCTGCCAGCTGCACACTTGAGAGGGCTGAGGAAAGCACAAAAAAAAACCCCAAAACAGTAAGGGTTCTCAAAGACTAGGGATGTTAATGTTTCTCACTTGCTATCTCCTTGCTTCCAACATCTATGTCATGGTAGTTTCTCTAGCTGTTCAGAAGCCGAGTCAATGATCACTGGTTGTTAGATATTGGAGACCAAAGCATGAAACCACCAGCTGACTCACAATAATGGCCTTCAAAGTGCCAACTGCTCAATAATGATACACCTGGTCATCTTTTCTGTTCTTCAGTTTGAGACAAGCTTAGGGTAGTCTGTGGAAACTTATAGTAAAAATAACACTTTTCCATGCTTTTAAGCAAGCACACACAGCAGGCTAAAACAAGACCGCAGCTGTCAGTGCTAACTCTGAAGATTAGCCAGAGATCATATTCTACTCCTATTACTGGCTTGCAGAGCCTTTTATGTGTAAATTGGTGATGGGCACTCTGTACCAATTTACAGGTTTACAGATTGCTTTGCCTATATGTCATTAAAAGAGAAAGATACTTCTATAGGAGCTTATGATGTGTGTTATTGACTTGAGAAGTGTCTTTTGGATCTGTTCCAGGCTTTCAGATAAAAATATATTTTGGCAGTCTTAAGAGCATGAATTATGCTTATGACAGACTTGTCTATCACTTTAAATAATATGTATAGAATTCTTTTTAAAACAAATTATTATTTAACCATCAGGACTGCTCTGTTCTATAGCTGATTGTAAACATGTTTATTAATAATGGTGCTTTTACCTGACAGATTCAAACAGTTCATGCTCAGCCATTCTTGAGCTTCATGTAAATATTATTTTAGCAAATAATATACTTACGAAACTTCCATCCTTAAAATATTTATGAAAATGAGGAGCCAGACATTCACATTTTTCATTTTTTTACATTTTCCTCCCCTTCATTATGCCAAATGCAGTTATACCCTATTGTGGACCAATAACTTGTTAAATTACATATATAAAATCAAGGTAACACACAGCAAATAATTATGAATGAAGAAGCACTAAAAGGTTTCAAAAATGCCCTACCTTTTCACCTTTCACAACTGAGGTTCAATTTCTTGCTTTCATCAGATGTGAAAACAAATCTGGTGTTTGGAGATGAGCTTGTCACCACTGGCAGTTTCTTCTTGAGAAAGGCCTAGATCTTGTGCAAGAGGTAGCAAAGATATCAAAACTGTTTTGGATGGGGAAGTTAAGATTAATTTAATACATGTTAATCTTTACCAGGAAAAGAAAAATGCTTTAGATTGCAAACTATCAAGCACTTTTGATTTTTTTTTTCCAGTTCTTCTTTATAACTCATCTCACATTTTTTTCTCCCAGCTTCAGAATTCCTGGTATGCAAAAGAGAAGAAAACACCCAAATCTGATATCTGTGGTTTGGTTAAAAGTTATTCTTCAAGTTGCCACTGTGACTGATTTAAGATCTTAACTTTTCCACAAGTTTAGCTGCTCCTCCTTCCCCCAAAAATAATTAATTACTGATTGTTATTCTGCCTTTGCAATTAATCAGCTTTGTAAAGTGCTTCATTTGGTTCATTTGTATTGTTTAAATAAATCTGGAAGCACTAACCTTGTCACGTTCAGGGGTCGAGTGTGGGAATGAATCTCGGGAGTACAGAGGGTAAAATACTTCAAGGCGTATCCACAAGAGGTTTCATATGGACAATCGGAATTTATTTTCCAAGTGGATGGTGTACCCAGTGTAAGTGAGCACCGTGGCATGTTTTAAGGTCTCCTTAACCTGTCTGTGCAAATTGCATAAATCACAGCAATAAAGTTTCCCTATTCAACATGCTGGAGCTGAAGAGCACTGACCAGTTTTTGACCTCCTATTCTGGGCCCCAACTGACCCTAACTTAGAAGTTCAGGCGGTCAATAGCAGGTCACCAGGGGCATCTGCAGGGTTGCTTAATTCCAGCTTGATCACAAGGTTAAATATAAGCTGCGCAGGTACCTTTCGCTGCTTTCTTTAAGTCTTCCTGACCACCACAGCACATGTGGCACTTACAAAGCCACCAAAGAGAAGGAAATGTGCAGGAAAGGAAGAAAGGGAAAGGGAAAGGGAAAAAAGGAGAAAGAAAAAAAAAAAAAAAAAAAGGAAGCCAAGGTTTCTTTCTTGATGGCCATCTTCAGTTTGGCTTAGACCAAGTTGGTCGTTTATCAGTATAATGGATCTACAGACAGCCCTAAACAATTGTCAAACATTCTTTTAAAGGCCATTAGTTTTTCAACTAATACATATCTGTTTTGTGCATTTGTTGAACCCTTCACTTGTCACTGAAAAGGGCCTGTTAAACTAAACAGAGGCCTGATCAGTTTTCAGTGAGCTCTGAGCCTCAGAGTTCACCTGGGTCACCTACAAGATTTATGAGACCCCAGTACTGGCATCCGAGTGGAACCGTGAGTCCAACGGCGAGCTGAGCCTCCCCCCGCATGCCAAGTCCTGCAAGGCTGCCCAGCCATTCCCAGCGGCTGCCCCAGAGGCAGCAAAATTGATGACCTGTGCAGATACCAAAGTGGACATCAATAAAAGGAGATGGATGTGAACCATCAGAGTGACATGCCTCGCTGCTGGGGTGGCTGGGGAGAGGGGGGAACAGGTTAAAAAAACACGGGAAAGTTATTTATATAAGCTTCAAGGACAAGGAGTTTGTCACTACTTGCTTGAGAATTTAATCTTAACGTGTTCTTTCTTCTGGTTTCCATCACCCTCCAGCTGACAAAAAGACTGTCAAGGAATTGCAACCATGAGATAGCTCTCTAGTGGTCTCAAATGCCGGAAATTGTGCTTGTAGTGCAAATGCTAGTATAGGCTCAATCACAGAAAATCACATTGCATTCAAAGTAGCCCTCACTAACAAACATCAAATAGTGTTCTCAGCTTTTTAAAGCATAAACATTTATTTACTGAAAGAGTGGGCAGGTATTGGAACAAGCTGCCCAAGGAGGCGGTGGAATCACCATACCTGGAGGTGTGCAAGAAAGCTGTGGACATTACACTTTGGGAGATCTTTTAGTGGCCACAGTGGTGTTGAGTTGACAGTTGGGCTTGATGATCGCAGACGTCATTTTCAGCCTTAGTGATTGTATGATTCTAAGCAGGAGTGGAAGTCCTCTTAACACAGGTATTTGGAAACTTCAAGCAAAGGGGTTTGTGGTGTTTCTAGATACGTGACTGATTTTATGTTCATGTCACTCTGAACTGCAATTCCTGAAACACACCTGTGTGGGGGATGTTCCTGCAACAGGACAAGTAGCAGCAGGGCTAGGCACTGCTTGATCCAAAGCCACCTTCACATGCTAGTAAGCTCGGAACTTTGTCTTCTGCAATAACCACCTCTTTGGTTTTAAAACATGCTGAAAAAAATAACAAGGAAATCGTTCTCAAAATTTCTTTCCATTTTATGCTCAAAGTGTTTACTTGCCCTCTGGGACATTTTCTGCACTCTTACATATTATGTAAATGAGATCTAACTCTAAAATGGGATTTGTGTACTTGGAAGGATTATGTATTAGTATCCACATAAGAAGCAATGGTAGATGTTTACATCTGCTCTGATCTCCACACACAAAATTCAACAACTCCTCTATCCCCTAAAAAAGATAATCCAAGGTGCAGCAGCTGAGAGATACAAAGGGATGAAAGCAAAGAATGTATCCTGAAGAAGACATATTTTTAAGGAGAGTCAGGGTTGAGCATGACCCACCAGACAAAGAAATGACAAACTCCTGTTTTTTACTAACTTTCTGTTTGTGACAAAAAACTTCCTTTACATGCACAAAATTCAGCTTCCTTCCAGTGAAATAGAAATAACATCTAAAGTCCCAGTTATATCACAGAATCATAAAATCACAGTATGCTAGAGGCTGCAAAGGACCTCCAGACACTCATTGAGTCCTACTGCCTGTAAAAAACAGGATCATGGTAGGGTATTCCACGCAGGAACACACCCAGGTGGGTTTTGAAAGTGTCCAGAAAATGAGACTCCACAACCTCTCTGGGCAGCTTGCTCCAATGCTCCATCACTCTTACTGTAAAGAAGTTTCTCCTCATGTTGAGGTGAATCTTTCTGTGTTCAAGTTTGTACCTGTTGCTCCTTATCTTATTAATGTGCATCACCAAAAAGATATTGGCCCCGTCCACTTGACGCCCACCCCTCAGATATTTGTACACACTGATAAGATTCTTTCTCAGTCTTCTCTTCTCAAATCTAAACAGGCCCAGATCTATCAGTCTCAACTCCCCAGTCATCCTCGTGGCTCCCTGTTGGACTTTCTCCAACAGGTTCCTGTTCCTGTCCCTCCTGAATTGGAGACCCAAACCTGGACACAATACTTCAGGTGAGGTCTCACCAGGGCAGAGTAGAGGGGGAGAAGAACCTCCTTAGACCTGCTGGATGCACTTTTCTTGATGCACTCCAGATTATCATTGTCCCTCTTACCCATAATGGCATATTGCTGTCCCATTGTGCTAGTTTGAAGCAGGGTAGAATGTTTTGGTGAAAAGAACTAGATCATAGGCTGTGAAAAGAAAACAATGGTGATGTCTACTTTGCCTCAGAGTCTTGCTGAAGAAGAAAGTAAACATTAGATAACTCTCTTGCCATTTTGCCGCACTTTGCTTTGGACTTCTGACTGAGCTGCAGCTCCCTAACCTCACCTTCCACTCACTTTGCTTCTTAACCTCTTGGCCGAGTCTCCATTCTTCCTTGGGACTGGGGTAAGGTTGAGAGGGGCAGGGGGAAGGTGCAGGGGTGGTTGAGAACCCCACCTGGGGACTCAGGTTTCTGGGAGGGGAGTTGTGTTTCTGTATTACCTTTTACCTTGTATATTTTTGTCTATAACTGTATATATTGTAAATATCTGCTTGTATATTGTGCTAGCTGTAAATATAAAGCTTCATTTATATTCCCAGAGCTGACTGAATCTAGCTGGATGACATCTAAAGTGTGGGGGGGCAGGGTACACCCAAACCATCACACCCATGGATAACTTGCTGTCCACCAGGAAGGACTCCAAGGTCTTTCTCCATGAAGTTGCTTTCCAGCAGGTGTTGATCTGTTGGAAGGTAGGAGAGCCCTGCAGAGGGACCTGGACAGGCTGGATGGGTGGGCAGAGGCCAATGGGATGAGTTTTAACAAGGCCAAGTGCAGGGTTCTGCACTTCGGCCACAACAACCCCAAGCAGCGCTATAGGCTGGGGACTGAGTGGCTGGAGAGCAGCCAGGAGGAAAGGGACCTGGGGGTACTGACAGATAGTAGGTTGAAGATGAGCCAGCAGTGTGCCCAGGTGGCCAAGAGAGCCAATGGCATCCTGGCCTGCATCAGGAACAGTGTGGCCAGTAGGTCAAGGGAGGTTATTCTGCCCCTGTACTCAGCACTGGTCAGGCCACACCTTGAGTACTGTGTCCAGTTCTGGGCCCCTCAATTCAAGAAGGATGTTGAGGTGCTGGAACATGTCCAGAGAAGGGCAACGAAGCTGGTGAGGGGCCTGGAGCACAAATCCTATGAGGAGAGGTTGAGAGAGCTGGGCCTGTTTAGCCAGGAGAAGAGGAGGCTCAGGGGTGATCTTATTACTGTCTACAACTACTTGAAGGGGCATTGTAGCCAGGTGGAGGGTGGCCTCTTCTGCCAGGCAACGAGCAATAGAACAAGGGGACACAGTCTCAAGTTGTGCCAGGGTAGATATAGGCTGGATGTTAGGAAGAAGTTCTTCACAGAGAGAGTGATTTCCCATTGGAATGGGCTGCCCACGGAGGTGGTGGAGGCACTGTCCCTAGAAGTGTTCAAGAAAAGCACTTAGTGTTCAAGATGAGGCACTTAGTGCCATGGTCTAGTTGACTGGCTAGGGCTGGGTGCTAGGTGGGACTGGATGATCTTGGAGGTCTCTTCCAACCTGTTTGATTCTATGATTCTATGATCAAGGTGTCCCCTAATCTGTAGTGGTGCTTGCTATTCTTCCCAAGATGCAGGACCCTTATTGAGCTTCATGTGGCTAGCCTTCACCCAGCACTCAGCCTGTCCAGATCACACTGAATGGCAGCACAGCCTGAGGTCTGTCGGCCACCCACCCTGAACTGTATCATCAGTGAACTTGCTGAGGGTACACTTAATGCCGTCTTCCAGGTCACTGATAAAGATGTTTAACAAAACTGGACCCAGTACTGATCTCTGGGGAACACCACTGACCACAGACCTCCAAGGTGACTCTCTGCCACTGATTTACAACCCTTTGAACTCTATCCTTGAGTCAGTTTAGATAGATGTAAGTTTCTACTTATGATAAGCTGATACCCTACATGGAGAACATTACATCTTTTTTTTTTTCCTCCACAGTCAAAGGAAAACAGAAATGAATAGTCTCCAAAATCTTTTGAAGCTAATGTGATTGTTTACATCAGAATCAGAAGCAGTTCTGTAGAACATAGATATTGTGTGAGGACTGCTTTCCCTTAGACCAAGACACAAACACTTTGTGATGACTCACGTTCTCTGTCCTTAGACATTTTGTCTGACGGACTCAATGATTTACGGAGGTCCCTTCCGACCCCTAACATCTTGTGATCCTGTGATCCTGTGAAGTACATGGATTTTCTAATCAAATGGATAGGGGCCAAGGAAAGGCTTAAACTTTCTTGGGTTCAAAGAAACAACTAAAAGTTGGGTAATTTCTAAAGGACTTCATATAGCTGAAGCTGCAAAACCTTTTCTAGTGTAATTTCCAAAGAGAGAAAAAAACTATTCTTTAAACACTACAACCAAAAAGAAAATATTCTGCTTTTTTTTGAGTTGTTTATCTCACTGACCATTCATGGCCAAGTCACCCTTAAGAACATATTGTCTTCACCTCTTCTTCTCACCAGTAAAATGCTTTATTTGGTTTAGACCCATTGATTTAAAATTTTATGGGATTTGTTTTCCAAATGGGTACAGTTCAGATTGTTTAGGGCGTTACAATAAAAAGAATCATTAATCTCTTAACACTTTATTTTTTACTTTGTCTTCAGCAAGGTGGTGTGAATATGGCAACTTTGTCATCTGATGACTCTTTATGTGGTCAGCTGATCCTACACGCCTGATCCTGAAACATGTCAGATGCTCAAACATCTGTGCGGTATTAGAGAGCATGTTATGTTTTGGAAAGGTTGGTTGTCTTTATCTCAGTGAAGTACTAATACTGTGAGCAATTCAAAAGTCTTGGTGAGCCTTGTAATTGCTGCAGAAACACCAGACATTGTTTAAAGTCCATTCAGAGTTTATAAACTCTACAGGACCTCACTGACAATTTACAAGTTCCAAAAGATCTCACGGAGTTCTGACAAACTCTCAGGAGCCCAGGAGGTTTTATAGCCTCCATAGAAGCTCCTGCCATTTTATAAACCTTGCAAGAGAACTTGTGTGGGCATATAAATGTATTCAGCAGTTTTTCAGGATTTTGTCAAATTATCAAGATGTTTTCATCATGTCTATCCTCCCACCTCCAGATTCACAACCTTAGCAAGCAAAACAAAACATCTTTACCCTGACAGAGTATTGCAGGATCGCAAAAAAATCCTTTTTGGCACACTGTTAGATATCTTCACCCAGTTAGTTCTGCTTCAACAATTTCATTGGTTTTTCAGGATCTCCTAAAGCAGCAGTACAGAGTGATTTAAGTGCATATAAAGGAAAATTTAATGTCAAGACAATGATTTTTTTTATTTTTTGCCTTTGAAACAATTCTGTGATTCTATAGACAATTTGCTATAAAATTCTGAATCAAACCAAAATGTGGGGTTTAATGGACAAAAATCAAACCAATCCTGTAAGGAAACCAGGATCAAGCAATTTCATGGTGGGACATTCACACAGAAGGGTTGCAAATACACTATGACATAAGAGATTTTTGATATGAACACTGTCAGTTTAATTTTAAATTTCCATTAGTTTTAATTTCTTTATTTAGCAAAATATATATACCTGTATAATTTTGAAATGTATAAATAAAAGTAAAGCTCACAGGTTTCCTGTTGAGTTGCTCATTGAGGAAAAACTCCACAATAATCAGCTTTTGAAGGTAAAAACGTGCTTTCTAGTTTGCATTAATTTTAAGAGGGATTGCCTGTTGCCAAACACGGTAGCATAACTTTGGTGTTTATGAATAAAATATTTATGCTCAAGTGCTACTTTTTTTTTTCCCAATCAGATGCACACCAAAACCACCAACAGACCCAGTCCTAAACCCATTAGCTGAAAGAATCTTATTTGTTTAATTTCACTTTGAAATTCATTAGAGGGCAGGACTAAGATTGTTCATCAGTTGCTGTTGCATTGTTTAGTGGCAAATATACTAAACATAGGAATGACCAAGACCGTTTTTTTCCCTTTTTGGTCAAGTTTAAAACTAAGTTTGTAGGTGCATATAGCCTCCCATCTAGAGACAATTTATGAGACTTTTCTGATAAGCACACACACACATTCCCCTGATGAGATTAGGAATTAACATCTCCAGAGGAGGCATTCAATGTCTGTTAATGGGATATCACACCCTACATATATATTTTTAATGTATGTGAAAATATTGCCTCAGGAATTTTTCTCTTCTGTGCAAGCCTCTCATGTTGTACTGAACAAAGATTGCATTACCACGAGAACTATATAATTAGTCTAAATACTGAGATTTAATAGGCAGATATCATTATATTTTGAGGGGGGAGATGGAGGTAGTGGGGTAGAGGCAGCATCATCTTGTTCATTATGACTAGACATTTGTAGTATAGCTACTTCTAATGGCTCTGTAGCTGTCATTAAATACAAAATGATCAAACTGGACAAAAACAACACTTAAGAATGTGGAATGTTGTTCTCGTTTTTCTTTATTACTTTCTAGTGCTTTTTTTCTATTACTGTTGTGGGTTACCAGCCAAGAAGTGAAGCTAGAGAAAGCAGGTGCAATTCAAATACAAACAAACAAACAAAACCCAAAACAAAACAGACTACATTTTTTTTTCTTCCCAGTTTTCATTGCAGTGGTGCAGTGATATCTTTCCGTCATTGACTTCTGGGTTTTCATAGGCTGTGCTCTGTAACTCAATGAAAAACAGAATTTTTTAGGGTCAGTTAACAATGACATAAAAAGCTATAAGACTTCTGAGGACAAGACAGGTTACATACAATTAAAACCAGAAAAGTATATGCTGGCTAAACATTCTATCTATCTGTCCATTTTGCAGCTGTGTCATTTTGGTTCACTGTGAATTCTGGCAAATAGGAAATTTTGGCAGCTTCCAGGGCAAAATCAAGAATATAAGTGCATTTGCATTTTCTTCCTCTGTATCCTCTGGAGAAAAAAAAATCACTTTTTTCTTTCCCGCCTCCCATTTTACTACTTTCTGGGCATTGTGGCAGTGTTTGTGGAGACAGAGAATTCACTGTGTGGTGACTAAACACTTTTCATTTTACTTCTGGGGTTTTGTAATTTAAATTATAATTTACATTTACTGCTTTCATTGCACACAAGTCTCACAACCAATGTAAAAATTCTACTCTTAATTAAAAGAAAATTTGGTTATTTGGGGGTTTGGGGTTCATTTTTGTTATTATGAGTGCTGGAAACTTGAACTAAAAAATTGTTAATATGCACACAAAACTTTGAATATCATAGGTCTTATACTATTTCTCATTATTTTCTGGGACTGAGTGCAAAAGCTTTGTGAGCAGTGATACTGCTGTCTTGTCCATGTCTTGTCCTTTAGATTTTTGTCCTTAAGCTCTTCTGAGCGGGAATTGTAATGTTCTTTATACTTCTGTGCCTAGCACACTGGGATTGACAAGATTTGGGGCTCTATCAGCTGCCAACATATACAAGTGAAATAAAGAGAGCTGAAAACAAAACAAAGAGTCTCTTTAACATCTTTCATCCTTTGAGTGAGGGGATTTAGAAGAGAAGAAAAACATTAATTCCTCTGCTTTGTAGCTATTGCACTGGGATAGTGGATAGGCAAAGAATAAGTTCTCTTTCATTTAAATAACTATCTTTGTGCATGTCTACACTTCAGACTTCATTGCAGTATGCAGATATCCTAATATATCAGCACATGGTCAGTTGTCCTGCTCAAAAAAAGGGATTCCTACTCCTTGTTACCCAAGCTAAATAGGGGTAAAAAAATGACCAAAAAAAAAAAAACAAAACCCCAAACCCTTTGAAAAATACCAAAACACCTTTAATATCCTTCAAAGTCTGCACTGATGTCTGTGGGTTGGATTCTGGATCCCTCCAACCCTGTTAATATCATCTAATGTACCCCATACATGGTCTGTGGCCATATGTTAAGTGTTCTGATGTACAGTAAAGCCTCTAAGAAGAAGATGCTTAAAGCTTCAAGTTTGGCTGTGGAAAAGGAATATTTTTATTCAGAGCTGTAAACTAGCCACACATCTCACTTTTTCTGCTGAATGGGTAAGCACATTGGACATTTTCCTTTCTTTTTTTGCAATGAATAGCACAGTGGGCACTAAAAGGTGGAGAGGATACCGAATGCCTCCCAGCTAAACCGGTAAAATCCAAATGCCAGGCAAAATCTCTAAACCACTTTACCATCATCTAGAAGAAGACAGTGTAAACATCATCATGATGATGATGATGATGATGATGATGATGATGATGATGATGATGAAGAATCAGCTGCAATTATCCTATTTCACCTGAAACAACCAAGTAGATTTGCTTTTTTGGACTTTTATCATAAAGCTGGTCCTTTTCAAGGCACCAGTGACAATTCCAATGGATAATTTACAATCTGCTGAGCTTCTGGATTAAATAACAGTGAGTCTGTAAACCACAGTTCCCCAATTACGATTGATCTTCACTTAACAGTCTAGTGCTGCTAATTATTTGTAAAAGAATGAAATTACTTAATCTTTATAGGCATCTTCTAGCCTAGGGTTTGACTTCATAATTCACTGTGTCAATCTCTCTCAAGCAAAGATAAGTGGAGTGCACAGTTACATATTGTACTTTAACAAATACTTAATTTATAAACAGCAAAGCCCAGGCAGTCCCTGCTAAGTATCATACAAAATGGTGTCACTGATGGAATCTGGCTTTGTGCCATTGATAGGCAGGCAAAGATGAGCCTCAGAGAGCACTTGTATGTGCTGCTATCCTGGCAAGGCTCATGCTTGAGTCAGAATTTAATCAGCTCTTTATCTCCTTATCGCTTCCAGAGTGTCTATTGCAGTATTTAGCACAGGGAGGAACCTCTGCAGATGCAATCTCTTTGAAAGGTTTCATGAGCTGCTTCTTAATATTATTTTTAGCTGGAGACTGCTCAGCCACAAACATTTGAATTTTCAGATGACAAAGAAGCTAGGATTTGTGTTGATAAGGTCTTAGCATCTTATTTTTGATTTCCTTTGAAGTATTCAATACTGAAAATTCAATATCTGAGGATCTCTATTACTGGATCTCTTTTACACTAACATTACACAATCTTTTGTAATTGCACCCCAAAAAAATGTCAGTGTGCAAGAGAAGGTGTAAAACTTTTCAGCTTTATGTATGGACATCAGTGGAAAAATATTTGGCACTTGCTCCATTTTCGTCTTGGTAAGACTTGAAAATAGTTTTTACAGGAGTAAATTAACTTGGGAATTATCCATTTCTTAATTTTTTAAAGCTGATAGAGCAGTCACTTCTGTTGAAAGAGATCTTAGACTCATAGAACATGTTGGATTGGAAGGAACTTTGGAAGGTCTTCTTGTCCAACCCCTCCTGCAGTCAGCAGGAACATCTCCAACTAGATCAGGTTACTCAGAGTTCCACCACGTTTGACCTTGAATGTCCTTCACCATGTCCTTGGGCAACTTGTTCCATTATTTCACTACTCTCACTGTGGTATGTGACCCTCATTTACCATTCTCTAGTTTAAAATCATCTTAGAATCATAGAATCAACCAGATTGGAAGAGACCTTCAGGATCATCCAGTCTAACCTAGCACCCAGCCCTAGCCAGTCAACTAGACCACAGCACCAAGTGCCCCATCCAATCTTTTCTTCAACACCTCTAGGGACAGCAACTCCACCACCTCCCTGGGCAGCCCATTCCAATGGCAAATCACTCTCTCTGGGAAGAACTTCCTCCTAACATCCAGCCTAGACCTCCCCCAGCACAACTGGAGACTGTGTCCCCTTGTTCTGGGAGAAGAGATCAACCTCTACCTTCACATAATTGTAGACAGCAATGAAGTCCCCCCTGAGCCTCCTCTTCTCCAGACTAAACAAGCCCAGCTCCCTCAGCCTCTCTTCATAGGGCTATGTTCCAGGCCCCTCACCAGATCTTGAGGCAGCCTCCAGCTGTTCTTCTTGGCAGAAGTAGGAGAATGGGGAAGATGAGGAATTCTGTCACTGAAGTGCATTTGAACACTTTTTCTTTGATGACTTTATAAATTAAAAAACAAACAAACAAACAAAAGCAAACAAGAACAACAACAAAACCATACTTTTTTTTTTTTTTTTTATTTAAGCCTAACACATTTCCTGTCAGAAATCTGCAGGCTGACTTGCCCACCTTGAAGGAACCTTTTTCAGCACCCTTTAGGAGGAGGATCCAATACTCTCCCAACACCTGAACAGTATGACTTTCATCCTTCTCAATACAGTATATGCATTAATGTAATATTAAGCAAAAATGCACCCTTGCAGAACTCTTCCACTGCTGTATTTCAGAATAGACACCAGTAAATCAGTGTTGCATTCTGTACTGAGTTTACCTGTATCAGAACATCATTATTTTTGCTTCCAAACCTTTTTCTGCATGATTTCACGCCACTGATCTCTGACAAAGCACCTCTCCTTGACCACTTTTTTCTCGTGTTTACTGTTCTCCAGTCATATTGAGCTATTTCTTTCTCAGATCACGGAATAATTAAACGGCAGGACCAGCTTATTCCAGATGTATGTTTGCATATGTTCTTTCCCAAGTTCCAAGTCCCATTTTCTGAGTCAACTTGATTATGTTGTGTGATATAAGCTTAGGGGGCTTCAGGAGAAATTATTGCACTTGTCAGAGAATCAGCAGAGGAGGATCAACAGTCAATAAGAAAGGATCATTAGAACTGATTCAGATGGGGTCTCTGGGGATAAAACAGTTGGTCAGAGCAGGAAAATAAGTCTACTCAAGTGTGCTGATAGCCAAGTGACAGAGCCTTCAACAAGCTGATTAGTAAGGGATACTGGACAAAGGGGACTACAGCTTCATAGAGGAGATTCTCTGGCTGACCACTAAAAAAGGGAGGACAGAAACACAAAGAATGGGAGAGACTGACCTGCTAGGGGAAAGAAAAAAAAAAAGGGGGGGGGAGGGGGAGAGGGAATAAAGGACTGCTTTCTGAGAAAAGGAAAAAAAAAAATCCAGAGATTTTACAATTATGTTATGAAACTGAGGGAGAGAGAATGTACCTATTCTGGCTGCACCCCAGTGCACGCAAATGTGCTGCTGGAGTATCATGAAGGGTTAATTCTGGTGCTGGGGTTGACTACTACTTTGCATGGGTTAGGACTTGGATGCAGCAAATGAGACAGAGAAACCACAGAAAGGCAGTGCTGAAGTCCAACAGAAACAGCAAAAGTACATGGCCTGGTGGACAGTCAGTGAGTTCAAATGGCCCTGCAACTCAGTTCATGTCCATCATAATGATCTGGGTTTGGCTTTGGTGACTATTTTCCAACAGCAAGACATGAACCCATAAAGTAGGTCAGCTGGCACAGAAGCAAGTGTTCATAGCTCCCAACAATTTCAGTTGGTGAAATGAATATACATATCCAGAGCAAGAGTATAATCTTGTGTCACGAGCATATTTGATCTAAAATAAATTGCAGTGAAACTTGCACTGAGGAGAAATTCCAGTAGGCAATATCCTCTCTTAAGACTGCTTCAAAGTATCCTCAAGATTTCTAGCACAATTATATCCAGACTTAGTAAAATGCCAACTCCACTTGGCAACTGATTTTTTTTAATTATTATTCGTAGTCCCTGGAGTGGTAGCTTAAGACATCCCTCAGTATACTTCACCTGTCTGAAACACTTTCACATGTTCACAGGGCTAAATTAAACTGAAAGTACTTTTTTATATATATATATATATAATCCACATTGCAGCTCTTAGATAATCCCTAAAATAATTCTGAATAAAAAATATGCCATCAAACAAGCTTTCAGCATCTGCTCATTACACTGTCTAAAGTTAGAACACAATATATCTCTAATTCTCTCAATTGTTTTCCTTGGATTTATTCTAATTCTATGCTAATGAGTGTGAGTACTAAATTCGTGATGCTTCTGCCGTAAATAATACATTTAAAATCTCAAGTGAGAGGTTTAGATCAGGAAGTGAACCAACTATCTGCAATGGCTGAGAAAATCTTTGAAAGGCTGTGGATATGTGGGAATGAATTTCCCCAAATTTATGCTTATAAATTTGAATTTGAAATAATATCATATGAATAGGAATGAACCACTTAAAAGCACCACACTCACCAAGACTTCAGATTGGATTCGAATAGAAAGGGGATACAGTGAAAAAAGAATCGTCATCTGCCTTGAAAAATCTCTTGTTTTGGTAATATTCACTACCATCTACTGAGTAACAACAAAATATCCTTGGTGCTGCTGACAGTTTGTGTTCCCTTCACACTACAACCCAAAGCACAACAGAATGATAGGATCTGTGTCATGATTCAACTTAGAGCTAAACCTGTGATTCCTCAACCACATTTAATGCCTACAGGTGCTCCCGTATTAATATCATAGAATCATAGAATCAACCAGATTGGAAGAGACCTCCAGGATCATCCAGTCCAACCTATCACTCAGCCCTATCCAGTCAACTAGACAATGGCACTAAGTGCCTCATCCAGGCTTTTCTTGAAGACCTCCAGGGACGGTGCCTCCACCACCTCCCCGGGCAGACCATTCCAGTGGGAAATCACTCTCTCTGGCAACAACTTCCTCCTAACATCCAGCCTAGACTTCCCCTGGCACAACTTGAGACTGTGTCTCCTTGTTCTGTTGGTGGTTGCCTGGGAGAAGAGACCAACCCCCACCTGGCTACAATGTCCCTTCAGGTAGTTGTAGACAGCAATGAGGTCCCCCCTGAGCCTCCTCTTCTCCAGACTAAACACCCACAGCTCCTTCAGCCTCTCCTCATAGGGTTTGTGCCCCAGGCCCTTCACCAGCCTTGTTGTCCTTCTCTGGACACATTCCTCACTGTCTCTGTGAAATAATCTCTTTTCCAAAGTAGCTAGCAGTAAGAAAAGAGGAAATGGCCTCAAGTTGCACCAGGGGAGTTCTAGGTTGGACAACATAAAAAAAATCTCTACTGCAAGAGTAGTCAGGCATTGGAACAGGGTGGCCAAGGAACTGCTGTAGTCACCACCTGTAGAGGCATTCAAGAGACATGTGGACACGGCACTCTGGCCCGTGGTTTAGTGGACATGGTGGTGTTGGATTGATGGTTGGACTCGATGATTTTAGAGAGCTTTTCCATGATTCTGTATTTTTTATAGTTCCATTCTTTAAAGCAGTTCTCAGTAGTGTCCTGACTGAGCATGAACTTCATGTCATCTTCAATGTTAGATGCTCACTGTACTCCTGACTTTTATTCATCACTGTGTTGTTGAAGGTAGTGGCAGAAGTGGAGTTCTAGAAGCAACTTTTTGCCTTTCTTTGAGCTTATAGTTCAGAAGGGACCTAAGCACCTCCAGTTCTATTTCCAATTAATTTTAATTGTTATTGATAAAATACAGTCATACATTCATAAGGAAGCAATACTGGAAAAGGACTCTGGCAAAATCTTGTTGCTCAGTGTTGTATTTTCTCTTACACTGAGTTTATGAGGTTCTGAATCAAAAGAAATATAAAGCAGTATTAAGCTAACAGTGTTAGAAAGCTGTCATCCTTAAGAATGAGGATGGAAAGATTATCAGGAATAGTGAGCATGGATTCACAAAATGGAAATCCTGCTTGATCAATCTAACGGTCTTCTATGGGGGTGATCATCTGGGCAGATGAATGGTGAGAAGAAGATGCTGTCTACCTTGACTTCATCAAGGCTTTGGATGCTGTCCATAATATCCTCATAGGGAACCTTAGGGAGCACGGGTTAAAGGAGTGGTCAGGGAAGTGGATTGAGAACTGTCTGAATGACAGAGTTCAAAGGGTTGTAATCAACAATACAGGGTCTGTCTGGAGGCCCTGTGGTTAGTGGCCCTCCCCAGGGGTCAGTTTGCACCCAGCTTTGTTCAAAGTATTCATCAGTGACCTGGAAGAAGGAACAGACACTTTGATGATGATACCAAAGGAGAAGGAGTGCCTGACAGCCTGTGGCTGGGCTGCTATTCAGTGAGACCTGAACAGGCTGGAGGGTTGGGCAGGAGTGAATATCATGTTCAACGGTAGGGTCCTATATCTGGAGAAGAATAACACCCTGCACCAGTAGAGGTTCGAACTAGGTCCAAGCTGTATAATACTTGTAAAACTGTGGGCACCCAAACAGAGCCCACCTGTAGGAGTGCAGGCGTCCAGACGTCTGGATGTGAGGAGTGCTGGAGCCTGGCACTCGACACAGGCAATGGCTGCGTTAGGTGTGAGCAGATTGATTGTCTGCTTAACCTGGTGGCTGAACTCAAGGGAGAGGTGGAACGACTGAAGGCTGAAAGGGAAGGTACAAAAGAGCAACATGCTCTGCAGTCCCCCTTGCCAGAGGGAGACAAACAGAGCAACCAAGAAGAATGGATGCAGGTGCCTGCCAGAAGGGGCAAGGGAAAACCCTTCCAGCCATCTTCACATCCCCAGCTGCCCTTACATAACAGATATAGGGCACTAGAGGTTGAGGATGAGGTGATCCTGGAGCAGGCAGAAGCATCACCAGCTGGGAGGGCAACTCAGTTGCCCCCTCGCATCAGAACAAGTACCCAGAAGAAAAAGAGGAGGGTAATTGTTATTGGTGATTCCCTTCTGCAGGGAACAGAGGGCCCCATATGCCGGCCAGACCCCTTCCACAGGGAGCTCTGCTGCCTCCCTGGAGCCCGGGTCAGGGATGTTACCAGGAGGCTGCCTACTGTAGTGCAGCCCTCTGATTACTATCCCT
Organism: Pogoniulus pusillus; assembly: GCF_015220805.1. Taxonomy (NCBI): domain Eukaryota; kingdom Metazoa; phylum Chordata; class Aves; order Piciformes; family Lybiidae; genus Pogoniulus; species Pogoniulus pusillus. The sequence continues at coordinate 38,848,323 of NC_087309.1, forward strand.
TATTATTTATACAGGCAGGGAATGATGAGATTAATAACAGAGGGCTAAAAGCTATCAAAAGGGACTTTAAGACACTGGGGAAAGCAGTTGAGGGAGCAGGGGCACAGGTAATCTTTTCATCTATACCCTTAGTCACAGGCTGGAATACAGAGAAGAATAGGAAAGCATATTTGATGAACAAGTGGCTCAGAGGTTGGTGCATCCAACATAACTTTGGATTCTTTGATATTGAGGAACTTCATCTTGCCACAGGTCTGCAATCAGCAGATAGGACACAACTATCACAGAAGGGGAGAAGGACCCTGGCACATAAGCTGGCTGGGCTTGTTGAGAGGGCTTTAAACTAGAATGGAAGGGGGAGGGGGTTAAACATGACAGCACCAGAGATAAATCAAAGGGAATTGAGGATGGTAGGCTAGAGCTAGGAGTAAAAGCAGCAGCCCAGCTGAAGTGCATGTACACTAATGCACGCAGTATGGGTAACAAACAAGAGGAGCTGGAAGCTCTGGTGCTGGAGGAAAACGATGATATTGTCACCATCACTGAAACGTGGTGGGATAGCTCACATGATTGGAGTGCTGTAATCAATGGCTACAGACTCTTCAGGAGAGACAGGCAAGGGAGAAAGGGCGGGGGAGTGGCTCTGTATATTAGGGATGCTCTGGATGTCATGGAGGTAGAAATCAAAGATGATCAAGTTGAGTCATTATGGGTGAGACTTAAGGCGAAGGCCAACAAGGCTGATATCCTGGTTGGAGTCTGTTACAGACCACCCAACCAGGAAGAAGAGGTTGATTTATTACTCTTTAAGCAACTGGAGGCTGCCTCAAGATCACCTGCCCTTGTTCTGGTGGGCGACTTTAACCTACCAGACATCTGCTGGGACTTAAACACTGCAGAGAAGAAGCAGTCTAGAAGGTTTCTGCAATGTGTGGAAGACAACTTCCTATCCCAGCTGTTACGTGAGCCTACCAGGGGGGCAGCCCTGCTTGACCTGCTGCTCACAAATAGAGAGGGGCTGGTAGGGGATGTGGTGGTTGGAGGCTGCCTGGGGTCCAGTGACCATGAAATTATAGAGTTTTCAATACGTGGAGAAACCAGGAGGGGCATCAACAGAACCTCCACACTGGACTTCCGAAGGGCAGACTTCAGCCTATTTAAGGAACTAATTCAGAAAGTTCCTTGGGAAATAGCCCTTAGAAACAAAGGGGTCCAGGAAGGTTGGACCTACTTCAAGAAAGAACTCCTGCAGGCACAGGAGCAGGCAGTGCCACTGAGCCGGAAGATGAGCCGACGAGGGAGGCAGCCAGGCTGGATGGGCAGGGAGCTGCTGAAGGAATTAAAGATTAAAAAGAGAGTGTATCACCTTTGGAAAAGAGGGGAGGTGTCCCAGGAGAAGTTCAAGGAGGTTGCTAGGTCTTGTAGAGGAAAAATTAGAGAGGCAAAAGCCCACTTGGAGCTTAGGCTGGCCACGGCTGCCAAGGAAAATAAAAAGTGTTTCTTTAAATATATGAATGGCAAGAGAAGGGCCAAGGACAACCTCCAGTCCTTGTTAGATAGAGAGGGGAATAGAGTGACAAAGGATGATGAAAAGGCAGAGGTGCTTAACACCTTCTTTGCCTCAATCTTCACTAGTGGGACAGGTTGTCTCCAGGACAGCTGGACTCCTGAAGTGGTGGATGGAGTCAGGGACCAGTACAGTCCCCCTCTAATCCATGAGGAAGCAGTAAGGGATCTGCTAAGTCACTTGGATCCTCACAAGTCCATGGGACCGGATGGGATCCACCCTAGGGTGCTGAGAGAGCTGGCAGCTGAGCTGGCCAGGCCACTCTCCATTATTTATCAGCAGTCCTGGCTCACTGGAGAGGTCCCTGAAGACTGGAAGCTGGCCAATGTGATTCCCATACACAAGAAGGGTCGTAAGGAGGAGCCAGAAAACTACAGACCTGTGAGCCTGACCTCAGTGCCAGGCAAGGTCATGGAACAGGTCATCTTGGGTGCCATCACAAAGCACCTACAGGATAGCCAAGGGATCAGGCCCAGACAGCATGGGTTTAGGAAGGGCAGGTCCTGCCTCACCAACCTGATCTCCTTTTATGATCAGGTTACTGCCTGGTGAATGTGGGGAAGGCTGTGGATGTAGTCTACTTGGACTTGAGCAAAGCCTTTGACACTGTCTGCCACAAGAAGCTCCTAGCCAAGCTGGCAGCTCATGGTTTGGACAGATTCACTCTGTGCTGGATCAAGAACTGGCTGGATGGCAGAGCCCAGAGAGTGGTGGTGAATGGTGCCACATCCAGTTGGCAGCCAGTCACAAGTGGTGTTCCCCAAGGATCAGTGCTGGGCCCAGTCCTGTTCAATATCTTTATTGATGACCTGAACGAGGGCATTGAGTCCAGCATCAGTAAGTTTGCAGATGACACCAAGCTAGGAGCAGGTGTTGATCTGTTGGAAGGTAGGAGAGCCCTGCAGAGGGACCTGGACAGGCTGGATGGGTGGGCAGAGGCCAATGGGATGAGATTTAACAAGGCCAAGTGCAGGGTTCTGCACTTCGGCCACAATAACCCCAAGCAGCGCTATAGGCTGGGGACTGAGTGGCTGGAGAGCAGCCAGGAGGAAAGGGACCTGGGGGTACTGATAGATAGTAAGCTGAAGATGAGCCAGCAGTGTGCCCAGGTGGCCAAGAGAGCCAATGGCATCCTGGCCTGCATCAGGAACAGTGTGGCCAGTAGGACAAGGGAGGTTATTCTTCCCCTGTACTCAGCACTGCTCAGGCCACACCTTGAGTACTGTGTCCAGTTCTGGGCCCCTCAATTCAAGAAAGATGTTGAGGTGCTGGAACATGTCCAGAGAAGGGCAACGAAGCTGGTGAGGGGCCTGCAACACAAATCCTATGAGGAGAGGTTGAGGGAACTGGGCCTGTTTAGCCTGGAGAGGAGGAGGCTCAGGGGTGATCTTATTACTGTCTACAACTACCTGAAGGGACATTGTAGCCAGGTGGGGGTTGGCCTCTTCTCCCAGGTAACCAGCAATAGAACAAGGGGACACAGTCTCAAGTTGTGCCAGGGTAGGTATAGGCTGGATGTTAGGAAGAAGTTTTTCACAGAGAGAGTGATTTCCCATTGGAATGGGCTGCCCAGGGAGGTGGTGGAGGCACCGTCCCTGGAGGTGTTCAAGAAAAGACTGGATGAGGCACTCAGTGACATGGTCTAGTTGACTGGCTAGGGCTGGGTGATAGGTTGGACTCGATGATCTTGGAGGTCTCTTCCAACCTGGTTGATTCTATGATTATATGATTCTAGGTGAGGAGGTGACCCATAGAGAAGGACTTGAGAGTGGTGGAGGACAACAAATCAATCACAAGCCAGTAATGTGCCCCCGTGGACAAGAATGCAAATGTTCCCTTGGGGTGCATGAAGAAGAGCTAGGGAGGTTCTCCTTTCCCTCTACTTTGCCTTGATGAGGTTGCACCTGAATCATTGTGTCCAGTTTCTGGGCTCCTGAGTTCAAGAGAGACAGGGAATTAGTGGAGAGGCTATGAAGATGCCAAGGAAACTAAAACATCTCTGTGAGGAGGAAAGACTGAGAAACCTGGTACTGTTTAGCCTGAAGAGGAGCAGAACAAGATTTGACAATCTTCTCAGTTCTTATAAATATCTGAGTGGTCGAGGTCATGAGAATGATCCTGGGCTCTTCTCAGTGGTGGCAAGGGACAGAACAAGGGACAGAAAAACAGAACCCAAGAGGTTTCATTTGATCTTAAGGAGAAAATTGTTTTGTGTGAAGGTGATGGACCCCTGGGGCAGTATACCCAGGGAGCTGGTGTCTCCTTCTCAGGAGACTTCCAAAACTTACCTGATCATTGTGATCCTGAGCAAGCTGCTGCAGGTGACCCTGCTTTAGCAGAGGAGGAGTTGGACTAGATGATCTCCAGAAGTCACTTCCAACTCCCACCATTATACGATTCTATGATTCTATGAAATGATGAAAAACACAATGAATGCCTATTATTCATACACTGTGAATGCTTCCTAAAGTAACTTAGACACTTCCTTTAAAGTAGCTCAGATGTTTCAGTGCTACTTGATAGTGCTTTTTTGTTTCCTCTATTAAATAGTGCTTGAAAACCACAACTTCAGTCAATCAGTAAACAGCATCTTTACTTCTAAGTGTTTCAGATTCTGAATCAAGGGTTTCATTTAATTTTCCAAGTGGAATAATGCATATAGATGAGGATGTCAAATTGCTAGTAACCTGTATTAGAACGGCGTGTACAGTGCTTATGGTAAGTAATCAACATTTTTTACTTAGCTTAGGGATTTAAAATGCTGAAAAACACTAAGAATAAATTGATTGGAAGAATGGAGATGTGCATCACAGTGCTAAAAATCTAAAAGGAGAGCAAAATGATACAACGGTATTTTGTAATTCAGAAATATGTATGCATAGCTGCACATATAGGTATATATGGGCAATGCCAGTACTATTGATTTAAATTTCAATACGGACAAGAGAAAGCCTGCTGGCTTTGATTTGAATGGCTATGTTGGGATTCATTATCAATATGTTAAAATACAAATTCTTGGCTACATCACACCTCTGCTGAACTTTACCCATTAGTAGTTAATGACCATCAAGTTTTACTTTCCATACATTTCAGAGGTATCTATTTTTCCTTCCTTCTCTAACTGTCATTGCCATCCCAGAAACCTTTGCAGAGATAATGGCAAAAAAATTTAGTTATTCATTCCTAAGTCCAAAGACTCGTGTCTGTCAGTAGGAGCTTTGCCACACAGTACCTACTGATATACTAGAGCTTGTCCAGAGAAGAGCAATGAAGCTACTGAATGAGTCTGGTGAGGAGTGGCCAAGGCAACTGGGGTTGTGTAGACTGGAGAAGAGAAGGCTAAGGGGAGACTTCATTGATCTTTACAGTTCCCTGAAAGGAAGTTGGAGTGAGGAGGGGGTTGATCTCTTCTCCCCAGTATTGTCATAGAACAAGACAAAATGTCCTGAAATGGTGCTAGGGAAGATTTAGGTTGGATATTAGGAAAAAGAATCTGTCATGAAAGAGTGGCCAGGTGTTAGAACAGGCTGCCCAGGGAGGCAGTGGAGTCACCATCCCTGGAGGCATTCACAACTGTGATGGTTTGGATGTTCCCCCCCACACACACACACTTTAGAAATCACCCGAACTAGACCCAGCCAGCTCTGGATATATGAATGAAGCCTATATTTACAGCTAGCACAATATACAAGCAGATATTTACAGTATATGCAGTTATGTACAGAAATATACAAGATAAAAGGTAATACAGAAACACAACTCCCCTCCCAGAAACCTGAGTCCCCAGGAGGGGCTCTCAACCTCCCCTTCACCTTCCCCCTACCCCTCTCAACCTTACCCTAGTCCCAAGGAAGAATGGAGGTTTGGCCAGGGGGTTAGGAAGCAAAATGTATTAGAAAAGAAACGGAGGGTGAGGTTAGAAGAGAGATACAGCTCAGCCAGTTCCCCAGCAGCAGAAGTGAGAGAGTCCCTTATCTATGTTTGGGGTTTTATTTTTATACATCTCAGCAAGCCTATGAGGGAAGTAGACATCACCACTGTTTTCCTTTCTACAGCCTGTAATCTAATTCTTCTCACAAAAAAATCTCTAGATAGCTTCAAACTAGCACAACAACATGTGTAGACATGGCACTATGGGACATTATTTTATGGCTGTAGTGATATTAGGGTGATAGTTGGAGGATCTTAGAGGTCTTTTGCAACCCAAACATTTCTATGATTCTGTGATATCTAGCATTTCAATTTGAACAGCCAAGGCTGCCATATTGCATCATCTTTGTACTGAACCCAGCTTGAGGGTTTCCTGCCATCTGGAAGGATATGTGGTCTCAACTTGGAACTGGAGTTTTATTCGTAAGAATGCGTCAAACTTGTGCCATAAGCAAGCTTATCCAGGAATGATACTGCTGCTTGTAAGGATTTCACTTAATATTTCTAGCTGCAGGTGAGTGTGATCCTTAGATTTGTTTGTTGTTTGTCATTGAGGGGATTCTGTGTATCAAACACAAAGTATGCCAAAGCCCAGTGATGATATTGTTGCCCATGTTAAAAAGCTCTTTAATGCCATAGGTTGTCTTCTTGATTTCATCAAGACTATTCACTACGTAAAATGTTAATTGCAAGGAGTATATCATGATCCTGCCTGAGTGCATAGAGGCTGCTGTGGATAGAAATGTTGGCTCACAAGTGTTTTCACTGCAGAGTCACCTTGGGTTGATATCTTGTCAGATCTCATAAATGCCGCATCCGTCCTCCCCAGCAGCTGGATGACACAACCTGGAGGGAAACCCGGGTGAACATCCCTGCCTGGAGATACTATGTCTGGGGCAGGATAAAAGCAGACAATGCTTCTGCTTCTTAAATGTCTGCTTTAATTGGGGTTTTCTGGGTAAAAGTGAGTTGTTAAGCTCCCTGGACCTTGTCTGACACGGTCACGTGCTGATCCAGGATGGCTATTGCCCTTCTGAATTGGTGAGCAAGGTTTCTGCTGTGTTTTACCCTGTAGGTCATCAGGTTTGTCATGGATAAAATATTGTCTATCTACCTGTAAATAGGTATAATTTGGAAAGCAGCAGGGGATTCTGTGGGATGGAAAGTGTTGTATAATGGCCCAGTCCTGCAATTGTTGCTTGAAACCCTGCTAGTGGTAAGTAGTAATGGGTCAATGCCTCCCTCTGGTTTTGAAAGCATTAGTGAAAATTTTGCCTGAGCAGAAACTGTGCCATTAGGCCTTTGTGTCAGATGCTTTCTACACACCTTTTCTATCACACTACGCTCATGCAGTAATAATAATGTTAGATCATTGCTGTTCATCTCTGTTAAGCTACCTCATGAGCTTGCCCTAGCAAAGTGAATAATCCATTGCCGCTGCTCTGTGTGGCAGGCATCATTTGTAGTCTAAGCTCCCTCAAAACATTTACATCTATATGTCCCTCATTGTGTGGGTGTGTGGAAATATACATATTAATTATAAATCCCCCTATGTTAGCCTTACAAATGAAACCATGTTCAGCTAAGCGCGTGAAAGCTGTGGTGCATGAAATGCCAGACGTCTTGCTGTCCATGCAACTTAATTTGGACTTCCATGGTGTCCAGTGTATCTACTCACTGATGCAGAGGAAATATTTGTAAAACGGTGCTCAAATAGTCCAAATTGTAGCAAGTATACACTACAGTCTGAAGTTTTATTGATGGTGATAAGCAACATGTTCCTTCAGTTCTAAGTGCTTGACTTTCAACTACGAATTACTTCTATTAATTTATTTTTAATTAAATTGCCACATAAGTATCGTCCTCAAGAGAAAACATTATATCATAGCTGTAAAAACCCAAAATATAACCAAAAGTTAACCCCTACCTTCGGTCCTAGAACTTGGCAATTTCAAAAACTAACTTTCTTTCTTTCTTTCTTTCTTTCTTTCTTTCTTTCTTTCTTTCTTTCTTTCTTTCTTTCTTTCTTTCTTTCTTTCTTTCTTTCTTTCTTTCTTTCTTTCTTCCTTCCTTCCTTCCTTCCTTCCTTCCTCCCTTCCTCCCTTCCCCTCTTCCCCTCTTTCTTTCTTTCTTTCTTTCTTTCTTTCTTTCTTTCTTTCTTTCTTTCTTTCTTTCTTTCTTTCTTTCTTTCTTTCTTTCTTTCTTCCTTTCTTCCTTCCTCCCTTCCTCCCTTCCTCCCTTCCCCTCTTCCCCTCTTTCTTTCTTTCTTTCTTTCTTTCTTTCTTTCTTTCTTTCTTTCTTTCTTTCTTTCTTTCTTTCTTTCTTTCTTTCTTTCTTTCTTTCTTCCTTCCTTCCTTCCTTCCTTCCTTCCTTCCTTCCTTCCTTCCTTCCTTCCTTCCTTCCTTCCTCCCTTCCTCCCTTCCTCCCTTCCTCCCTTCCCCTCTTCCCCTCTTCCCCTCTTCCCCTCTTTCTTTCTTTCTTCCCTTCTTTCTTTCTTTCTTTCTTTCTTTCTTTCTTTCTTTCTTTCTTTCTTTCTTTCTTTCTTTCTTTCTTTCTTTCTTTCTTTCTTTCTTTCTTTCTTTCTTTCTTTCTTTCTTTCTTTCTTTCTTTCTTTCTTTCTTTCTTTCTTTCTTTCCTTTCTTTCCTTTCTTTCTTTCCACTAAGTCCTCTTGTGCTTTGTTACTCCTGAAGTAACCAGGTGAAGATGAGCCAATGTGTGCCCAGGAGGCCAAGATGGCCACTGCATCCTAGGCTGTACCAGCAATAGTGTGACCAGCAGAACTAGGGCAGGGATCTTCCTGTACTCAACACTGGAGAGGTCACATCTTGCATATTGGGGTCAGTTTTGCGTTCCTAACCATAAGAAGGACATTGAGGTGCTGGAGTGGGTCCAAAAAAGGGCAACAAAGATAGTGAAGAGTCTGCAGAACAAGTCCAGAAGATGATCTGATACAACTGCTTAACTTGTAGAAAAGGAGGCTAAGGGAAGATCTTCTCAACTTCCATGACTACATGAAAGGAGGTTGCAGTGGGTTACAGGCCAGTCTGCTTTTCCAAATAACTAGGAATATGGCAAGAAACAGCCTCATGTTATGTCAAGGCAGGTTTAGGTTGGTCATGAAGGAAATTTTTTCACCATAAGGGTTGTCAAGGCCTGGAAAAGGCTGCCCAGGGCAATAATGGAGTCCCCATGCCTGAAGGGGTTTAAAATATGTAGTGTGGAGGGACATGGTTTAATGGCAACCTGGCAGTGCTGGGTTAATAGCTCTACTTGACGATTTTAAAGGACTCTTCCAACAAAAATGTTTTAATTGGCATCTGGAAAAGGCTGCGTCTGCAAAATAACGAAAGGAAATTGTGACTGGCCACCAAGTTGGTCAGTGAAACTGAGGCAGCTCATCTCGGGTACTCTTCAGCCTGGTCCCTATGGGGTCTAGCAACCCATACAAGTGACCTGGCATCTCCCAGACCCATCTCCGAGGGCAGCTGTGCTGCTTGCAGCTGCCGCTGCGCCTCTCTCCGCACCGCTCGCCTTCGGCAGGATTGGCAGCCAGCTGCGATTTCCTGGGGAACACGAGCGAGTGAAAGGAAATGGCAATTATCAGCTATTCATATGGCAGCAGAACCTGAATGGGATTTCATGGGATGAATAAAAGAGCACTTCTCCCGCCCAGGAGCCTCTGCCGGCTCAAGCCGTTGAGGTTTCAGAGCTACAAGAGTATTTTTTAGAGGAAAGCTGGAGCTCCAGCTTCCCCTGTAGCACTGGGTTTATTTATCACCATTAATAAAGTGAAATTCAACCAGTTCAGCTGTCCACCCTTTACTTTCGGGGTTCAGTGCTCCCATACTTTAGCTAGCAGTCATTAATTTCCAGGTGGGTTTATTCTGAGGTGTGGAAATATCCCAGGAAAGGCCAAAGCTTGTTTTCTTTCCAACTGCCTGCTGTTGCATTGCACCTCTTTCAGCTCCAACTATCAGCACATCCATTCAGCTCCTAACTAGGATGGCACAATTTAATTCTCCTCCTCTGGGCTGTATAGACGACATGCTTCATATAACAGCAGCTTTGAGCCTATACGTCCTTGTAATATATTTGTAACTGGTGCTTCAGATGATCTGAGTACCAGCACTTCTGATGTTTCAAACCGCATTTGGGCGTTCACCGGGGATCGTTTCCCCAGCATGCTGGAAGCGCACTCCATGAACCTCCTGCCGTGTTCCCCCAGTTGAGACTGATGTGACTGCTGTTAGAGAAGAGCTATGCCTCTGCTAGCTGTAACGACTTAGGACATTACTGTGCACTCTGCTTCTTTTCCAAGTGTTGCTTCCAGACTGTTGTGTTTCTAAAATTTCCCTCAGCTGGGTCTTCTTCTTTTCCTCTTCCATTTCCTTCTTTAGTGCTTTTTTCTTTTCATTTCATTTCCCTTTTCCTTTCTTTTTTTTTTCTTTTCCTTTTATTATTCTTTTCTTTTTTCTTTCCCTTTCCCTTTCCTTTTTCCTTTCCATTTCCCTTTTCCTTTCTCTTTCCTTTCCCTTTTTTCCAGTTCACTTCCATTTCCATTTTCATCTCCATTTTGACTTTCCTTCTGTCCAGCCTGCTGCTCTCCTTACTGTGCTTTGCACATCATGTATATCAGAAAAAAACGTGCAGAACTTTACTGCATCACCTCAGGACTGATTGAGAACAGAAATTATATCACAACCAGTTTTTAGCATGGCAAATCTGACTGTGTAGATGCATGAAGGTCAGTACTAGGACCTCACTGTATAATGTGGTAGGTCTGCTGCATCCTAAGTGCATTCCTACACATGACAGTGGGCTTTGCATAGTAGCATGATGGGAAAGACTGTGGTGCAACAGTCTTCAAATTTCACTGCATATGGCAAAACTAAATAAAATCTTAATTCAGAGGATATTTATTTTTGCTTATTGGTCATCTTTACTAGAGATGTAATATCTGCTGTTGCTACTCACTGTAATAAAAACTTTATACATTTGTATTTAAATTCATATATGAAGAGCCTGCACATGCATAATTTTACATCCTCTACTTAAATAAATACTTGAGCAGTTTTGAGCACAGTAGAACCTTCGGATGCCTTATTGTATCTGATTTTCCTTTACATATGCAGTGTTTAAAAAGATTGCAATAAGTTAAAAAGTGTTTATGCAAGGCCTACTGCATTCTTCTATTAAAAAAAGTCCAAGGCTTTTCTAATTCCACCATAAGATGGCTATAATCTTCCAATATTTTCCAAATAGAAGTGTCAGCACATGGTCATTTATGGTCACTGCTTCAGACAGATAACAAAGGCTGTTTCCATAATATTGTTTTTTCAATAAAATTCAAAAACTATAAAAGACCAGAAAAATGAGTTGAAAACTTGAAGTGAGGAGCAGCAGTATTAGCCAGAGCAAGTAATCTAGCACAACGTTGGGAAACAGACCTTTGCCCTCACAGAACTAGTTACAGATTTGTCCAAAGGCATCTTTTCAGTCTCAGCCTTGGCTGAGAATGGAAATAGGGTGGAGAAATTATGTTCCTCATACTGGAACTTGATGACAGTTCACTTTGCTTCTTCTGATTGCTGCCATAACAAAGCACATGATTGTGGTACTGAATGTGCTGTATGCTGGTATGATTTTCTTTTGAGTTAGGCTTTACACTGGTTGCCTATGGTGAATGCTTTTTATCACCTTTGAAACAAAGCTTCACCTCCAGTACTATTTTCCTACCAACCCCTCTTCAAGGAATCAGAATCATAGAATCATTCTGATTGGAAAGGAACTTTAAGATCATTAAGTCCAACCATTAACCCAGCACTGCCAGGTCACCACTAAATTACATCCCTCGGCATCACATCCACACATCTTTTAGGTGCCTTCAGGGAGGCACAACTCCTCAACTTACTTCCCAGGCCAGCCTCCCAGGCAGTCTATCCCAGGCCTTGAAAAGCCTTTCAGGGAAGAAATAGTTCCTTGTGTCCAACCTAAACCTCACTTGGTACAACTTGAGGCCATTTCCTCCTGTACCGTCTCTTGCACTGGAGTGTGTCTAGAGAAGGGCCATAAGGATGATCAGAGGGATGGAGCATCTCTCCTGCATAGACAGACTGAGAGAGTTGGGGTTATTTAGTCTGGAGAAGAGAAGGCTCTGAGGTGACCTTATTGTGGCCTTCCAGTATCTTAAGGGGGCTATAAGAAAGCTGATGAGGGACTTTTAGGATGTCAGGTAGTGATAGGACTAGGAGGAATGCAGCAAAACTATAAGGGGGTAGATTCAGACTGGATATTAGGAAAAAGTTCTTCACCATGAGGGTGGTGAGGCACTGGAACAGGTTGCCCAGAGAGGCATCAGAAAAGTCCTCAGGATTAGGAACTTCCAAAACACAGGAAACTCTCAAAAATGTTATGAAGGAAGTAAATTTTGCATTTCACATACAAACAAATGACTTTACAGGGAGATATGCATAAGGTCTAATTTAGTAACAGCCTGTAAAATATTAGTCAGGTGCAAGCATAGCTATTAATATTCTTTTAACACAAAGCAATTTCACAGTTTCATTTACTGACTGGAATCTCCCAAGCCTACTTGGTAATTGTGCTTTTTATTCATCTCAGTAAATTCCGTTTAGTGCTTTTTAGCCATCTCTTCGTACAAATGCATTGAATGTTGTTAAATTGGATTAACAGCCTTTATGTGTGATGTATGTAATATATACATTTAACTGAAGGTGTTTCAACTCATGACAGTCTTTTTTATAATACACTTCTTTTTTTTTTTCTTTTTTATTGATTTTTTCTCCTCCCACTGTGTCCAGTTCTGGGCCCCTCAATTCAAGAAAGATGTTGAGGAGCATGTCCAGAGAAGGGCAACAAAGCTGGTGAAGGGCCTGGAAGACAAACCCTATGAGGAGACGCTGAGGGAGCTGGGGGTGTTTAGTCTGGAGAAGAGGAGGCTCAGGCGTGATCTTATTACTGTCTACAACTACCTGAAGGGACATTGTAGCCAGCTGGGGGTTGGTCTCTTCTCCCAGGCAACCAACAACAGAACAAGGGGACACAGTCTCAAGTTGTGCCGGGGTAGGTATAGGATGGATGTTAGATGGAAGTTCTTCACAGAGTGATTTCCCATTGGAATGGGCTGCCCAGGGAGGTGGTGGAGACACCATCCCTGGAAGTGTTGAAGAAAAGCCTGGATGAGGCACTTAGTGCCATGGTCTAGTTGACTGGATAGGACTGGGTGCTAGGTTGGACTGGATGATCTTGGAGGTCTCTTCCAACCTGGTTGATTCTATGATTCTATGATTCTATTTTGATAATAGATATTTACAATATATGGTTTATAAATAAGGGGTTCTGGGGGTCGTGGGGCTGTCCTCATTTTTAGCTCACTTCACATCATTTTGGCCTAGGGATTAAACCTTTTCAGGTGGGTTAGAGCATGGACAGGTAGAAGAGTTGTAGTGTCATGTATTTTTTACATTTACATCTGCCTAATTTTTCTTAAAACAGATGCAAAATTGGAGTATTTTTCATTGGCTTCATATTTTAAAATGCTCCTTTGGAGCACATTTTCAGGATTACAACCAGATGTTTACCTCAGTCTCTTGAGTTGCTTCATGATGTTTCCTGTAATTTTTTAAGTAAAATCTTGATAAAGAACTGAAATTGTTAAATTAGGTATATAGTGCTCAAGTGCTTTCAAATGCTATAGCATTCAGCAGCCAGAGTACACCAGCCAGACTGGTGTATGTCTGTATGAGAGGACTTTTCAGCCTGCAATTTAGTGACTAGTCAGTCAGTACTCGAAAACAGCTGACTGATTTACTGACATCATCAAGCACCATCCTCATTTATCTTTTGTCTCATGTTCCCTGCTTCCCTAGTGATAAAAGATATGAAAGGGGCAGAAGTACAGAATCACATAATCGTGCCTCTCTAAGTCCTTTATGGAGGAATGCAAAGAAAACCAACATGGCAGCAGGTCTCAGCATTGCTAAATAATGAACTAATGAACCTGAACCTTGTTGAATGAAGTTTGAATAATTTGGTTTCCATTGCAGATGCCCTGTGAGAATAAAGTTGAATACTCCTACTTGCCTCAACTCACACCATCCCCATCAGCGTGTACCTCTTCATGCATTCATGATGCCATCACAGACTATGCTCTCACCAGAATCTCCTGAGCTCCTGTCCTTAGGGATCCACCTTACATACAAAAGAAGCTCAATGATGTTACAAGAGAGGAAATAGTAAGCCAGGGATGAAAAATCTGAGAGCATGAATGAGGACATTCAACTGCAAATCAGGAGGAAAGATTAATGCTGAGGAAAACAAGATAGAGTCCCAGTAAAAATCTCTGTATAGATACAATATATAGATACTTATGAACACTTGTTGTGATGTTTTGAACAGTCATTGAGAGACAAACAGCAAAACCAAAACAGTTAGTGGATTCCACCAGCTACTGTTTAGGTTGATCCAAACCCTTTGTTCCATCTTCCTTACTTGGGAAAAAAACAAAACAAAAAAAACCAACAAAAAACCCCAAACCCACCACCAACAAAAACAAACAAACAAACAAACAAAAAACAAAACAAAACAAAACAAAAACATAAACCCCAAAACATCCCTGTCCTGACTTCCATGGTCTATTTAACAAGTACTCCAATGCTTTGATGCATCAGCTCTCACATAAGAAACCATAATTACGGAATCACAGAATCACAGAATTTCTTAGATTGGAAAAGACCTTCAAGATCATTGAGTCCAATCATTAGTTTCATACAGACAAGTCCTTGACTAAACCAAATCCCTCAGCACAACATCTAATCACTATGAATCGCTATGGTTGGAAAGGATCACCAGGATCATCCAGTCCAACCTCATCCCCGCATCCTTCATCACTAGACCATAGTCTCAAGCACCACAGCCACTCTTTTTTTTTTAAACATATCCAAGTATGTTTGTTAGAGTATTATTCATGTACGCTTCATACTCTTTTCTAGAAAATATCATGGAAAGTGTAAACACGTGGGAAAAAAACCTTAAAGTGTAAGTTATTCTAATTCATCTCATCCCTCCTCTTTTTTTTTTTTTTCTTTTTAATCTTTCTAGATGTCTGTGACATTGCTGTGGTGCAGCAAATATGTCTGTGCTCTCATGTTTCTGCAAGTTTCCAACACCTGCAATTGGGAAATCCCTTAATGTTCTGAAAGCTGCTGACAAGACTGGAAATTAATCCATTCATTACTAGGCACATGCTTCTGAGGGCCAGCTATTGCTAGATGTGACAACTACATTCTTCTGCAATAAATGACTTCTTTTTAAACAACTTGGTGTCACAAAAGAATCTGTCTTCTGTTCTAGTTAATGATCTATGACAAATAGCTGGGTATTGAAAAATATTCTACTTGGAAGACATAGAATCATGAGGCCATGGAGTCATAGAATCACTGAATTACAGGAGAGTTTGGGCTGGAAGGGACTGGACTTAAAATCGTTTAGTCCAATCCAGATGAAGCACCCTTGGACATCTTCTACTGCGGCAGGTTGTTCAGAGTCCCTAACAACCTGGCCTGGAATGATTCCAGGGGTGGGGTATGTGTCACCTCTTTGGGTAACCTGGGCCAGGGTCTCACCACTCTCAGCATAAAACATTTATTCTGTCTACATAGTCTCAATCTCCCTCTTTTAGTTTAAAATCTATCACCCCTTGTCCTGTCACAACAGGGTCTGATGAAAAATTTGTTCCCAACTTTTTTTTGACCCCTTTCAGCAATGAAGGCCTGCAAAAAGATCTCTCTGTAGATCACCTCTTCTCCAGACAGAACAACCCAAACTCTCTCAGTGTCTTCTCACAGCAGAGAGGTTCCAGCTTTCCCATCATTGCTATGGCCTACTCTGACATCACTTCAACAGCTTCAAGTCTCTGACATGCTGAGGGCTCCAGATCTGGCCACAGAGCTTGATGTGGGACCTCAGCAAAGCAGAGCAGAAGGGCATAATTGTCTCTCTCCACCTGCTGCCCATGCTGCTGTAGATAATCCCAGGACATTACTGAGTCTTGACAGTGAGCAGGCTCGTATTGCTGTTGCTGGCTCATTTCCAGCTTTTCACCCTCTGAAGTCCTTCTCTGGAGGACTTCTCTCCAGCCCTTTACTCTCAGCCTTTGCTGATAACGAGGATTGCCCCAGCCCAGATGCAGGACATTACACTTGTCTTGTTGAACATCATGATTTTCACACACACTCATGTCTTCATCTAATCCATGTTTGTCAACCAAACATGGTTGATGAAAACTAATATGAAGTAAGCTGTAGTTGTCAGGGATGAACTCAGTAAATGCAGGAGATAGGAAGACATCACCATTGCCACTATTCTTCATCAAGAAAGTCTATACAATCTGATTTCTTTATTCTAATCAAGATAAGAGTGTCCCAGCATCTCAGCCCTAGTTTCAGTCTCAATATTGTTGTGCAACAAAATGAGATTGTTCACTCATAAGAAATATCACCAGCTTTGTTCCCAGGGTGAATAGTCCCATTTCTGATGACTGCCAGGCACTAATAAAAGTAGAGTGATATTTGCAATCCTTTATTTTCTTCCGTTCGTGGGATAGAAGCAATGATTCAGTTTTAATCCTCCAGTTTTCCACTTCAGAAACCAGTTTCCATCTTTGTTTCAATTCAAAAAGTAGTGTTATTATTTGCATACAGAGTGTATTTTATTATGATGTTTTTATCTCTGAAATCTGTAACATTTTATTACTGTACCTGGGACAGGAGTCAGCTATGTATTTCTTTCTTGCATTCAGCAATCCATTATAGGTGGTGTATTGTCTGCATTAGGAGTTATCACTGAAAAAATATACAAAACCCACAAGAACTGGCACTCAGGACATAACAAGCATTATTTTTTGAGTGAAGAATGGCTGCCTAGGTACTGTGCTTTGGGATGTTTTGGGGTTTTGGCCTTCTTGTTCTCCACAACTACTTAAAAGGTTGGAGGCAGATGGGGCTGGTATTTTCTCCCAAGGAACAACTGATAAAACGTGAGGAAGCGGCCTCAGGGTGCACTAGGTGAGACTGAGGTTTGACATGAGGCCAACTTCTTCACCAAAGAGTTTTCAACCCCTGGAAAGGGCTGTTAAGGGCAGTCCAGGGAATCTCCATCTCAGGAGGGTTTGAAAAGTCTTGTAGATGTGGTGAAAAGGGACATGATTTAGCAGTGACTTGACAGTGATGCATTAACAGTTGCACTTTATCATAAAGGTCTCTTCCAACCAAAATAATTCCACAGTTCTATGATTTAATCCTTGGGTTTTTTTTTTTTTTATTTTCTTTGTAGTAAAGGAAGAATTGCAATTTGGCCAGTCCCTGTCCAGCTGAAAATGAGTGGAGTATGAGCTCTTCAAACTTCAGACCAAACTCCAGACCTTGACAAATACAGGTCAATACACGCAGGTAGAGATAGGCTGAGAGATCAAAGAACTAATTGTCTTCTACACTGGCAGATCTCATTCATTACTTCAGCTGTGATTTAGGGAGGTTTCCTTTTTCTTTAACAACAACAGTGATCAATTTAGTATTCAAAATCATGACTAACAGAAAAATTGAATCATATTGTTTCTGTCAATGGACACGTTGGACTGGATGATCTTGGAGGTCTCTTCCAACCTGGTTGATTCTATGATATTCTATGATTCTTCTACACTGTGCTTGACAGTAGTATTTTGCTAGAATGCTGCTAAAAAAAATCTTTTAAGATCCCTACATTTCCTTTTTGTTATTGTTGAAGGTTTGGATGGAAGACAGAAGTCCTCTCATATGCCCTGTGTATAGGGTTAACCCTCCAGGGGGAGTAACCCTGAACCTGACCCTAGGTGGTCTTGACCCTTCCCCAGGGGTGGGTCTGAACACCACCAGGTGATGGTTAGCTCACTCCCTCTTCCTGTCCAAAGTTTCATGAAAACAGGGGAGCTCCCTGTCTCTCTCTCTCTCTCTGCACTTCCCTGCACTTCTCTGCACTTCTCTGCATCTCCTGCTCCCTGCATACCAGCATCACTATTCTGTTCCTGGTTCCTCTTTGTTTTACCACGTGACCATCACCCACGAGGCAGTCAAAGCCATCACCATCAAAATTGGGTTGTATTTATACCTTTTGTATTTGGTTTCCCTTCCCTGTACCATTCGTAAATGCCCTACCTCAGATACCCTTTTTAAGTTATTGTTAAACTTTTCTTTTTAACTTCCAAATTGAGTGAGATTTTATTTATTTGGGTGTGCTTACCTTTCCTCTCTCCACATCTAATTCCTTTTCTTTTGGGAAATGAGGGGGAAAAGGGAAGGGCACTCTATAAAAATTGTTATTGGTTCTATCAAATTTATCTGAGTCTCTGGAGATTTAAATCAGAACCTAGATACCCTGTAATTTTTAATTTAGGAAAACTCAAGTTCTGACTCTGATTTGTCATTGCTTGCTATTGTGATCTAGCAATCCTATCAGGTTCCAAGACAGGAACACCCTAGAACTTTAATAAAGGTGATTCAAGTTTGGGTTTTTTTCCTTTATTTGTATTTGCAGTATGAGCTACTGAAAGTGCTACAGGTAGTATGAGGCAGATCATAGAATAGAATCATAGAATCAACCAGGTTGGAAGAGACCTCCAAGATCATCCAGTCCCACCTAGCACCCAGCCCTAGCCAGTCAACTAGACCATGGCATTAAGTGCCTCATCCAGGCTTTTCTTGAAGACCTCCAGGGACGGTGCCTCCACCACCTCCCTGGGCAGCCCATTCCAATGCCAATCACTCTCTCTGTGAAGAACTTCCGTCTAACATCCATCCTATACCTACCCCGGCACAACTTGAGACTGTGTCCCCTTGTTCTGTTGCTGGTTGCCTGGCAGAAGAGACCAACCCCCACCTGGCTGCAACCGCCCTTTCAGGTAGTTGTAGACAGCAATGATGTCACCCCTGAGTCTCCTCCAGGCTAAACACCCCCAGCTCCCTCAGCCTCTCCTCATGGGGTTTGTGTTCCAGGCCTCTCACCAACTTTGTCACCCTTCTCTGGACATGTTCCAGCACCTCAACATCTCTCTTGAATTGAGGGGCCCACAACTGGACACAGTACTCAAGGTGTGGCCTGACCAGTGCTGAGTACAGGGGAAGAATAACCTCCCTCATCCTACTGGCCACACTGTTCCCAGGCCAGGATGCCACTGGCTCTCCTGGCCACCTGGGCACACTGCTGGCTCATCTTCAGCCTGCTATCTACCAGTGCCCCCAGGTCCCTTTCCTCCTGGCTACTTTCCAGCCACTCAGTCCCCAGCCTGTAGTGCTATTTGGGGTTGTTCAAAGAGATGGAGTGGATAAAATTAAGACAATTATAATTTCTTCTGCTGAGGAGGAAGAGAGGGGAATGTGAGAGGGCTTCTGTTAAAAACAAACAAACATACACAAAAAAGAAACCAAAAACAAAACCCAACAATGTTCAATATTTAACTTCAGGTAAATCAATGCTGATAGAAAGAGTGAGCAATTCTATCTCTTCAGAAGGTTCTTTTCCACTTCTCAAGAAAAGAATTATTAATATATGACAGTCAAACACTTGTTACACCACAGAATATTAATAAATTTCCTCCATTTGTACATTGTTGGAGTTTTTAATGAAATACTACTTCTTTAGAACAAGTCTTTAAATACACAACTGATCCTCTCATGAATGAACAAAAACTTTTTCAGTTTACTATACTTATATTTGAGGAATCCATGTTGTAGTGTTTCATATTTCATATTGCATGTTAGTTAAGCACAGGCAAGTAATGCAACCTGATCTTGAACATCTCCGGGGAAGAGGCATCCATAACATCCCTGGGTATCTTGTTTCAGTGTCTCATCATCTTCGATGTAATTTCTTCCTATCTCCAGTCTAAATCTCTCCTCTTCTAGCACAAAGCCATTGTTCCCCATATTATCACAACAAACCTTTGTCAAAAGGTCCTCTCCAACTTTAAGGTCCCCCTGTAGCCTCCAGGCTGAACAGCCCCACCTCTCACAGCTTGTTCCCACAAGTGAGGTGTTCCAGTTCTCTGATCCTTTTTGAAGCCCTCCTCTGGACTCACTCCAGCAGTTCGATGTTGTTCTTGTGCTGGGAACACCAGTGCTCCAAGCATGGTTTCAGCAGAGAAGAGCAGAGAGGCAGAATCACCTCCCTAGTCCTGTTGGTCACACATCTCTTAATGCAGCCTGGGATGTGGTTGTGTATTTGGAATATAAAAGAGCGTGTGTGTGTGGATACTGACTGAAACAAGTGTCCATCTAGCTCTCTGAGCAGATCATGCTGGTATAAAAATCAGGAACTTCTGACTTTTTTTTCCTTTTCCTTAATAGTTCCTCTGTTTAATAGTTCCTTCATTTATTTCTACAGGGTTTTGTCACTAACCTGTTTTCACTTGTGACAGACACAGGTAAATCTGAGATTAAAACTCCTGCTCCAATCTAAAATGGATCCTTTCTAATATTGCCCGAGGCTGCTTAGGTTATGAATTTTGTGGTGTGTTAGGATACTCTTTAGTGATAAGGAAAGAGCAGAGATTAGATATGTTGCAAGCTGTGTATAGGTTCTCTCTTTCAAACATCTGAGAGAAGCAGCCTTTAAAGGCATGTTTCCATTTTTTTTCCTTTTTTTTTTTTCTCCTCTGAATTGATATGTGGTGTATTTCTTTCTTACACAAGGTGACAGCATGTGTGAGATGTAAAGACTAGTTTGCTCAGGCAATTACCCCTTGTTGAAAGCAGATTATTTCCTCTGGCAAACTCGAAAATAACTTGTTGGTGTATAAGTTACTGCTGTTCTGGGGATGCAGTAATTTACTCTCCTGTCTCTTTTATGAGCACATTTATTTTAATCAGTAGAGTTTGGAATGGCTCTTTTTCATCTAACTCCATTTCTTTTGGAGTTATGCACCCTCTTCTAATGTAACAAAGGAGACTGCATTTGCACACACAGGAGAAAAGAGATTTGATGTATTGCAGAAGAGCATTTCTTATATAGGAAATCATATCCCATGCTCTTTTTCCGTGTAAGGAATGTAGCATTCATTTTCTACAGCAGTGGCCCAAATTATTTTTCTGAATAAGGCAATGTTTCACCTCAGTGAGTAACCAGACATTATCACTCACAGCTGAGAATAGTGTCTCAGAAAACAGTGATCACATACAATTGGGCTATGGGATTGTGACTCAGAAAAGCAAGTTGTGATTTCATTTGGGCTGTTTGCCTTTTTTTTTAGTTTATTTGCTTTCCTGGTTGATTTGTTGGGTTTTACTCTTTTTGTTTGTTTGTTTGATTTTTGTTTTTTAATGTAAAAGAATTGAAAATAAAACGTGTTTTGGTGGAGTATCTAATAAATAGGATATTGTGCAGAAAAGATCACAGAATGATAGAATCATAGAATGGTAGAGGTTGGAAGGGACTTCTGGGAATCATCCAGTCCAACCCCTTCAGTAAAGCAGTGTTGCTCAGAGTAGCTTGCCTGGGATCACAATATCCATCTGGGTTTGGAGTCTATCCAGAGAAGGAAATTCCACAGTCTCTCTGGGCAGCCTGCTCCGGGGCTCCAGCACCCTCACACCAAAAAAGTTTCTCCTCCAGATCAAGAGAAACCTCCCGGGTTCCAGTTTGTTCCCATTGCCCATTGTTCTATCCCTGCACACCACGGACAAGAGCTCAGACTCACCCTCACGATGTTCACCATTTTGCACTTGCTGAGTATTAAGAATATCCTCAGATCCCATTCTTCACTTCTGCAGGCTAAACAGAGCCAGATTCTTTGGGTGGGCACTCTTTTTAGTGCTGGGCACTCTTTTTAATGCATCCCAGAGGAGCATTGGCCTTTCTGGTCATGAGACCACATGGTGAGCTTCTTAACCATCAGCACATCCAGATTCTTCTCCACAGAGCTGCTTTCCTGCAGGTCAGCCCCTCACTTTTGCTGGTGCAGGGAGTTATTCTTCTTCAGGGGCAGAACTCTACACTTTCCCTTTTTCAACCTTTATGATATTCACTGCTGCTCAGCTCTTCAGGCTGCACAGTTCTCACTGAATGAGATGTGATGGTGTATCAGCCACCCCTCCCAGTTCTGTACCACCAGCAAACTTGCTGAGAGTCCACTCTGTGACATCATTCAGGTGATTGATAAGAACTATATATGAAAAGATACTTGACAAGCAAAACAACTGTTGTAGACTTGAAAACAGAAATGTGGGGAAGGCTTTGGATGTAGTCTACCTGGACTTCAGCAAAGCCTTTGACACTGTCTGCCACAACAGGCTTCTAGACAAACTGGCAGCTCATTGTTTAGACAGATTCACTCTGTGTTGGGTCAGGAACTGGCTGGATGGCAGAGCCCAGAGAGTGGTGGTGAATGGTGCCGCATCCAGTTGGCAGCTGTCACTAGTGGTGTGCCCCAAGGATCAGTGCTGGGCCCAGTCCTGTTCAATATCTTTATCGATGATCTGGATGAGGGGATTGAGTCCAGCATCAGTAAGTTTGCAGATGACACCAAGCTAGGAGCAGGTGTGGATCTGTTGGAGGGTAGGAGAGCCCTGCAGAGGGACGTGGCCAGGCTGGATGGATGGGCAGAGGCCAATGGGATGAGTTTTAACAAGGCCAAGTGCAGAGTTCTGCACTTTGGCCACAACAACCCCAAGCAGATCTACAGGCTGGGGACAGAGTGGCTGGACAGCAGCCAGGAAGAAAGGGACGTGGGGGTACTGATAGATAGTAGGCTGAAGATGAGCCAGCAGTGTGCCCAGGTGGCGAAGAGAGCCAATGGCATCCTGGCCTGTATCGGTAACAGTGTGGCCAGTAGGACAAGGGAGGTTCTTCTTCCCCTGTACTCAGCATTGGTCAGGCCACACCTTAAGTACTGTGTCCAGTTTTGTGCTCCTCAGTTCAAGAAAGATGTTGAGATGCTGGAACGTGTCCAGAGGAGGGCAACAAAACTGGTGAGAGGCCTGGAACACAAATCCTATGAGGAGAGGTTGAGGGAGCTGGAGTGACCTCATTGCTGTCTACAACTACCTGAAGGGTGGTTGCAGCCAGGTGGGGGTTGGTCTCTTCTCCCAGGCAACCAACAACAGAACAAGAGGATACAGTCTCAAGTTGTGCCGGAGGAAGTCTAGGCTGGATGTTAGGAGGAAGTTGTTGCCAGAGAGAGTGATTGGAATGGGCTGCCCAGGGAGGTGGTGGAGGCACCGTCCCTGGAGGTCTTCAAGAAGGCCTGGATGAGGCACTTAGTGCCATGGTTTAGTTGACTGGCTAGGGCTGGGTGCTAGGTTGGACTGGATGATCTTGGAGGTCTCTTCCAACCTGGTTGATTCTATGCTATGCTATGCTATGCTATGCTATGCTATGCTATGCTATGCTAATAATTAACACCCTCCTGGCTCTGAATCTTTCTCAGTACGGATACATTCCACATTTTATTCCACTATCTAATCCTCAAGACTCATTTCACTGACACAAGTGGAGCTATTTCCATAGCAAGGTACTATTTCAGCTGAGTCTAGAAGATGCATACCCAAATATGGAGTCAAAATGTACCTCATAAGGGTTTACATAGGTTGGGACAATATATAATTATAATATTGCTGATAAAATATTAACACCAGAACTATCACAGTACCTAGTTAAATACATTAATAATTGAAAACATGGTCAAAGAAGCATGTTTGCAGTCCCTGCTTAAAAATTAAGAGCATTCCTCTATGCATGTGAATAGCCCACTATAAAATTAATGGTACTTTTGTGAACATTACTGCTTTTTAGAATGGGAAATAAGTACTATCACACACACTCTATGGGGCAACTGTTGCTAATTATTAACCTTTCTAATGACCTCTCTGTGGCTGTAGCTCTTAACCTTTTTGCATGTATCTCACCTGACATATTTTCTTTGGTTTTGGTGTTGTCATCACTTCTGCTGATATTTCCTTTTCATTTTGTTGAGCAAAATCAATTTTTTTTTTCTGCATGGCATTTTTAGAAAATAAGTGCTAAAGCCAGCTTTGCACCTATGTGCACCCTGCTTAAGCATACTCTACCCTTTTCTGGTTTGTTTCCAGAAGCCACATTTATTTTTTGTGATATGTCACGTTCCTCTGAGATCTATTATGGCTGATCTGTGATTCAACAGTCATATGCTGTACTTTGGAGATATGATTAGATCCCGGGATTTGTCTTTTCCTCCCTAACACTGCTGATGCATGTATTCCATTACTGCTTTGTCCTGGCTCTGAAGGAAAAAAAATTAGATCTGTAAGTGCTTGTATTTATATCCCTTCTTGTTAGTAAGAATACTAGAGGAGGCTGAGGGGAGACCTCATTGCTCTGTACAAGTCTCTGAAAGGAGATTAGAGTGGGGGGGGGGGGCGGTGTGTGGTCTTTTCTCCCTAATATCAGGTGATAGACTGAGAAAAAATGGCTTGAAGTTGCACCAAATGAGGTTTAAATTGGATATTGGTAATGTCTTTACTGAAAGAATTATAAGACACTGAAACAGACTGTGCAGGGAAGTGACAGAGTCACTGTCCTTGGAGATGTTCAAGAAACATGTGCACAAAGGGCACAAACTAGAACTTCAAACTATGGAAGAGCAGATTTTTGTTGGACGTCAGGAACAAGTTCTTTACCACGAGGACACACCTGTGGCCTTCTATGAACAGGCTACAACATTAATAGATGAGGGGTGAGCAACTGGTGTCATTTATGTGGATCTGAACAAGGCCTTTGGCACTGTCTCACACCACATCCTCAACTCCAAGCTGGTAACACATGGGTTTGATGGGCGCAGCACAAGATAGATAAAGAACTGGTTTCATGGCCACACCCAAAAGGTGGCTGTCAATGGGTCCATGTCCAAGTGGAGATCAGAGACAAGCAGAGTCCCTCAGGGATCAGTCCTGGGATCAGTCTTGTTCAACATCTTTGTCGGTGACATGGACAGAGGCATTGAGTGCAGCCTCAGAAGCTTTACTGATGACACCAAGCTGCGTGGTGCAGCAGACATGCTGGAGGGCAGGGATGCCATCCAGAGGGACCTAGATGGGCTGGAGAGATGGGCACAAGCCAACCTCATGAGGTTCAACAAGAGCAAGTGCAGGGTCCTGCATCTGGGTTGGGGCAATCCCAAACACAAATCCAGGCTGGGCAGTGCCTGGCTGGAGAGCAGCCCTGAGGAGAGAGACTTGGGGGTGCTGGTGGAGGAGAAGCTCAACATGATCCAGCAGTGTACACTTGCAGGCCAGAGAGCCAACCAGATCCTGGGCTGCATCAGGAGAATTGTTGCCAGCAGGTTAAGGGAGGTGATTCTCCCCCTCTTCTCCACTCTCTTGAGATGCCACGTGGAGTACTGCATCCAGTTCTGGAGCCCCCATTACAAGAAGGATGTGGATGTGCTGGAGAGTGTCCAAGAAGGGACATGAGAATGATCAGAGGGCTGGAGCAGCTCTCCTATGAGGACAGACTGAAAGAGTTGGGGCTGTTCGTTCTGGAGAGGAGGAGGCTCCAAGGTGACCTTCTTCTGGCCTTTCAGTATCTGAAGGAGGCCTACAAAAAATCTGGGGAGGGACTTTTCAGGCTATCAGGGAGTGACAGGACTAGGGGGAATGGAGCAAAGCTGGAGATGGGTAGGTTCAGGCTGGACATGAGGAGGAAGTTCCTCATGTGGGAGGTATTTAAGGCCAGGCTGGATGAGGCTCTGGCCAGCCTGATCTAGAGTAGGGTGTCCCTGCCCATGGCAGGGGGGTTGCAACTAGATGATCCTTGTGGTCTCTCCCAACCCTGACTGATTCCATGATTCTAGGATAGTGGAACACTAGTACAAGTTGCCTGCAGTAGGTTATTAGGATCCTGTCCCTGGACATATTCAGAGTGCAGTTAGACAGGGCTCTGGGCAACCTGATCTAATTGAAGATGTCCCCACTGACTGCTGAGGGGGTTGGTCTGGATGACCTTTGGAGGTCCCTTGTATTCTGTGATCTTGAGATTCTCCGACATGGCAACTCAGGACACGGTTTAATGACCATGGTGGCATTAGGCTGATAGTTGAACTTTTCCAGATGAAATAGTTCTATGATTCTATGATTCCCTAGCACAAAATGACCTGTTGATATTTGTATATTCTGGATGTTAGGAGGAAGTTCTTCACAGAGAGAGTGATTTGCCATTAGAATGGGCTGCCCAGGGAGGTGGTGGAGTCACCATCCCTACAAGTGTTCAAGAAAAGCCTGGATGAGGCACTTAGTGCCATGGTCTAGTTGACTGGACAAGGCTGGGTTCTAGGTTGGCCTGGATGATTTTGGAGGTCTCTTTCAACCTGACTGATTTTATGATTATATGATTCCATGCAACGTTAGTTGCTTTATTAAATTAAAAGGTACTGAAGATTTTTTCTCCTAAGAATTCAAATCATGGGTATTTCAAACAATTTATGATTAAAAGATGGAGTGGAAGGTTTTTAATATTTGGGAAAACTGCATTCTCTTTTCTATTCTTTTGCTTCATTTTAACATTGTGGTCTGTGTTAGAACAGCCAGGTAAAAGTGCTAAAGTACCAGAAGACAAGAAGCCATCGTGGTTGTGACTTAAGCCTGAAAAATAACTGAAATACATCATGCAAAGATGTTATCATTTGTGGGCATGATGCTAAGAATTAAGAAATCTGAACAAACTACATGAGGTCCACAAAGTCATCCAAAGTCTCTGATATTAACATAAGATGAGGAGAGTTTGAAATAGGAAAGGAAATCTCACAGGTACTTATACCTTTGCTATGCATTCATGCAGGAGATATACAAGAGAAACGTAAATGATAAAGTCCCATTCTCATGGACATAATTTCTGGAATATCAGAAGGAAAATCCCATTACCAGGGAATAGAACTGCTTGTGGCATGGCATTGAAATGGCATCTTGCGTGTGAAAACCAAATTTGTGTCAGAATGAAACAAAGAAAGCTTATGGAGAAGGACCTTGTAGTCCTGATTGACAATGTTGTCAATGGGACAGTAATGTGCCCTTGTAGCCAAGAAGGCCAGTGTTGTTCTGGGATACCTGAAGAACAGTGTGGCCAGTATATTGAGGCATGTTCTCCTTGCCTTCTAGTCTGCCCAGTGAGACCACATCTGGACTACTCAATCCAGTTCTGGGCTACTCAGCTCGAGAAAGACACGCAACTACTGGAGAAAGTCTGAAGGAGGGCTATGGGGATGATTGAAGGCCTGAGACTTTTGTCTTGTGGAGAAAGACAGACTCCTAGGACTGTTTAGCCTGTTCAGAAGAGCAGTCTCACTGGGGATCTTATTAATGTGTACAAATATCTGAAATGTTTGTGTTAGGAAGAGGCCAATTTCTTCTCAGTGATGCCCTGTGATAGGACAAGAGGCAATGGACACAAAGTGGAACCCAGAAAGTTCCATCTCAACATGAGGAAAACCCTGGAGCAGGCTGCCCAGAGAGGTTGCGGAGTTTCCTTTTCTGAAGAGATTCCAAACCAACCTGGACATCGTGTTTCTGGACAAGCTGCTGTGTGACCCTGCCTTAGCAGGGAAGCTGGACTAGATACCTCCAGAGTTCCCTTGCAACCCCTACTATTCTGTAATTTTAAGAGTAACTGTCAAGAATGATTGACATTCCACGCACAGCAAGGGTAACATGTGATAATAAAACACCAATACTATTTATCACATCAAAATACATGTGAAATTCAATACAATCCCTGAAATCTGCCAGTCACTCCTGTCTGGGCAGGTCGCAAGACACTCTTGTCGCTGAATGCTTCACCAAGGACACTAAACAAAAAACAGCACTGTGGATTTGAAACAGCCAAACAGCAAACACACACACACCACCCCTGAAAAAAAAAAAAAAAAAAAAAAAAGACAAAAAGACAAAAAGACTTCTGAAATGTTGGTGTACTGATCATGCTCAGCTCACGATGTTGATTTTTAAGGACTATTTTCCTGGTCTGCTGTAGGCTATATATTCCCCTTTTCATCATAGAATCACAGAATCAAAGAATTGTTTCAGTTGGAAAAGGCCTCAAATATCATCAAGTCCAATCTTACCACCATGGCCACTAAAACATGTCCCAAAGTGCCATGTCTATGCATTTTTTTTAAAAATCTTCATGGATGGTGACTTCACCACCTCCCTGAGTAGCCTTTTCCAATGTTTGACCACTCCTGCATCAAAGAATTTTTTTCCAACATTCAGCCTAACCTTCCTCCAAAACAACTTGACACTGTTTCCTTTCATCTTATGACTCATTACTAGGGAGAAGAGTCCAACCCTCGTCTGGGTCCAGCCTCATTTCAAGTCTCCCGTTAGCCTCCTCTTCTTCAGACTAAACAATCCCAGTTCCCTCAGCTACTCCTCATCAGACTTGTTCTCCAGACCCTTCACCAGCTTAGTTGTCCTTCTTTAGACATGCTCCAGCACCCCAATGTCTATCTTGGGGTCCAAAACTGAACTCCTTCCAAGCACCTGAGAACAAAGCCTATTTATGAATGAGGTTTTCAGTAAAACCTCATGGGGAGGTATGCTCAGGTACTGTGTACTTGTGCAGCCTTTGAAAACTTTGACACATCATTGCCTTTGGACAAAAAGACTGAGTCATGTGGAAGATTGAAGCTAGCCTTTTTAATATAGCATGGTGTCCCAGTTAATATACACAATCCATCTCTGAGTTCTACTTTCATCTGTAGTCCACTTAAATGCTTTGTAGACTTTCAAGAACAGAAGTGAGATCTTTAGCAACTTGGTCTACTGGAAGGAGTACCTGCGCATAGCAGGGGAGTTTGCACTGAATGATCTTTAAGGTATCTTCCAACCCAAACCATTTTATGAATCTGTGAATCTAAGAACATTTTGCCTCTCTGATTTCTTCAAAGCCTCTGACAAAGACAGAACCCACATATGGGAACTTTCTGCTCATCACAACACTGATAGCTTACAGTGGAGATCACACAAGATGTTTGTGACATGCTGTGGAAGAATGCTTTATGGAAGTATGACACAGCAAACAGCTGAATTACACAGCTTTTCCGGTACTGTGTCTACTTGAGTGGAGTGAACTTCTTATAATAAGCTATCCAGAGTCTATCATTTGTCACACACTGAACAAAGCCCTTTTTCAGTGATGCGGAACCAGTCATCCTGAATACAAAAGGGCTTTTTCATGTCCTTCTGTGTATGAATAGGTTATGTCTTTAAATTGTTTGTGA
This sequence comes from Pogoniulus pusillus, assembly GCF_015220805.1. Taxonomy (NCBI): domain Eukaryota; kingdom Metazoa; phylum Chordata; class Aves; order Piciformes; family Lybiidae; genus Pogoniulus; species Pogoniulus pusillus. The sequence goes on from NC_087309.1 coordinate 38,877,114, forward strand.
GCCCACTAGCTGTGTGTTCAGTGCTGTAAGAAAGAAACATCCAGGATAGGAGACTAGCTAGGACCTGAACGTTTGTGAATAGCCCATCAAAGACATTTGTTTGAAGCCTACTCAGCTGATGTGGTTTTCTTGCATTTGGTAAAGGCATAACGGATGCAACATCTCTTTAATGATGCATATTGAGTGAGACAGACAATCACCTTGTCTTCTCTCTGTAGAGAAGTGAATAGATCTCCCTCGCAGCAATTATGAACATTCTAGGGTATGTGTAATAGTTCTGTGAGTAACAGTGCAATACAGGGTATGGCTACACTTCACACAACATTTTTAAACCGTATTTTTGCACCTCTTTGTGTGTTAGTTTCCTAAGGTTCTATACCCTGGGGGACCTTGGACAGTGGGAAACAAATGAAAACAGCAAAACAAAAAAAAATCTCTGTATGAGCATTTTACAAACCAGTGATGGATTTTACACTTTCCTGCTATGTGCAAGACAAGGGAGAATGGACCAGTGTGAGAGTCCACAAGCCAGTCAGCAAAACTGCAAATGGAAGGTGAGTATGACATTGGCAAAGCAGTGAGATCCAAGGCTGGGTGATGATCGATCCAAGAGTCGTGTTTGAAAGAAGACTTTCTATTCTCTTGGAAGCAGTTACAACCTAGATAAAAGAGTCTCAAACCCTCTTTTCTTGTTTTCAAGGGTCAAATATCTGTGAACTGGTTTGCTCCCAAGCAAAATTTTTTTTAGTTTGGTCTCAAACATAAGAAAACCTGCCACTGTGAACATTACTACTGCTGCTGTAGGCCTTGCAATAACTGAAGCACAGGAGAATCCTCCATTTCATCTGCAAGGAAGCATTTAACCTCAAAGTGTCAAACACACTTCATTTATGTAAGCAGAAGACAAGTGTAGATTTCAGTATACTTACAACAGCAACTTCCAGATATCACTGAGAGGACAACATTAAAGCTTGTCCCCTTTGCATTTGTGTTTACAGATTTTTGTCTTCTGTCAGTAGCCTATTTGTACTTTGCAAACCTTCAGCAGACTCAGTGCCTGATCACTTTGAACGGCCTGAGCTCTTAAAATCTTTCCACAAGCAGATCCTCAGAGGAAGCTAAATGCATTTGCTGAGCTCATGAAGACTCCAGAGAGATCAATGCTTGTAGCTGGCAATTTGAGATGAAACGTTGCTCTGAGATACGATGTAAAAACCCCCTTGATTTTATTTTGAGAAGTCAGAAGTGTTCACAGGCAGTAAGCCTCACAAATAATTCTAAAACACAGAATGCCATCAAAATACAGTCTCACATGGAAAAAAAAATAAACTAGATTTCCTATCCAGGTCAAAAACATCCTTTGGACTAGAAGGAGTATATCAAGAAGATTGTAAAGGATGCAGGCAAATATCAGACTCTGAGGGAAACTGAATTGGTCTCTGAGAATATTTTTTTGTATTGCTCTGATTATTGGTTCTTGCTGGAGTTGGTGGAGAGGGTACAGAAAAGGGCTGCAAAAATACTGAGGGAACAGAAGCATCTCTCTTTTGAGAAAAGACTGTGAGTTGGGGTTTTTTAGCTTTGGAGAAGACCTCACCAATGCTTTTAAATACTTAGAGTATGAATGTCAGGAGGATGGAACCAGTTTCTTTTTCCTATGATGCCCAGTGACAGGAAAAGAGAGAAGAGGCTCAAATATGAACACAAGAAGTTCCACCTAAACACAAGGAGATGTTTATTTAATGTAACGGTGATGGAGCACTGGAATGGGCTACTCAGAGAGGTGGTGGAGTCTCAATCTCTGTTGACATTCCAAACCCGCATGGACAAGTTTCTGTGTAACTTTCTCTAGGTAAAACTGCCTCAGCAGGAGAGTTGAGCTCCATAATCTCCAGAGGTCCCTTACCAAAAACTCATTCTCTGACTCTGGTGGGGACTTTTTGCAACCACTACACTTCAGATTCATTCAAAATGAGTACTTCACCCTCCTCTCGCCTGATATCTCCCCATGATGGTGGTGACTGTCAATTCTTAGCTCTAAAGACCTGTTAATAAGGGAACCTGTGGCCAAAGTTAGCATGGAGACAGGATTTTAAGTGTTCTTAAGAGTTTATGTCAGTAATGTAAACAATCCTGGAATCATAGTTATAGAATTTTGTTGTTTGAAAGGGACCTTTAAGACACATCAAGTTCAATGGTTAGCCTAGCACTGCCAGGTCACCTTCTCATGGTCTGTCTCCATGCCTTACAAATAAAGTGTTTTAAAGGGAAACTGTTCCATGCATGAATGGTTAAGCTCAGGTGGCTAAGGAGCCTGTGGCCTAGGTTCTTTGAAGACTCACCTGACTGTTTAATCATTAGTCACAAAGTTTTTTGCAAGGTTTGAAGCTGATGAAGGAGAGAGGCGGTGAATATCCACTTCCACTCATAATGCACATTGGACTGGGGTGATCACAGTATCACAGTATCACAGTATCATCAGGGTTGGAAGATGCTAAATGGGATTTTGTCTCTCTGCTACTGATCTCCTGGGAGACCCTCTTTGTGCCATTTTCCTGCGAGCTTCTAGGTGCCACACCATTCCAAATCAGAAATTTAATAGAGCAGCTGCACTAACTATTTTCATAGAATCATAAAATGTTTTGGGGTTAGAAGGGATGTTTAAAGGTGTTGTTTCAGATGCTCCTCTTCGGGTGATACAACCATGAAACAAATCTTGTAATTTTTTGGGGGTGTATGTTATATAGTTATGACTACAGAGTAAGTTCTTTATGAGTCTTGTATCCGCGCTTGTGTGCGAATAGTCATAGAATCATAGAATCATTCAGCCAGCACAGGTTTAGGAAGGGCAGGTCCTGTCTCACCAATCTGATCTCCTTTTATGATCAGGTTACCTGCCTGGTAAATGTAGGGCAGGCTGTGGATGTAGTCTACCTGGATTTCAGCAAAGTCTTTGACACTGTCTGTGTTGTGGAGGGGGTTTTCTATTATTCCTTCCTTATTAGGGAAGGTGAGAAATTAATTTGAGGTGGTATTAATTTTTATAAAATTATTTATTAAAATTAATATTTACAAATTTGTACCACCCCCAGCCACTATGTAATCAAGTTCTTTTGTGCAAGGTTACCCCATGCAGAGATACAAGCTGGGGTCAGAGTGGCTGGAGAGCAGCCAGACAGAGAGGGATCTGGGGGTACTGATTGATACCCGCCTGAACATGAGCCAACTGTGTGCCCAGGTGGCCAAGAGAGCCAGTGGCATCCTGGCCTGCATCAGGAATGGTGTGGTCAGCAGGAGCAGGGAGGTCATTCTGCCCCTGTACTCTGCACTGGTTAGACCACACCTTGAGTCCTGTGTTCAGTTCTGGGCCCCCCAGTTTAGGAGGGACATTGAGATGCTTGAGCATGTCCAGAGAAGGGTGACGAGGCTGGTGAGAGACCTCGAGCAGAAGCCCTATGAGGAGAGGCTGAGGGATCTGGGATTGTTTAGCCTGGAGAAGAGGAGGCTCAGGGGTGACCTTATTGCTGTCTACAACTACCTGAGGGGTGGTTGTGGCCAGGAGGAGGTTGCTCTCTTCTCTCAGGTGGCCAGCACCAGAACGAGAAGACACAGCCTCAGGCTGCGCCAGGGGAAATTTAGGCTCAAGGTGAGGAGAAAGTTCTTCACTGAGAGAGTCATTGGACACTGGAATGGGCTGCCCGGGGAGGTGGTGGAGTCGCCGTCCCTGGGACTGTTCAAGGCAGGATTGGACGTGGCACTTGGTGCCATGGTGTAGCCTTGAGCTCTGTGGTAAAGGGTTGGACTTGATGATCTGTGAGGTCTCTTCCAACCCTGATAATACTGTGATACTGTGATACTGTGTTATGAAAACAGTAGAAATATGATATATTTATGTACAGGGATTGGATTATTAAATAGAAATATCAAATTATCAACAACTATAGACAGAGAGAAGAATTCCCTTAGGCTTAATGCCTCTTAACAACTATACTGTTTGCTCATCAAGGGCTGAAACTGTGTCTGCTCTTCAGACAGAGGTAACTTATTTTACAAAGGAATTAAAATTTGCATAAATGTGTTTCTCTTAAAGCTTGCTTAGTTATTAATCACCTGGGATTGTGTCACAGTGTGTGCCCAGTGTTCGGGTCTTGGTGAGACTGGAATCTATCCCAGCTTGCAGAGAAATGATGAGTGATCCCAGTCTCTGGGGTAAACAGGATTTCTCTGACCTTCTCTCCTGGTATGAAGTGGTTTCTGCCTCGGCGCTGTTGGTCCTTCTGGATGCTGTGTGTCCAGGGATGATCAGCTGACAGGATTTCCAGGTGCAGGAGGAGGACTTGTCTGTGCAGTCTCTGGCACAGTCATCTCACAGCTAGCAGGCTGTGTTTGTGGGTTAGCAGACGGTCTGGAAGGTCTGCTGATCCTGGATTCTCCAGGCTTACAGGGCAGCAGGTATGCAGTATATGCCAGACTGCAGGGAGACTTGAGCTCAGTAGATAAATCAAGATAGCTCTAGGCTTAGGCAGGGGGCTCTCAGCTCCCCATATATGTATGAAGTGCAGGCGTGTATGCGCTCTGCTTCTCAAAGGGTTCGCAGACAGCTTAACTGTGCCTTGAGATCAATGCAAGAGGGCTGAGCCTCAGTGAGTTTGCAAGTGAGGGCCTGATCCTGTATCTAGGCCGTGCAAGCAAGTCAGGGCAGCAAGATGCTGCTATATGGATCAGAGAGCTGAGCTTGAACCTCTGAGCACTCTGAACACTCTGAACACTCACAGTATCACAGTATCACAGTATTATCAGGGTTGGAAGAGACCTCACAGATCATCAAGTCCAACCCTTTACCACAGAGCTCAAGGCTACACCATGGCACCAAGTGCCACGTCCAATCCTGCCTTGAACAGTCCCAGGGACGGCGACTCCACCACCTCCCCGGGCAGCCCATTCCAGTGTCTAATGACTCTCTCAGTGAAGAACTTTCTCCTCACCTTGAGCCTAAATCTCCCCTGGCACAGGCTGTGTCCTCTCGTTCCGGCGCTGGCCACCCGAGAGAAGAAAGCAACCTCCTCCTGGCTACAACCACTGTGGCAACAAAACTGGTGAAAGTCCTGGAACACAAACCCTATGAGGAGAGGCTGAGGGAGCTGGGATTGTTTAGTCTGGAGAAGAGGAGGCTCAGGGGGGACCTCATTGCTGTCTACAACTACCTGAAGGGAGGTTGCAGCCAGGTGGGGGTTGGCCTCTTCTTCCAGGCAACCAGCAACAGAACAAGGGGACACAGTCTCAAGTTGTGCCAGGGGAAGTCTAGGCTGGATGTTAGGAGGAAGTTGTTGCCAGAGAGAGTGATTGGCATTGGAATGGGCTGCCCAGGGGGGTGATGGAGGCACCGTCCCTGGAGGTCTTCAAGAAAAGCCTGGATGAGGCACTTAGTGCCATTGTCTAGTTGACTGGCTAGGGCTGGGTGCTAGGTTGGACTGGATGATCTTGGAGATCTCTTCCAACCTGGTTGATTCTATGATTCTGTGGAAACACATGTGCAGTATTTGTCCAGCTCTAGAGTACACAGCATACCAGGTATAAGGATGTTGATGTGGGGCTGTATGACACCACAGCAATGATGGGAGGGTTGGCACTTCTTTTCTCTGAGAATGGGCTGAGAGAGTCGTGGTTGTTCAGGCCAGAAGAGAGAAGACTGCAAGTAAATCTTCCGGAAGCCTTTCAGTACATAAAGTGGCCAGTCAGAAAGCTGAGAACAGACTTTTTAGCAGGCCACGTTGTTACAGGGCAAGAGGTGATGGTTTGAAACTAAAATAGGGAGAATTGGATTAGCTATAAAGAAGAAATGTTTTATGCTGAGAGTGGCCAAATCCTGGCCCTGATTGCCCAGAGAAATAGTAGATGTCCGTTCCTAGAACCATTCCAGGTCAGGTTGTCTGAGGCTTGGAGCAACCTGCTCTAGCTGTAGATGTCCCTGGTGGCTGCAGGGTGGGTTGGACTGAATGACCATTAAAAGTCCGTTCCAACTCAAAATGTTTCTGTATTTCAATGACTCTGTGAACCTATGATCCTATATATATGTTTCATACATATAGTTTTATGTATATGTAGAAATTTCTACACCTATGTTTATGTATGTATGCATACAACTAGCACTACTATTCTGTAGATTCAAGTGACCTTTGTGTAACATATAAGAAATTAAAGCAAATATGCTATCCTGTGTAGTTCTCTTGCCCTTTCAAAACAAGTCTCATGATGAAGGCAATGCTTAGCTAATTAATTATGTTTTGTCCTTGATGCCAGTTTTAACCTACAGCATTGTCTTAGGCAATATACCACGACCAGAAAGATAATGACAGATGCATTGTGACATTCTCAGCACAAATCATGTTCCAGTCCTTCTAGTACTAATTTTGCCAGCCAAAAGCAAAGGTAATGCTCCTAAATAATAGCTAAGCAAAACCATTACAGAGCCTTACGAGCAGGTATGGAAGGCTCCTATGGCTCATTTATAACAATGAGAAGCCACGGAGCTGTTATCTTTATCAGAACAATTTTCTCTGGTTTGTGATTTGTGACACCAGCAAACAAGCAATCCCCTGCCCAGCCTCGGCGCTAGCACCAGTTGGGGATCAATGTGCGTGTTAATGACATTGTGAGTAGATAAATAGAGGGGCAGGGATCCAAATCCCACAACGATCCTCTCGCAGTTAATGCCATCTCTACAAATGGCATCTTCTTGGAGCCAGTCCAGGAGCCGTTGGTCACAAGATGAACTTTCCCTGACTTTGCGGTGCATTAACATCCAGAGCACCCAGGGATCTGCAGCCCAGGCCCCTACCTATGTGTGTTGTCTGAATAAAGTGTCAGAAAACCCTGTTCAGCCCACGCTAAAGAGCAGAATTGTCTAACGTTGTCAGCTGCTTACCGTGGGGTTGTATCAACACACAAAGATGTGTCTTTTATAATTTAGTTGGAATGGATTTTTGACCCATGAATCAATGAGCAGGCTGCAAACTGAGTAGTATTTGTCTCCTGAAAGGCTGTATGATATCAGCAAGGTCAGTTTACTGTCTTTCTTCTTCTTCTTTTTTTTTTAATCATGGGGGAAAGGAAAAAAAAAGGAAACACAACTTACAGGGCATTTAACATATTTTGACAAGGTGACCCACAATTACCCATTAGTGTTGTATTTGTCTAAGCCCCTCTGCATTGATATGCAAGGACCATGTAATAGTTCATTGATGTCCCACTTGGGGGTGGGGAATAAGGCAAGTGGGACTTCTCCAAGGTCTTTCACAGCCAGAACGCATCTCACTATTGCTGTATTGATTAAACATTTGGATAGTTAATCAACACAGCTAAGCCCTTTTAACCTGCCATGTGCTGTATTTAAAAAAAAAAAAAAAAAAAAAAGAGCCACGAGGATGCAAAATATTTGACAGAAAAACATATCTCAGTAGACAAGAAGGACATAGAAGATACAGTGATTTGGGCATGGTCCCTGATTCAAATACCAAACTGCAACAAAACCATGAGGTGTTCAGTGGAGGCAATATGACTCTAAATCCTGTAGATTCTGTCTGCAGCAATGATAAACTCACATTTGCATCATGAAGGTGATATTTTTACCTTTTTTCTCCACACTGATGAGAATTCCCAGGTAAATTCCCAATTCTTCTGTTGCTGAGGATTTCAATCAGATTCCTTAGATTTCTCATATGGACTGTTTTAAGAGAGTGAGGAAATATTCCTGCCTCATGACAAGGGGGCTGGAGTTAGATAATCTTCACAGTCCCTTTCAACCCAAAGCATTCTATGATTCTATATGTAGAACTCATTAAATTATATAAAAATATCTTGTTATTTAGAACCATAGAATTATTTTGTCAGAAGAGACTTCTAAGATCAAATCCAATCCTCAGCTCAGCACTCATAGATATCTCTACACCATGTCTCTCAACACCACATCTATATGGCTTTGAAATTCCTCCAGCAATGAGAACTCCACTAATGCAGCCTGGTCTATGGCTAGCAGAACTTTTGAGGATTAAGTTGTTCCTCATGTCCAACTTGAACCTCCCCTGATGCAGCTTCAGGCCTTTTTCTTTCATTTTATCACTTGTCCTTTGCAACAAGGGACCACCCCCTCTGTAACCTCCTCTCAGGGAGTTGTAGAAAGCCCAAAGGTCACTCAAGCTCCTCTTCTCTGGAACAAACAATCCCAGTTCCCTCAGCAGTTCCTCAACAGACTTGCTCTGTAGACCCTTCACCACTTTTGTTGCCATTCTCTGGACACTCTGCAGCTCCTCAGTGTACTTCTTTGAGTAAAGGCCCAAAACTGAATCCAAGATTTAAGGTGCATCCTCACTAGTGCTGAGTAGGGGGAGGAAGCACTGCCATACTCCTGCTGGTCACACTTGCTGAATCAGCCCAGTATGCTGTTGGCCTTCTTGGCCACCTGGGCACACACTAGCTCATGTTCAGACAGTTTTAAACCAATATTGCCACTGGGCAGTTTTCCAGCCACTCTGAACCAAGCCTGGAGGATTCACAGGGGTTGTTGCCGTCTGACACTTGGCCTTGCCACAGCTTATCCCACTAACCTTAGCCCACCAGTCCAGCCTGCCTAGATCCCTCTGTTGGGACTTCCATACCCCCTAGCAGATCAACACACACACCCAAATTAAGGTTGTCTGCAAACTTACCAAGGATGTCTCAATCTTTTCTTCCGGATTATTGATAGAGACATTAAAAGGAACTGGCTCCAGTACTGAGCTCCGGTGAACAAAGGAATTCTTGCAGGCATGTGTGGGAAGAACAGAACAAACATAAATGCCTGAATGGCAGTTAATAGTAATTTTGTTGCTGTTTCTGTTACCTCTACTATGTGAACTTGAGAGCATCAGAATCAGTGATGCACTCTCAGCTGCAGTAAAGTCATAGAACCATAAAACTGTTGAGGATAGAACCATCAAGTCCAGCCAGTTGCCTAGAGCTCACAAACCTACCAATACTGGTTGGCTAAGCCACTAGCACTAAACCAAGTCCCTCAGCACCACATCTACACATCTTGTAAGTGAGGCTGATGACGCCATCACCTCCCTAGGCAGCTTATTCCAGTGCTTGGCAACCTTTTTTCATCATCATAGAATCATAGAATCAGATAGGTTGGAAAAGACCTCCAAGATCACCCAGTCCAACCTAGCACCCAGCCCTATCCAGCCAACTAGATCATGGAACTAAGTGACTCATCCAGGCTTTTCTTGAACACCTCCAGGGATGGTGACTCCACCACCTCCCTGGACAGCCCACTCCAATGACTGTGGTGAAGCTTTGATTTCTTTTATTAGTTTAGTTTAGTTTTATATTATGTTTATGATATAACTTTATACTATATTTATGATATCATCAAGTCTATGAATCAGAAATGAGAAATTTTGCTACCTGGTTGATGTAGAATTGGGCCCCAGCAGGTATCATACCATTTTTGGAACATATTGGTTTATCAGTAACTAATCAAAAGTTAAAGTCTGAGGAGGAAAGGCTTAGAGACCTGCTGCTGTTTAAGCCTGGAGAAGCACAGGCTTAAGCGATTGGAGGATCTTCTCGATATTTAGCCGCATATAAGGACCTGTGGGGAGGAAGAGGATGGGGCCAGACTCTTGTCAGTTATGCCCAGTGACAGGACAAGGGGCAACAGAGGCAAATTGTAACCATGGAGGGAAAAGTTCTTTGCTGTAAGGGTGCCAGAGCCCTAGAGTAGGTTGTCTGGAGAAGTCATGGAGTCTCCTTTCCTGCAGAGATTCCCAAACCACCCTGACATTGTAATCCTGTGTAACCTGCTGTGGGTGACACTGCCTTTGCAGGGGGTTTGGACTAGAGATTTCTTCCAAACTCCAGCGTGCTGGAATTATGTGATCCTTTGATTATGTATTCAACTGGGGAGATTTAGGTTGGATATTGAGAAAAATTTCTTTACTGCAGGAATGATCAGACACTGCAACAGGCTGCTCAGGTGGGTGGTGAAGTGACCGCCTCTGAAGGTGTTTAAAAAATGTGTAGATATTGTACTTTAGGACATGGTTTTGTGGGCATTTTGGTGTTGGCTTGACAGCTGACTTGAAGGTCTTGGAGATCTTTTCCAACTGAAATGATTCTCTGATTCTGTGGAAAAAAAAATCATAAGTGAAGCACATGTTCCATCCTTTAAGATGTGTAAAAACAAAACAACAAAAACAACACACAAAACCAAAGAAAGAAAAGCCTGTTTTAAATTGTGTGACACTATGGAACGGCAGTGAGAATGAATAAAAAGGAAAAAAGAAATAACATCATCAATATCACATCTTCTCATTACATCAGGTAAGGCATATGTTTTCTGAAATGATGGAGTATAAATGTCAAATCAACCACTTTTAATTAAAATTCATATTGCTCTTTATCTGATGTAAAAGACCGGTATCAACATCCTCATTTACTTTTCAGGTTCCACTTATTTGAAATACATACTGTCATTTAGGATTGTATTAGAATATTCCAAAAATATTTCAACATCAAAGTCCTTTTAATGGCTCACAAATGACCAAAATGTTTTGCAAATTCACCTGTGGGATTGATTTTTTTTTATTTTTTTTTTTTGAGACGGGAACCAATGATTCTTTTAGCCCTTAGTTACTGAGTATTTCCTGGGTTGTGAAATGAAAAGTATATCTCCCCGCTTCCCATTTGTCACAGATATAATGTGCTCTCTCATTCTCAACTTCGCCCACGGCAATATTCAGTGTTTTAATCACAGGTGAAAAGAGAGGAATGGTATGAAAAATTTTGCAAAACAAGTTATGTTAATAAAAAGACCTTCACTCATGATCACATGTAAATAGATGGTTTAAGAAAGATGTTTCTGCTGTTGACATTGTTGACAGTGAGAGCAACATGATAATCTTCAAGGACAGATAAAATAGTATTTCAAAGGCTGCTGGGGAAATATATGAGAGAATGGTTTTATATAAGTCAATATTAGAGGGAGTGATTTGTCGTCAGCATCACTAGTACAAAGTTCTGTGTTCATAGATTCATGGAATGGGTTAGGTTGAAAAGGATCCTGAAGATCATCTAGTTCCAATCTTCCTGCTGTGGGCAGGGACACCTCCACTAGACTAGGATGCTCAAGTTCTCACCCAACTTGGTCTTTCCAAGGCCTTTGACCTCCAGGAAGAGGGCATCCATGACCTCTCTGGGCAATCAGTTCCAGTGTCTCACCACCCTCACTGTAAAGAACTTCTTCCTAATATCCAGTCTGAATCTACCTTACTCAAACTTAAAGCCATTGCCCCTCATCTTCTCACTACAAACCCCTGCAAAAAGTTCATTCCCAGCTGTCTTGTATGCTGCATTCAGATTCTGAAAGGACCCTATAAGGTGTCTCTGGAGCTTTCTCTTCTCCAGGCTGAATAGCCCCAACTCTTCTAATCTGTCCCCATGGTGAAGATTCTCCAGCCCTCTGATCATATTTACTCCATCCTCTGGACCCCAGCTCCATGCCGGAGTGTCGTGGAGGGATTTTCTCTATTCCTCCCCTGTTAGGGGGAGGTGAGAAATTAATTTGAGGTGCTTTTGATTTTTTATAAAATTATTTATTAAAATTAATATTTACAAATTTGTACCGCCCCCAACCACTATGACATCCAGGTTCATATTGCAAGGTTATGAAAATAGCTTTGGGATATATTTACAGGGATTGATTATTAAATGGAAACATCAAAACACCAACAACCATAGACAGAGAGAAAAATTTCTTAGGCTTAATGCCTCTTAACAACTCTAGTGTCTGCCCAGCAAGGGCTGAAACTGTGTGTGCTCTTCAGATAGAGATACCTTATATTACAAAGGAATCAAAGCTTACTTAGGTGTTGCTCCTAGATATCAATTATTAATCACCCTCTCGGGATTCTGTCTCAGCGTGTGCCCAGTGTTTAGGGTCCTGATGTAGCTGGAGATCTGTCCTGGCTTGGAAGGGGAATTGCTAAGGTGTTCTCAGTCTCTGGGTTAAATGGAATTTCTCTAACCTTCTCTCCTGGGGTGATCTCTGCCTCCATGCTGCTGCTTCTTCTTCTGGATGCCATGTGTCCAGGGATGGTCAGCCGGCAGGATTCCAGGCACAGGAGAAGGATTTGTTCGTGTAGCTTCTGACACGGTCTCACAGCTAGCAGGCTGTGCTTGCAGGTTTGCAGACAGTCTGAGGGTCTGCTGGGCTCTGGGTCTTTCCAGAGTTACAGAATAGCTGATAAGCAGGGTCTATGCTGTGCTTCAGGGAGACGTAAGCTCCATAGATAAATGCAAGGATAGCAAGCCAGTATGTATGGCTGCCCTAGGCTTAGGCAGGGGGCTATCGGCTCCCCATATATGTATGAAGTGCAGGCGTGCATGCACTCTGCTTCTCAAAGGATTCGCAGGTAGCTTAACTGCACCTTGAGATCAATGCATGAGGTCTGAGCCTCTATAGTGCTTGCAAATGAGTAGGGCCTGATCTGGTATCTAGGCCATGCAAGCAGGTCAGGGCAGCAGGGTGCTGCTGTGGGTCAGAGCTGAGTCTGAATGCTCTAAGCTTCTGAACGGTTTGAATGGTCTGGACAGTCTGAACACATGGTGCTGCTGTGCACACTTCTTTATAGGCTCTGGCCAAGATTTGTGGCTCATCTGGACACCTAAAGTGACCAGTCAGGCTGGCAGTAAGCCAAACCTTGCCCCAATAGGCAGTAGAGACATGCCTGGACCTCCCAATAGGGGATTACCTGGGCGGACCCCAGGGGTACGCAGACTGGGCGTGTGTGTGATACACAATCTGTTTACTGCCTCGTGGGTCCTGGCAGAAAAACATGTCCAGGCATGTAGAGTCATAGAGAGGCCTCAGTTTTGGGGCTGCTGCCCCTCCACCACACGGGGGCACTAGAACTGGATGTACTGCTCAAGGTGGGGCCTTACCAGAGCAGAACAGAGGGAAAAATTACCTCTCAGACCTCCTGGTCATATTTGTTGCATTAAGTCTGTCCCAGACTTATTGAAAATGGTTTTCATTCCTTTCTTTTTACTGTTTTTGCATGCACAGTACTTTGTTAAAGAATCATAGAATCACAGAATCAACCCGGTTGGAAGAGACCTCCAAGAGCATCCAGGCCAACCTAGCACCCAGCCCTAGCCAGTCAACTAGACCATGGTACTAAGTGCCTCATCCAGGCTTTTCTTCAACACCTCCAGGGACAGTGCCTCCACCACCTCCCTGGGCAGCCCATTCCAATGTCAGTCACTCTCTCTGTGAAGAACTTCCTCCTAGCATCCAGCCTATAGTTCCCCCAGCACAACTTGAGACTGTGTCCCCTTGTTCTGTTGCTCGTTGCCTGGGAGAAGAGGCCAACCCCCACCTGGCTACAATGTCCCTTCTGGTAGTTGTAGACAGCAATAAGGTCACCCCTGAGCCTCCTCTTCTCCAGGCTAAACAACCCCAGCTCCTGCAGCCTCACCTCACAGGGTTTGTGTTCCAGGCCTTTCACCAACTTTGTTGCCCTTCTCTGGGCACATTCCAGCATCTCAACATCTCTCTTGAATTGAGGGGCCCAGAACTGGACACAGGACTCAAGGTGTGGCCTGACCAGTGCTGAGTACAGGGGAAGAATAACCTCCCTTGTCCTACTGGCCACACTGTTCCTGATGCAGGCCAGGATGCCATTGTCTCTCTTGGCCACCTGGGCACACTGCTGCCTCATCATCAACCTACTGTCTACCAGTACCCCCAGGTCCCTTTCTTCCTGGCTGCTTTCCAGCCACTTAGTCCCCAGCCTATAGCGCTGCTTGGGGTTGTTGTAGCCAAAGTGCAGAACCCTGCACTTGGCGTTGTTAAAACTCATCCCATTGGCCTCTGCCCACCCATCCAGCCTGACCAGGTCCCTCTTCAGGGCTCTATGCTCCAACAGATCAACACCTGCTCCTAGCTTGGTGTCATCTGCAAACTTACTGATGATGGACTCAATCCTCTCGTCCAGATCATCGATGAAGATATTGAACAGAACTGGGCCCAGCACTGATCCTTGCACAACACCACTAGTGACAGCTGCCAACTGGATGCAGCACCATTCACCACCTCTCTCTGGGCTCTGCCATCCAGCCAGTTCTTAACCCAGCACAGAGTGAATCTGTCCAAATCATGAGCTGCCAGCTTGGCTAGGAGCTTGTTGTGGCAGACAGTGTCAAAGGCTTTGCTGAAGTCCAAGTAGACTACATCCACAGCCTGCCCCACATTCACCAGGCCGGTAACCGGCCTGGTGAATGTGGAGATCAGTTTGGTGAGGCAGGACCTGCCCTTCCTAAACCCATGCTGGCTGGGCCTGATCCCTTGGCCATCCTGTAGGTGCTTTGTGATGGCACCCAAGATGACCTGCTCCATCACGTTGCCTGGCACTGAGGTCAGGCTGACAGGTAGTAGTTTTCTGGCTCCTTTTTATGACCCTTCTTGTGGATGGGTATCACATTGGCCAGCTTCTACTCTCTCTGTGAAGAACTTCCTGCTAACATGCAGCGTAGACTTTCCCTGGCACAACTTGAGACTGTCCCACCTTGTTCTGTTGCTGGTTGCCTGGGAGAAGAGACCAACCCCCACCTGGCTACAACCTCCCTTCAGGTAGTTGTAGACAGCATCGAGGTCACCCCTGAGCCTCCTCTTCTCTAGCCTAAACAACCCCAGCTCCCTCAGACTCTCCTCACAGGGTTTGTGTTCCAGGCCTTTCACCAGATTTGTTGTTTGGGTTGGAAGAGATCTTAAAGGTCATTAAGCCCAATCTTCAACCTAACACCACCATGGTCATTGAAACATGTCCCAAAATGCCATGTCCACAACATTCTTAAATGCTTATCCTCCAGCCTCAACCACTCTGCTCACATCCTTTTTAATGAATTATGAGCAGAACTGAGGAAAAAATAATGTTTCATAATGGTGAAGAAGATGATCTCCAGTAAGGCAGTGTAGTATGCTCTGAGAAGTCTGTTGTTTTCACCAGGTGGACCAACAGCTATACAGGTTTGCAATGTTAAAATCAAGTGCATGGACAGAGAACAGGGAACAAGCTTTTTATTTTTCACAGTGCTACGGATCTGTGTCTGGTACATGATGTGTAGGAATAAAGACTTCTTAACATCAGGGAAGAAAAAAGAAAAAGTCTTTCTGTATATTATTATATGGAAGTGATGAGTATTATGACTATATAATTCAGGTGTGTTTGTGAATATATATATGCAGAAATATAATATGTGTGGGTGTTTGTACATTAGACAGCATTAAACTTTAAATCACTCCACAATTTTACACATCCTATATATCATAGTTATTAGAAGCACAGCTCTCAGAAATCTCTCTTCCATTATTCCTACAGTAGTGAGATGAAGTTCTCCTGAAAACAATGACAAATTATTTATACTTCCCAAAGATAAAAATGAAAACAAAGTATTAACTATGCTGTGTAAATTATAATTATAGTTGTAATTGGTTAAAATGAATGTGTAATAAAAACCTGAAAGGATGTGTAAACAGAAAGTGAATCAATAGATGATGATGTATTCATAATTCTGTTTTCCTTTTTTCTTCTAATTATAAGTGGCAAAGAATCATCTAATATTAATAAGATATGCATAATGCAAATACTGTTTTTAAAGTTGGAATCTTTTTTTATGACTGGATTAAGAGAAACTGTTTCACATATATTTGTTTGCATTGTTAATGCTTATTAACTCTAATTCCTTACTTGAAATAAAAGTTTAATACTCTAGATACTTCATCATCACAGGTGAAAAAGTATATCTGGAAAACAAGAGAAAAAACTACATGTTTACATTTATGAGTTACTTAGAAAGCAGTAATTCAGCAGAAAACTGTTTCCCACTTTCCTTATCCGAAGAGGGTCCAGTAGACTCATTTCATATCTCAGTTAATTAATGTGTTCCACCATATGCTTTGTATTACGTAAATGAGCCTTGCCATTTATGCAATACAAAAAGAGTCAGCTTTTACAGTGGACGAGGCCCTATCAGGGCTTGCTGGAGACTTTCAGGAGGTTTGGGCCACCCCCAGAAAGGTGATGTGCCATGATGTGCCTGGTTGGAGACATCAATGATCCAAAAAGCAACCTAGATTAAAATTGTCATGCTGCTTCATAGTAAAATCACACTAGATAACCTACTCTACTTGAAGACACCCAGATTCACTACAGAGGGGTTGTACTGGATGACCTTTAATGACCCCTTCCAACCATATGAAACAACTTCACAGGCTAAGCCCAGTTACAGTAGCATGGAGCCAAACAAGGGAGACTGACCAGAGCTGTTACCTTACAAAAGTAACCAAGAGATCTGGCAGTTCTGTCCATCTGAGAGTGGAATCAAGACTTCAGGTCAGCATTGCTGTAGCAAGCATGATGTTCCCAAGTGTGCTATTCCCCTTCCCATGGTCATCTTTTCAAAGATATCATTGCCATGACATTTGATTTTCAGCACTTGTAAGGCAGGTGCAAAAGTAGAGATACCTCCTGGTTTAAAATAAAGCACAAATTAAAAGGTCTGAAATTCTAGAATCATAGAATCACAAAATAGCTTGAGTTGGAAGGTAATTTTAAAGGTCATCTAGTCCATCAGCCTGGCAGGTAGGAGAGCCCTGCAAAGGGACATGGACAGGCTGGATGGGTGGGCAGAGGCCAATGGGATGACATATAACAAGGCTAAGTGCAGGGTTCTGCACTTTGGCCACAACAACCCCAAGCAGCACTACAGGCTGGGGACTGAGTGGCTGAGAGCAGCCAGGAGGAAAGGGACCTGGGGATACTGATAGACAGTAAGCTGAAGATGAGGCAGCAGTGTGCCCAGGTGGCCAAGAGAGCCAATGGCATCCTGGCCTGCATCAGGAACAGTGTGGCCAGTAGGTCAAGGGAGGTTATTCTTTGCCTGTACTCAGCACTGGTCAGGCCACACCTTGAGTACTGTGTCCAGTTTTGTGCTCCTCAGTTCAAGAAAGATGTTGAGGTGCTGGAACATGTCCAGAGAAGGGTGACAAAGCTGGTGAGGTGCCTGGAGCACAAATCCTATGAGGAGAGGTTGAGGGAGCTGGGCCTGTTTAGCCTGGAGAAGAGGAGGCTCAGGGGTGATCTTATTACTGTCTACAACTACCTGAAGGGGCATTGTAGCCAGGTGGGGGGTGGCCTCTTCTCCCAGGCAACGAGCAATAGAACAAGGGGACACAGTCTCAAGTTGTGCCAGGGTAGGTATAGGCTAGATATTAGGAGGAAGTTCTTCACAGAGAGAGTGATTTCCCATTGGAATGGGCTGCCCAGGGAGGTGGTGGAGGCACCGTCCCTGGGGGTCTTCAAGAAAAGCCTGGATGAGGCACTTAGTGCCATGGTCTAGTTGATTGGTTAGGGCTGGGTGATAGGTTGGACTGGATGATCTTGGAGGTCTCTTCCAACCTGGTTGATTCTATGATTTCATTTCTATGATTTCACAGACATCTGCAATTAAGGGAGATTGCCCAGAAAACCTGGCTTGGAATGATTCTGAAGTTCTATGATACCACTTCACAGCAGCTGTTGCTCATGGACTGGAGTGACTGCACTGGAGGTCAGAAGTACCACGTGCTGCAGAATGTACACCTGGATGTAGGAAAGAGCATCTTTGCTACCATGGGATTACAAGATTGGCACATGATGAGAGACAGGGAGAAAATGAACAAAGCAAGAAGAGGAGCTTTTGGTGAAGAGTGAATGGGGGGGAGGCTATATTTTTAGCATTGGAAACATGGTCTCAGCCTAATGGCATGTGCAATAACATCATTGCTGTAGCTGTTGTTTTGGCAACTTGCTCTGAAGCTTTTTTCTTGTGAATAACTAATTTGTGTGTGTGAATGTGCAGTCAGCTAAACGCCGAGTGTGTGATCGCGAAATTGCTTGCATGGCAGAGCGTAAAAAATTAATAATTTGAGTACCTTTCCTGTGAAAAATATCATCATCGTTATTGAGCACTTGGAAGCTATTTGTATGGACATATTTTAAATTGGCAAGCCATTGATTTCTATTCAACACTCTTTGCCAGTCTCCACGAAGTAAAAAAAAAAAATAGTTTTATATGACTCCAGAAGTGAAAGAGTTGTATAATAACTGTTAAAGAAATACAAAAACACAAAAGCTATGAGAAGAGGCTGAGGGAGCTGGGGTTGTTTAGCCTGGAGAAGAGGAGGCTCAGGGGTGACCTCATTGCTGTCTACAACTACCTGAAGGGACATTGTAGCCAGGTGGGTGTTGGTCTCTTCTCCCAGGCAACCAGCAATAGAACAAGGGGACACAGTCTCAAGTTGTGCTGGGGTAGGTCTAGGCTGGATGTTAGGAGGAAGTTGTTGCCAGAGAGAGTGATTGGCATTGGAATGGGCTGCCCAGGGGGGTGTTTGAGGCACCATCCCTGGAGGTGTTCAAGTAAAGCCTGGATGAGGCACTTGGTGCCATGGTCTAGTTGACTGACTAGGGCTGGGTGCTAGGTTGGACTGTATGCTCTTGGAGGTCTCTTCCAACCTGGCTGATTTTATGATTCTATGATACACAGGTATCAGTTTAGAGACTGGTTATTCAAATGTTTGCCTTTGGATGTGGTTTGGTGTGGGTTTTTTTTTTTTCTTTCTTTAAAATGAACTTTTATTAACTCAGGGAGGAAAAAAACCCACACCAAAAAAGGGGAAAAAAAGCTAGCAATATGAGTATGTTGTTGAACCTTTGAATATTTTTTCATTTTATTATTTTTAATGCATCTTTAATATTTAACATTCATCTTATTATGGGCAGAAATCATGAGATGCACACTTGGCTTCCACACGGTTTTAAAGTTCAGTGCACAGTCACAATTCTGAGGGGAGATTTCACACGTTTATGAAAAATAAGGCATTTTTGCAGTAAAGTTTCAAAGTGTGAATGATTTCTTGTTTTATCTGCCTTACTTATCATGTTTATGAGTTATTTTGCCTGGAAGTAAATTGACAAGTTGTCAATGAACAATAGACACTGCTTCAGCTAGGCTTTTCACAGGTTCGGATGCCTTTGGGCAAAAGGGCTAAATCTGTAGTTTGCAAACTAGCATATGGAGTACTGAAAGAAGTGGCAATAGGGTGAGAGACATTTACTGAGAAATTCATGTGGCTGCTGATCTCTAACCAACCCATTTGGTCTGGAGTTTATGATTTCATGTATAAGTGCTCTTACCCTTGCAGTTAGAGAAGGGGATTTCAGTTTACATGAAATAAGTCAATTCCATTTATTCCTGCAGGACTGCTGATCTGCTGTATCAAAATAAATACTTATATTCTTCACCACAAGCAACGGCTGCTTCATCTTTAATAATAAGGCTGTCTTTAGAACAGCCTCATGTATGGCTTCCACTTATTCCTGCTTTTTGTCACAAGACCTGCACTATAATCCTCTAATTAACACAATTCTTGATATGTTTATCCCTACCCTCATTATAAGCGTACCCTCTTGAGGTGTCAAGCATGTTGTACATAAAGATGATTTCAAATTCACATACTAAAGTAGGAGAAACATCATTCTCGTTTACTTTACATGATGTTGTATTCATCCAGAGACCTTAATGCATGGGGGGGATGAAATGGATACCAAAAGCTTTTCAAGTTTCCAGAAACACTAAAAAAAAATCTTAATGTAGTAAAAAATATGAGGGGTTAACTCAGGATTTACCTTTTTACTGGGTCTGGGGTGTATCTTGTCTTTAATATTTGCCTTTTTTTTTTTCTCTTTTTTTTTTTTTTTTCTGAAGATATTTAATTGCATCACATTTACCTGGCCAGAGATGAATTATTTTTACCTTAGATGTTTGCTACCCATGCATTCCATAGAGTATTTTTAATATGAGCAGTGAGAAATACTGAACTCCTTTGCTAGGAGATATTTATGCAGTTATGTAGTTTAGGAGCATTACAGTTGGCAATTAGAATAAGAAATAATACTATGAGCAGTAAAAGTGATGATAAATGACTGACGAAAGGGCACTAAATTAGACTGGTTACCACACTTAATTAAGAGGCAAGTGTGCTGCTTGCTCCGTGTGAGTAACTTGCATCTGACAAAAAGGGTAAGTAGCCTATTTTAGTTATTATCATGGCCAGAGAAAGCACAACTAAAGCAAGGAGAGGTACAAGTCATAAATACACCACATCACGTAACGTACTAGACAACCCGAGGAAAATAGTGAATGCATTCTATTTTAACAACTTGCAAACTCTTTAATTATTAATGACCACACCAACCATTTTGGCTACTCTATTGAAATCTTATTTAGATTTTAATTATCTGCATCAGAAATGAAAGATGTTTTCCAAGCTCCGTGATCTGCACACCAGGTTTGGCTGACAGAAAGATGAAAAGATTATGACCAATTCCAATTTTAGCTATTTAAATATGAGAAAGGAAAAAAAAAATAGATAATCACAAGAAAAAATCCAGAAGGGCTTCTGCTGGAGGTTGCCTGTCCTGTGCCATCTCCAGAGACTTGGTTTTCATGAGCTGTAACAGTTGCAGAATGCAAGGCTGCCTCTCAGAACTAAGCTTTTGTGAAAATTACGTTGACCATAAACCTGAGCATATGCTGATCATAAAAGGGAATACTATACTTTTTCCAAAACAAGTTGAATCATTCTGAGTGAAAGAGTGGCAATGTGAAAACTGACTAGATTTGAACTAGATGATCATCTTCAAAGTAGCTGAAGGTGTTACAGCTATTGCTGTGAATGTAGTCTTTGTTTGTGTGTAAACACCCACATTTTCCTCTAAAACCTTTTTTTTTTCCCCTCCTGTGGCAAAGCTTGAATAATTCTTCAAAGTAAATAGTAAGGTCCTAACTTCAATAAAGAGAGGAAACCTTCAGTTTGTGAAGGTGAAATAGTTCTGAGATGGCCAATGTGAGTACCCATGCTCTGAGCCATGCCAGGAGTCCAGCTAGTCCTTGCAATGTTGAAGAGAAAGAGTAAAGCTTAGAGAGAAAGAGTAAAGCTTAGAAACAGGCAAGGACCAGACAGGGAAAGAAGGTCCATTAAGAGTTTGGCATTCAGCTATACCTTGGTTTGTTTTAGCAATATTGCAGCCAGTAGTACTATGCCAGTGACTGTCCACCTGTACTTAGCACTGGTGAGGTTTCATCTTGAATTCTGGGTTTAGTTTTGGGCCACTCACTGGAGTGTACCCACAGAAAGGCAACAAAGTTGGTGCAGTGTCTAGAGCACAAATCTTGTGAGGAGCAACTGAGGGAACTGAAGTTGCTTAGTCTGGAGAAATGGAGGGTGAGGGTAGACCTTCTGGCTCTCTACAACTCCTTGAAAATACATTGGGAGCCAAGTGGGAGTTGGCCTCTTGTCCCAGAAAACAAGTGATAAAACAAGAGGAAATGGCCTTAAATTGCACCAAGGAGGATGTCAGAAACAATATTTTCCCAACAGGCTGCCCAGGGAAGGGGTGGTGTCCCTGTCTCTGAAGGTCAAAATTGTGTACATGTGGTATTGAGAGCCACAGTTGAGTGGTAGACTTCGTGATACTGGGACTAGATTCAATGATCTCAAAGGTGTCTTCCAACCAAACAGATTCTTTGATTTTTATGATTCTATACCACAAGAGCCAGAAGACCACAAGGGTTATTCTGCCCCAGCAACACAATTCTCTCATGAAAACACAACCCTTCCAAATACTGAGAAATTTTGTTGCCCCAAGCACCAATAAATTGAAGCTAGGTGTCTTGCCAGTTCCTAGCTCATTTGCTTGCTAGCCAGCTGCTTGCTCATTTTTCTGTCAAGATCTCCTACTCTTGCAGCTCTTCAGGATGCATCTTTGCAGCCAATGCAGTTTGCAGCTCACTGAAAAGCAAAGTGAGGCTCGAGGCTGCTCATCACAATCCAGCAACCTACAGCCCGCAGCAGTTTCGAAGATGTATCTTATTATCTTATATATTATTAGCCAAATTGATCCAATTTAAATTCATTCCTGCTTGAGACTTCATACTTTCATTGTCTGTAAAAGTTCAGTGGGAGTAAAGTGAATTTCACCCAAAGGCATTTCCTCCAAAACACTATCAAACATAAACTGTGTGGGTGGAGATTTCTGTAGAAAAGGACTTTTTTTCTTTTTTTTTTTTTTTTTTTTTTTTTTCTTAGCTGATCTCTGTCCTATATGGTGAAAATCAAGTTGCTTTCTATCAGGAACTGATAAAACTTTTTTTTTTCCAGCTTTGCAGACAATATTTGGTCCTCAAAGGCTGGTGCATCTGGACACAGGCTGGGAGGGAGTTTGGGCTATTCAGTCTTGAGGAGGGAATGCTTTGGGAAGACCTTAAACCATCTCTTCCAGTACCTATAGCTGGAGAGCGACCTCTGAATACCTGAGGTGGGCTACAGAAGAGATGGAGAGAGACTTTTGGCAAAGGCTTGTAGTGATAGAATGAAGGCTTTGAGCTAGAAGCAGGGAGATTTTGACTGGACATTGGGAAGAAATTCTTTACAGTGAGGGCGGTGAGACACCAGGACATGTTGCCTGGGGATGTAGAGGGTGCTTCCATTTTGGAACTGTTCAAGGCGAGGCTGGATGGTCCCTTAAGCAGCCTTTTCTAGTGGAATGTGTCCCTGTCCATGGCAGGGGGTTTGAAATAGATGATCTTTAAGGTCCTTTCCAGTCCAACTCAGTCTATGATTCTAAGATTTGAAATAGTTCTTTTTCCTTAATAAGTCAAAGCAGAAATTCTCTGTTTTCCTTAATAAATGAAAACAGAAATTCCAAAACATTAGTATTATCACTGCTCTTGTGCATTCTGTAACAAATACAGAAATAAATTGTTTCCAGGCCTAGGAGGTACATACCTACAGAGAGGAAAAACTAAGATTAGAAGAGCAGGAATAATCTCTTTAAACTGGATTTCTGAAGATTGAACTGGAAATAGCCATAATTATGCTATACTTCGCTATTATTACATGGATGCTCCATCCTTTTCCTGCATGTCAGCTGCCAACCCCTGAATCCCACCAGAAAGACCTGCCTTGTTACAGTTGTTTTCTTATGCTGCAGCTAAGTTTTCCTTAATTATTTCTCCGATTCTGTCAGCAGTGTTATTGCCCCACTAGTTTAAAGGTTAAACAAAGCACCAAACCTGTCAAAGTGAGTGAAACCAACTGGTGAAGAGCTATCAGAAAGTAATCAGTGCTAATAGGTACATAATGGCTAACAGTGAGCTGTTTGCACTGAGATACATCACAGCAGACAGAACACAGACCTCGCTGAAATCGCATTTAAAGAAAACATCGAGTACCACGGCCAGCTTGTAGCTGAAAACAATGTGAGAAACACAACCATTTGATTTTTTTTTTTTTAAGCCCCTCCTCAAAGGGCTCCAAATATCAAAAAACAGTGAGTTCTCCAGTCACCGAGGCTTTGTCGTATCGAGAGTTCATCACAGGGCTTTTCTTTCACTGCGCATTTGCCATATGAGGCTATAAAAAAACATGGGGAAAAAAAGGCCTGTTGGTAGAATTTCAGCAAGATAAAAGGGCAAATGTCAAAAATACCCATTTTAGGGCATTTAACCTTGCCCTGCATTTCTCTAAAATAGTTTTAAGAGGCTACCAAAAACCTTTTGTAAGCCCTTTTTTACCATTTTGTTCCCCCCCCCCCCCCCCCCCCCCCCTTCTTCTGAAGATAAATTGTGTAGCTCATTAGCAGATCCTCAGAATCATATGCAAAACATAACTTCTGGCTGTGATTTTTTTTTATTTTACTGCATTGTCACCCAAAGATATGTTGTTAGAAGTGCATGCAAAGATTAGTTTTCAGCACTTGGAGCTTGATCCTGCAAGAAGCTGAGTCTTGTAAGGTGTTGAGTAGCACTAACTCAAGAAAATCGTTGCAAGACAAGCAGCCCAACACTGTGCAAAAATGGGTGCTTGGTTTGTTGTATGGTAGGACTAATTTGCCTTTGAGTTCACCTAGGTCTACCTGCAAGGATTGTCAAGCCCTGGAACAGGCTACCCAGGCAGTGGTGGAGTCCATATCCTCAGAGGGGTTCAGAAGATGTGTAGAGATAGTGCTGAGTGACATGACTTAATGGTGGTGAGGTTTTGTTGGGTTCATGATTGGAATCAGAAGATCTTGAAGGATTTTTCAAATGAAAACTGATTCTGTAATTCAATGATTCTATGATAAAAGGAGAAAAATTTCATTGTGGCAGTTTTCTCTCTACAGAACAAACATTTCCTCCCCCTTTAGCATCTCTAAATTGGAGAGAGAAGAGATGTTAGAACATTCCTTTTTGCAGCTTAGATTCATGCTACCAACCATCACATTACACCAAAATCTTGTCTGTCTTCCAGAGGGCATATTTTCACATGGATCAACTCCTTCCCAAGACATTTGGAGCATCTTTCACATGAAAAAAGGGCATCTTTTGTTTTAACTTTGTCCATTTAAAACAAATTATCTCTCTAGAAAGTCTCACTGTTTACCCCTCACTTCTGAAGACCAGAACAAACTAAATACCTTGCAGAAATTAATCTCTTCTCTGAAATACCTTCTATTTCTACTCCTGCATATAAATGGAATTGTTGAACTATTTCTAGGGTATATTTCTCTCTCTGGTAGGGAATTTCCTTGTTCACTAGTACTTTTTAAGAAGCAATGTGGGTTATTGCAGCTTTATTTGCAGGGGAAAATGCTAATATATAACAGGAACTGAAATAATAATGGAGCAGTGACTTTTATTCGGTTTATATATTCATCATATAAAGCAAACTTCCGTCTTCGAATAGCATGTTTGTCATACTCCTACCACCCCAGGGAAGCCATTAGAATAAAATGCAATGTTAGAAAACTTTGTTTACTATGACTATGAGAGTTTCCAATAAGAGAATGTAGATGTTGTCATACCAGATTACATGAGAGACTTATTTAGCCCTGTTTTCTGTCCCTCGAAGTGACATCAATCACTGAACAATCATTGATTTAAGTGAAGAAGGTGCAAGAACTCCGCTACAGTGAGACACTCACCTCTCATGCTGGTCCCTGGTGGAAAACAGAAAAATGCCAACTTTAGAAAAAAAAAATCTTCCATTTTTATTTCGCTTTTAATTATTGCTTTGGGGAATTTTGTTGCTCAGCTGGACAGTTACTCCATTTTGTATTTTGTCTCAAATGTTGTTGATGTCACTGATACCTGCTTTATTCTTTTGCAGGCAGGCAGAAAGAAAAATTCCCAGATTTCATAGAATCATAGAATCAACCAGGTTGGAAGAGACCTTCAAGATCATCCAGACCAACCTAGCACCCAGCCCTAGCCAGTCAACTAGACCAACTAGACCATGGTACTAAGTGCCTCATCCAGGCTTTACTTCAACACCTCCAGGGACAGTGCCTCCACCACCTCCCTGGGCAGCGCCTCCACCACCTCCCTGGGCAGCCCATTCCAATGTCAGTCACTCTCTCTGTGAAGAACTTCCTCCCAACATCCAGCCTATAGTTCCCCCGGCACAACTTGAGACTGTGTCCCCTTGTTCTGTTGCTGGTTGCCTGGAAGAAGAGACCAACCCCCACCTAGCTACAACCTCCTTTTCAGGTAGTTGTAGACAGCAATGAGGTCAGCCCTGAGCCTCCTCTTCTCCAGGCTAAACAACCCCAGCTCCCTCAGTCTCTCATCATAGGGTTTCTGTTCCAGGCCCTCAGCAGCTTTGTCGCCCTTCTCTGGACATGTTCCAGCACCTCAACATCTCTCTTGAATTGAGGGGCCCAGAACTGGACACAGCACTCAAGGTGTGGCCTGACCAGTGCTGAGTACAGGCAAAGAATAACCTCCCTTGTCCTACTGGCCACACTGTTCCTGATGCAGGCCAGGATGCCACTGGCTCTCTTGGCCACCTGGGCACACTGCTGGCTCATTTTCAGCCTACTATCTATCAGTACCCCCACTGGGTACTGATAGATACAGTCTGGAGTACAGACCAACACTACTTTTTGCACTTCAGGACCTCTAAATGGTGTCAGTTTTTCAGAGATACCTGTTTTTTGAAGTCTTGCCCCTTTAAAGTGGTTAAATTTGAAAGAGTGAAAGCCACTGAGGAAAAAAGATCCTAGAAAAATTGACTATTTCACCACTTCCTTTACACTTTCAAGGTGTTGCCTGGCTTTCCTTAAGTGTATCATAATAAAAAAAAAAAAAAAAAAGCATACATAAAACAGAATTTCAAATATTTCCTAACAGTGATCCATAACTTCCATATGAGCACATAGCTACATCATCAAAGGTTTAGGACAGAGAATCAGGCAGAGATTGCATCAGTTGATACAATCTCTGAATTTTAATCTGGCTTTGAGACACAGCCTTTCACATCCAAAGTGTATCAACGATTCCTTAAGTCAGAAGCAATCAGGATCTTGTTTTGACCTCCTTTAAAAGAATAGCTTCACTTCTAGCACACCACTGAGCTTAATATTGATTCAGAGGAAAGGGTGAATCAGCACCATTATTTTTCCCTTGGCCATAGAAAGAACAGAGATGACCCTATTTGACTGGTGAGAGCTGCTGAAAAAACAGACCCGCATGACTAAAAATTTCCAGAAAGAGAGAAAAAATAAAAAGAGTTTTACAGCTGAGGCAAGAATAACTGCTTACAGTCACTAAACTGGAAGGATGTGAATGTTTTGGCAATAGTAAATTTTAAGTCTTTCAGGTAGATTTCTGAAGTGATTTTTAACTTAAGGGGGGGATGGGTTCTATTTAAAAATAACACTTTTTACCTATGAAATTATATTGTATATAATTCTGGGTGACTCAGTTGAAGAAGGACAGGGAACTGCATCTCAGAGCCACGAAAATGATTAAAAGAGTGAAATATCTTCTTTACAAGGAGAGACTGAGGGAACTGGAGCCCATTAGCCTGGAGAGGAGGAGACACTCATGTTTATAACTATGTAGAATGAGTGGCAAGAGGCTCCACTCAGTGATGCTCAATGACAGGGCAATGGGTGAAAGTTGGAGCATAGGAATTTCTGTGGTAACATGAGGAAGAATTTTTCAGTGTGAGGGTGGCAGAACACTGGAACAGGATGCTCCAGGGACTGTGTAGTCTCCCTCTCTGGAGATACTAAAAACCCACCCGGACAAGTTTCTGAGTTCCTGTGTGATCTGGTATAGGTGATCCTGTTATGGCAGGGTTGTTGGACTGGATGATCTTTCAAGGTCTCTTCCAGCCCCTAATGCTCTGTGATTTTGTGATTATTTGTGTATATACCCATACATAAAAAGAAGATAAATCAAATTTCTTCTTATGGGATGCTAATGCTGAATTTCAGTAAAAAGAATACATTCTATGGCTGACATCAAATTCTTGGAACTGATGTTTAAAAACAAAGTATTAAAACTTTTAAAGGAACACACAGTGCCAATATTGCTTATAGCCAATGTATTTACCTGCCTGACAGCATTTCAATTTTTTCCCAGATCTAAACAAAATTTTAGAAGTAAACTAAAAAAAAACTTGCCAAAAAAACGAACAGAAAACAAACCCACCACCATCCTACAAAACCATCCAGTTTCACAAGGCTATAAAAAGGCATTGTGAGCTTAGTAAATGTATCACAGCTCACCTGAAGAGCTATAAAATAAAATATTAACCATTGTTAGCAAAACAAGGTGAATTTTTCAGCCCTACTGTACTACTTCACTATCCAAAAAGTTACAGTAATCACTAAGTGTCTATTTCTTGGATGAAATAATCATGCAGCGTTGTATTTGATCAGTGAAGGATTTACTAATATTTCTAATAGCTAAATAAATAACATATCACTTGGAATTTAAACTATCTCAGGGAGGGGGGAAAGTTTGCTAAACCACTTTAAATTCTTTTAGTAGGCTTCTTTAGCAGTCATCAAATCATTAAGATGTTTATTTGAAGTTGACTAGGTTGTGGTGTCTCCCCCTCTGGAGATATTCAAGACTTGGCTGGATACATACCTGTGTGATCTAGTACAGGTGACCCTAGTCTGGCAGAGGGGTTGGCAGAGGGGATGATTTTTTGATGTCACTTCCAACCCCTAACATTCTGTGATTTGTTAAACTCAGGAAAAGGACATATTTAAATGCTGAAATTGTTTCTGTTTCTCTCTCCTCCTCCTCACAACCCCCTTAAGTCTTGCTTTCTGTTGAATGTGTTCTTACAAGTTATTGGCAGTTAAACCTTACAATCCACATCCAGCAAAGTGAAAAGACTTTTGTCACTATTTATCTTCAGTGTGCATATACATTTGAGCTCCACTTCTATTTGGATCACTGATTTTTGGTGTGTGTTGGCTTAAATCATGTTAACAGTCAATTGATGAGTATGAATGACCACTTTCTGTGGAAAATTAAAGATTGAAGGAGAAATCTATATAGATGTCTGAGAAATTACGGTATGACCAAGATAGGATATTGAAGTTTATACATATATGCACACACACATGCATACATGTGTAAGCATAAAAATAAGGTGTCTAATTTGAACCTTTAAATTGGAATTGCTCCTTAGAGTGAAAAAAAGTCACTTTTCAACATGCCCATGGAGACCTATTCCAACCTTTATCTACTTTTTCTTGATTTTTTTTTTTTTCTTTGGGTCCATTTGTGTGCCTTGAAATTGAATAATACTTCTGCAGGAATTCTTTGTTAATCATGGACTGTGTCATTTGCCCTTGAGTGCATTCTGTGGCATCTAAAAATAGCATATAGTATACCCCATAGGTCATGTAAGATGGTCACCTTGTGACTAGTTGTTATAAATAAGGGCTTTGGGGTCAAACCTGTCTTTTCTCTGAAGAGGTGAGAAGGTTTCACCCAAAAAGCAACATCAGCCCCGAGTCTAGAAAGCCAGCTCCCAAAAGGATTCTTTGGGCAAACGCCTTTAAATAGCTAAGAGTGAAGGAAATGGCACTACAAATGTCAGCTTACATAAACCCAAATGAGAAAAGATGAGAAAATTGTGCCCTTTCCACAAGGACAGAATCTAACTGCTCTAAAATCATTAAAAAGAAATGTATAACAATACAAAACAGACTCCAAAAAAAAGGTTACTTATTACGTTGGTATCTCTGTGCACAAGTATACACCTCAGCTTGCTTCTTGTACTGTGGTGGTTTCACACTTTGGATAGACAAGACCCTTTCCTCTGCAATTTAGGTGTGTTGTGACTGCAAACCAAATTTGATTTTAAGTGAATGGTTTGAGTTGGAGGGATCCTAATTTCCCTGTTTCAGCTGCTCTTCAATTCTTTCTCATTATTAAATGACTGCAGTTCTGAGATATCTATGTCATTTAAAAAAAATTAACAATTTTTTAAAAAATAATGCATAGGCTCATAAGAAACTCATTCAAGGTGATTTCAGGTTAAATTTATCCTTTGGAGTCTAAGTCTAAGCTCAAAATGAAAAAAAAAAATCAAGAGCTTACTTGTTCCTGGTCAAAACTCTTGTGATGCTGTCAAGAGGGAGAAGGTAGTTTGAATTTTGTAGCTTTATAGTTTGTTGTCACCATGATGAAGATTGAGCAGGGAAATGTGTTTATTGCTCAGTATAAGAGGGAGGGCAGCAGTTCAGGTTTTATGGAAACAGCCGTGGAGAACGAACAAGCTGTTAAGCTAACGATCTCTCTGCACTGGGAAGTGAATATTTTTTTTCAACCTACCCAACAGAACAGCTGCTCATAAATCCAAAAAGACACTTTAAAAGGTACTTAAGCACAGCTGAGTTAATATAAATATTTTAATCCTTTATAGGCATTGTTCAGTTTCAGTTAGATGTCAACCTGTGGGGACTTTTACCTAGCACATTATTTGTTTGGTTTCTTGAAGGATAATTAAGTAAACACCAGTGATACTGTTAGGTGAGGTTGAAGGCTGTTGATATTC
This sequence comes from Pogoniulus pusillus, assembly GCF_015220805.1. Classification (NCBI taxonomy): domain Eukaryota; kingdom Metazoa; phylum Chordata; class Aves; order Piciformes; family Lybiidae; genus Pogoniulus; species Pogoniulus pusillus. Next base: position 38,907,103 of record NC_087309.1, read on the forward strand.
AGGATAAGCATTCAGAACTTCTTGATGTCTTTCTGAAAAATGATGACAGAATCTAGAATCATTTCATTTGGAAATGACCTTTAAGATCATGGAGTCCTACCATTACACCAACACTACGGAGTCTGCTGCTAAACCATGTCCTTCAACATCACATCTAAAGGTCTTTAAATGCTTCCAGGGATGATGATTCCACCACTGCCCTAGTCAGCTTTGCAGCCCTTTTGGGGAAGAGACTTTTTCTCATGTCCAAACTAAACCTCCCCTGGTACAACTTGAGGCCACTTCCCCTCATCCTATCACTTGTTCCTTGGGAAAACAGACTGACACCCCCCCCCCCCCCACCTGGCTCCTACCTCCTTTCAAGGAGAGTAGAGAGCTAGAATGTGTGTCTCAGCTGCCTTTGTTCCAGGCTAAACAATCCCAATGCATATTTTCACCCTGGAAACCACAAAATAAAGGCATAGAATTCTTTCTGTTGGAAAAGACATTTAAGATCATTGAATCCAACTATTCTCTAACTGTACCAAAGCTGGTCCTAAACCATGTCTCTCTGCAGCACATGTCTGTCTCTTTGAAACATCTCTGAAGAGGAGATTCAACCATCTCCCTGGGGAGACTGTTCCAGCATTTGAGAACATTTTCAGTGAAGAAGTTTCTTTTAATGTCCAACTTAACATCCGTTTTGCAACTTCAAACCATTTCTTCTTGTCCTCTCACTTGTTATTACAGAGAACAGACCAACACCCACTTTGCTCTCAGGTCTTGTCTCCCCTCTCTGAGGGATCTCCCCTTTGGACTCCTTTTCTCTAGGCTAAACAACCCCAGGTGTCTCAGATGTTTGTCATCAGATCTGTTCTTCAGACCCTTCCTCATCTCCATTGCCCTTCTCTGGACCTGCTTCAGGACCTCAGTATCTTTCCTATGGTGACGGTGAAGTGATGTGCTTCTCAACTTTTGTAATTACTTACTTGACATATAGACTTTATCAATGTACTCTGGCATGTAAGTTTGTTGGAGAGAAGTAGCTGCTGGTAGGGGACACATGCAGACCTAATGAACCGTGAAACGAATCAAGCACACACAATGAAGATCTGTATGGGTTGAAAGACAAGGGATAAAAAATGTAAGAGCTAGGGAGAACTGAGGGCAGATGTATCTTCTAAAAGCTTCTGGACCAGACGTCTGTTTTCATGCCAAGCTTGAATGATATCAGTAATGGCAGAAAACTGTATCTCCTGGAAAAGAAGTTACCTGGGGTCAGAATATCTCTGAGAACCAGCAGAAAGCAGACTGAATGCCTCCAGGTCATTGGTGTCCTGCAGACACTTTCTTGTTTGGTTTGAGATCAGCAGGGTCCTGGTACTACTTCAGTTAAGACTGCCTCAATTTTAGGACTCATGGAAGCCCTTTCAGGGGAAAAAAAAATGTAAAGCACAATCTCTTCTCTTGAACAAGGCCTTAGCTTTCTGTCATAGAGAATGAATAAATTAGATTATGAGAAACAAAACACAGTCCCACATGGAACCTGCTAACAGCAGAGTAAATTCATAGTACATATAATTAGTAAAGTATATGAACATAGAGTGGCAAGAAAATTAAAGTAAAAACCCCACATGTTTTCAGTGTTTGGAAAATATTGCTGCTCTCAGCTAAATCTCAGCACAGAATCATGGGTTTACAAATTCCCCAGGAAGGAGAATGATGAGTTCTCAAAAAAAAAGAAAGAACCTGAGTCACACAAGATCGCTGTCAAGAGAGCAGAAACTCAGACAGAAAGTATGTTTTAGGAAGGGTTTGGGGGAGTTTTCCTGCATGTTTCTGTCTAGACTTGAGTGCTGAGTCACACAGCAAAAGCATTTAAGTGATGAGCTCTGTGAAAACCCAGCCTTAAAGGATTAGGTTAGATTTCTGCTAACAGGAGATAATGAACACCAAGATTTAAACTGTCCACGTTGAACTTCTCTAGTATGCATTTACAGTTTCACTAGGGGTCCAGTCCAGTCATGTACAACATCTTCAAGGACCTGGATGAAAGGATAGAGTGGACCCTCAGCAAGTTTGCTGATGATACAAGACCAGGAGAAGTGACTGGCAGCCCATCAGGCTACTCTGCCACTCAGCCAGACCTGGGAAGGCTGAAATTGGACATCAGTGAACATCATGAAGTTCAACAAGGCAAGCAATAACCTTGCTACACCAGTACATGTGAAGCATTGACTTGCTGGAAAGCAGAGAAGGACTTGCTAGTGCTGACAGTCAACAAGCTCACCATGGTCTAGCAATGTTCCCTCACTGCTGTGTCTCTTGACACTCTTAAGAATGTAGCCAGAAGGTCAAGGAAAGTTTTCCTCTCTATAGACTCTGCCCTAGTGAGTAAACAAAAGTATTTCACAGGATGTTAGGGGTTGGAAGGGACCTCTGGAGGTCTCTAAGTCCAATGTCCCTGACAGAGCAGAACTATAGAATCCAGCACACAGGAATGCATCCAGACAAGTCTTGAAACTCTCCAGAGAAGGAGACTGCACAACATCTCTGGGAAGCCTGTTCCAGTGCTCTGTGACCCTCAGAGTAAAGAAGCTCCTCCTCATGATGAGGTGGAGCTTCCTGAACTGTGGTTTACATCAATTGCACCTTGTCCTATGTCTCTGTTTGTTTCTCTGATGAGAAAAGGCTGAGAGACTAGCACTGCTCAGCCTGGAGAAGAGTGAGATTTGAGTATCTTCACAATGTTGAACTGTATCTAAAGGGTAAGGGTCAAGAAAATGGGTCCAGACCCTTGTCAGTGGTGTCCAGCAAGAGAAAATGGGGCAACAGGCACAAACTGGAATCCACGAGGTTCCACCTCAACATGAAAGAAACTTCATTGATGTGAGGGGGCTGGAGCCCTGAAGCAGACTGGCCAGAGAGGTTCTCTGCCCTGAAGAGATTCCAAACCTACCTGGACATTGTGATCCTGGGTGACCTGCTGTGAGTGACCCTGTTTTAGCAGTGGGAGTTGGACTGGGTGATCTCCACAGGTCCCTTCCAACCTCCACTATGCTGGGATTCTGGGATTTGAGTGTTATATGAGAGAACACAATCTCCTATGCCTGAGAGAACTATTTTCTAATGATGACTGTAGCCCTAGAAGACAAAACTGCAATCATATGTTTCTTCTGCATCACTGTGTCTAGGTAAAAGCTGTGGCTAATAGGACTGGCATTTTACCCTTTCTTGCTGGAAATTGGGTCTTTCTGATTTTCACTATTAGAAATACCAAGGTAAGTGTCTTATCAACTTCAGGGTCGAGATTTCTCTGTCCTTGATTGATACAATTTAAAAAAAAAAAAATCACTTGTAAAATCAAATTCTGAAATAGAATGAAAGCAAGTCAGCTTTTTGGGTAGGTGAATCTTTTCAAATCTAGATCATAACCAGCAAATCCTATTAAATAAGTCAGATGCACATTTGAATACAGTCATCCTTTATACATCTTGTACAATGTTGTATCCATACTGGACCTCTTTATAAGAAAATTATTGGTATGAGAAACACAAAAACTAGTTAATGGACTATTAAAAATTATTTAGACCAAAAGGAGCAAACAGAGAATGAAAACGCTATTTTATACTTCTGTTTAAGCCTTTGCAAGAAATACTGCCTGATGTTTGGTTTGTGGCAGCTTTTTTTTAAGACACTTCAGTGTATTCACTGCAGAAGGGGAAAGACTTGAGCAGAGGGTGATAAGGATTGAGGTCAGCATTGGGATGGTTTTTATGAAGGACTGTGAATAAATGAAATTACCTCACACATTTTGGGAGAGACATATTCTTTATACTAGTTACAAGCTTCAGCTTTCTTTAAAAAGAACAGCTTTGTTGCATGTTTTCCTCCAAACCTTTGCATGTTTCAAATCAGAGATTGCCAAATTTGCGACTTAATCCACAGGGTTGTGTTCCCTCATTTCCTTCAGAAATCCCCTAAAGTTTCAGACTGTAAGTTTCAAAAAGTGACCTTAGTTTCCAAGCCTGCTCTACACAGCCTTCAATACAGCCTAGTAGCATCCCACACTGGGACATCCCACCCATGCAATGATGTCCTCCATGGAGGGGGGGACTGTTGCGGAGAGCAGGAATTAATATGTGGCTGAGTCGGGAATTTATCAAAAATAGTTATTTTTTATTTTCCCAAAAACCCGCCCCCACAACTATATATACAAAGATTAATTTAGGTTAATAAGCAGATTCAGTTGCATGAGAATTAACCTACAAGGATACCATCAATAATCTGACCATATTGGAAGTCAGAAGTTGGAAAAGGCCTCAGCTATTAATTAATAGTGGTTTCTTACTAAATTAAGCTAAGCCAAATAACTCACTCAGGCTGACTCGTGCGGTCTGTCTGCCTCTTCCTTTCAGCGTCTGCAGGAATCGTTAAGGGTCGTTAAGGGTCGTTAGGCACACAAAGGTGTCAATAGGAAAGCAAATCCTTGGTCTCTCTGCAGTCCAGGCACAGGCAAACTCCAAAGCGGGAACTCCAAAGGCAGGAAGACCCCAATATTTATAACCTTCGCTAGACAAAGGGCAGAGTTACCACACCTTAGGCGCGAAAGCGCATGGCCAATCCCAGCCTGGCTCCAGCGCGGGAACTCACGGGGCAGTCCTCCCCCCCTTCACGGCTGCAGGGCAGGCGAGAGTGGGGGAGGGAAACCAGGCGGCTTTTCCCCTTTCACCCCGAAGTCCAGGCAGGAGAGGAATTTAGGGGTACAGGACTCCAGGACAGGGACCTATCCTGATGTCACAGTGACCAGGAGCATGGATTGTTCATGTCCTACAAGATTTCAAAGAATCACAGAAACATTCAGGTTGGAAAAGACGCTCAGAACCACCAAGCCCAACCAATATCTCTGCTCTATAAGATTCATCCTAAACCATATCCTCAAGCACCACAACCAAATAATCTTTAAACACATCCAAAGCTAGTGATTCAACCATCTCCCTGGGCAATGCATTCCAATACCTGACCACTTTTGCATTGGAAAAAAAAATTCCTAATATCTAGTTTAAACCTACCCAGTCACAGCTTGAGGCCATTTCCTCTTCTTCTATCACTGTTTACCTGTGAGATGAGACCAACACCAACCTCTCCTCTTTCAGGTAGCTGTAGACAGTGATGAGGTCTCCCCTCAGCCTCCTCTTTTTCAACGTAAACAGCCCCAGCTCCTTCAGTCACTATTCATAAGATTTATTTTCCAGGCCCTTCCCCAGCTTCACTGCTCTCTTCTGCACTCTCTCCAGCACCTCCACATCTCTCTTGTATTGAAATGCCCAAAACTGAACACAATACTTGAGGCGTGGCCTCACCAGAGCAGAGTACAAGGGGGCAATCACCTCCCTACTCTTGCTGGACACAGCATTTCTAATCCTAGCCAGAATTCCCAGACTCTCTTTGCCATCTGGGCACACTGATGACTCATATTCAGATGCTTTTCAATTACCACCCCCAGGTGCAGTGGAGGGGCAGCAGCCCCAAAACTGAGGCTTCACTATGCCTCTACATGCCCAGACATGTTCTTCTGCCAGGACCCACGAGGCAGCAGACAAATTGTGTAACACACACACACCTAGCCCATGTGCTCCTGAGGACTGGGCAGGTAATCTCCTATTGGGAGGTCCAGGCATGTCACTACTGCCTATTGGGGCAAGGTTTGGCTTACAGCCAACCTGATTGGTCATTTTAGATGCCCAATGAGCCACGAATCTCTGCCCAGAGCCCATAAAGAGAGGTGCAAAGCAGCACCACGTGGTCAGACGGTCCAGAGGTTCAAACCGTTTGGAAGCTTAGAGCATATAGACTCAGCTCTGATCCACAGCAACATCCTGCTGCCCTGACCAGCTTGCATGGCCTAGACACAGAATCAGGCCTGACTCACTCGCAAGCATTACAGAGGCTCAGACCTCATTCATTGATCTCAAGGCGCAGTCAAGCTACCTGTGAATCCTTTGAGAAGCAGAGCACATTCATGTCTGCACCGTATATATATGGGGAGCCAAGAGCCCCCTAGCCTAGAGCTATCTTGATTAATCTACGGAGCTCATCTCCATGCAGCACGGCATAGACCCTGCCTGCCCAGCACAGATATTGCTTGCCAGCTATATCCTGTAAGTCTGGAAAGACCCAGAGCCAGCAGACCCCTTTCCAGATTGTCTGCAAACCTGCAAACACAGCCTGCTAGCTGTGAGACTGTGTCAGAAGCTGCACGGACAAATCTTTCTCCTGCCAGCTGATCACCCCTGGACACGCACAGCATCCAGAAGCTGCAGCACCAAGGCAGAGCCCACGTCACCCAGAAGAGAAGGTTAGAGAAATACTGTTACCCCAGAGACTGGGAAACTTTATCATCCCTTGCAAGCCGGGACAGACTCCAGCTCACCAAGACCCCAATACTGGGCACGCGCTGAGACAGATTCCTGGGAGGGTGATTAATGATTAATACTCAAGAGCATCACACCTAAGTAAGCTTCAATTCCTTTGTGATATAAGTTATCTCTATCTGAAGAGCACACACAGTTTCAGCCCCTACTGGGCAGACACTAGAGTTGTTAAGAGGCATTAAGCCTAAGAAATCTTTCTCTCTGCAAATAATTGTTAATAATTTGATATTTCCCTTTAATAATCAATCCCTGTAAATATATCCCAAAGCTATTTTCATAACCTTGCATAAGAACCTGATTTCATAGTGGTTTGGGGTGGTATAAATTTGTAAATATTAATTTTAATAAATAATTTTATAAAAAATCAAAACCACCTCAAATTAATTTTCTCACTTCCCCCTAAGAGAGGAGGAAGAGAGAAATCCCCTCCACGACACCAGTTCCCTTTCTGTCAGGCATCTTTCTAGCCACACTGCCCCAAGTCCATAGCATTGGTTGTGGTTGTTGTGCTCCAAGTGCAGGACCTGGCATTCGGCCTTGTCAAAGCTTATCCCATTATCATTGCCCCATGAATCCAATCTACCCAAGTCCCTCTAAAGAGCCTCCCTACCCTCAAGTAGATCAGCATTGCCACCTAACTTGGTGTCATTTGTGAACTTACTTCTGACACACTCTTTGTCTCCATCAAGGTCATCAATAAAGATGTTAAAGAGAAGTGGTCCCTACACTGAGTCCTGAAGGACATCAGTTGTGACCAGCTGTGTTTAACTCCATTGGCCACCACTCTTTGGGCCATTTGGTCCAGCCAGTGCAGTACCTAACAGAATTGTGCTTGTTCAAGCCCTGAGCAGTCAGTTTGGCCACAAGAGTTCTGTGGGGAATAGTGTCGAACCTTTTCAAAAGTCTAGGCAGGCAGGATAAAACAATGACCTAAAAAAAGGGCTGAATTCTGTCAACTTCTTTCCAGATTCTGGCAGCTAAGAGTAGATAAGAACAAGCCACGTGTCTGCATAATGAATAATGGGTAATAAATACAATTTCCAGAAGCAAATAATTGCTCTGTGACTTACTGGCAGACTACCCCAGAGCTTCCTTAAGCATTTTGAGCCAAATTATAGAGGATGCTGTGAATTTCACTTGTGAAACTGCCATATTGCATGGAAACTCTCCTTTTTTCCCCCCTTTCTGTCCTCCCTGCCCCCAAGAGGGAGAGAATTATCAAGCCATTTTTTGTTTATCAGGGAAGCAGGAATCAAATTATGCTAAAGAGTAAACAAATAACTTTCAGCTCGCAAGCCCTCTGGTTACAGGGTTTCTCTCCACCCACTGAATCTTATTGCATAAATGTTGAAAAACATTGCTGGGAAACAAATAGCAGAGGCCTTTGACAGGTTAAGCAGCCCCAAAACTCCATTAACTAAAGGAATATTGTAAATTTAGCTATGACTCTAAAAAAGTGAAACCAAAGCAACTGAAAAATACAGCTTAATAACAATTAATAATTATCCCAAATAGGCCTGGAAATTTGTCATTAGGTTTATGGAATGCCTCACTTTTGCCAGCTGAATCCAGGACACAGGGTCAGGCATTTAACAGCACAGTTTATAGGTGCAATCCTTTTTTATGATAGTTTATATTGGAAATGAAAGTCATCTTCATTGTGAACTTATCTTGACAAACAATATCAAACTCTCAGACTCCATGTCACTCATTTACCACTAGCCCATCTAGAGGCTGCTGCTGTTGGATTTAGCCTTCAAAAGCATGTCATTGTTTGACATGTTTGAAAAGGTAGTGATACTGGTAGTAATTGGAGAGCCCTGGCAATGACCTTGTCCTCTTCCTAAGCCTCAGCTAATCCTAGGTACGATACCTCAACTGGCAGTATGATTATTATCTGATGCTATTGCTTTTATTATAGGTACACATGCTCCAGAAAGGGCTAAAAAAAATACAGTGGAGAGATTAAATATTTTTACTTCAGCTGGCACTCCTTTATTTGATGCATTGGTTTCATGGATTTTGGAGTTATTTTTCAGTCCCTCGGTTTATGTACTTGATTTACATTTTTTTTCTACTTTTATAGTGTATAGTTCAATTAGTAAGTACTGAAAAATCCCCACAAATGGCATCAATCTATATTACATCTGCACTAAAACAAGTACCACTTTCCATAATCTGTTGTCCTCCACAATTGCTTCTGCCCTGTTGAGTCTCTTGTTTGAACAAAGATGGGAGAGAAGAGTTTGTGAGGGCAGCTTTCCCTTCTACCAGATGACTACAACTATCAGCTCAGATAGAATCACAGAACCACAAAAAGTTAGGGGTTGGAAGGAACTGGGAAAGACTATCCAGTCCAACTCCCTTGCCAGAGCAGGACCACCTATAACAGATCATACAGGAATACAACCAGGCAGGTTTTGAATATCTCCAGAGAGGAAGACTCCACAACCTCCCCTGGGCAGCCTTTTAGATGAAACCCATAGAATTCCAGAGTTCATAGGCAAAAACAAATATATTAGGTTTTGCAAAAAGCAGATGACATAGATCATTTTATATAGGTATATTTTATGTCAAAACCACTTTAAAAAGTACTTTATTCTGAAAGTTGCTAAAGCCATGATTTGAGGGAGTCCCACTGGGAGCAGAATTATTGTGCTCCAACTTCCAGATAATAAAAGCATATAACCAGCAGCAAAATCCATGTCTTGGTATAGATGATTTCCCTACAAACCTTACATTCAGGGTTAAAAGGAATAAAGAAAAAAATAAAAAGAAAGAAAGCCAATTAAACTGGTAACAAATATTAACACTCTTGTGCAATTTTCCATTTTCTCACTTAGAGCTAATTTTTTTCTTTTTAAGTTCCAAAACTATGGAAATTTTTGGAAGGGTGATGAACTCAATGTTTTATTGAGTAATGTTACAGAAATGTTTTGCTTACCAATTTATTGAGTTATATACTGAATAATTTTACTTCATAAATGTTATTTGTACAGGTAATAAATCATTGCCCATTCAAAGTACGGTAGAGGCGTCTGCAAAGACTTAAAAAAATGGGATGTTTGCAGAATGTTCACAACTTGTGCAGGTTATCTATGTCATGTCACAACCACAGAATCCCTCGGAATTTGTTAAACAGAGGTTGAGGCTGTTTTCCCATTCTTCCATCTGAAGCAAAAACACTTATAGCTTTAACTTCCTGGAAAACGTATCCTGGTGAGGCCACATCTGGAATATTGTGTCCAGTTCTGGGCCCCTGTCATGGAAGGCCAAAATAGGCCAAATTATGCCTAAACATGTCCTGGCTTCCCAGACATGTTTTACTTTGCTCCCTCCTTCTGCTGTTGGGGGAGGCAACTGTGGTAAAGAAAGACAAAAGGGCCTGGTGTCTTCCAATCTCCTTCTCTCCTTCTAAACTTGTTTATAGGGTCCCTGAATGTGTTTATATGCTTGTTTCTGTTCTGCCCTAAAAAGGGTAAGCAAGCCATGGTTTCACCTAATATGGTCAGTTTTGGCAAAATGCCATTCTGCTTGCCTGATCTGAGGCAAAAGGCCCATTAGTCTTGGGCTATATTGATAAAAAGAGATGAGCAGGTAAGCACAACGTGCTCTGCCTTAATGTGCTTCTGTGGTTACTCTGCCTCAGTGAGCTTCTGCCTCATTACGTTCTGCCGTTGCATCCTGCCATGCTCTGCAACATTCTGCCTACTACATAATAACAAGCCCTGATGCTTTGGGTTTGTATACCTGGAAACTGCCCATCTCAGTTTACCAGAAGATTAGCAGTAACTGCCTTCACACAACAGGCTTGCTTGGCCCACTTGTACATCCACAAGACATCCTGCCTGCCTCTCTGAAAGGCTCCATGCTGAATCTGGATCCCAAGAGGAACCAGGATCAAGTCAGAGATCATCTGCCTCTCCCTCAGCACCCTGTTAATGCATGGGAAGACTAGAAAGCTAAGAAGACACCAACAGAACTCCCTGCACGTGTTTTGGTACTGTCTGGATGCTCAGGAGTCAGGAGATATAATTTTTCTGAGTAAATAAGGATCACCTCTCCTGTGTCCAGTAGAAATGCATACTAACAAAGAGAAAAGCAGGTAAGAATGCTAGGAGACCTGTCTGGCTGAGCAGAGAGCTCATGGACACAGTCACACAAGAAGGAACTCTACAAGGAGTGGGAAAAAGACAGCCAGAATGGGGGGTGTAAAAGGAAGTAGCCCAAGCAGCTAGAGATCCACTTAGGAAAGCCAAGGTGTAGTGTGAATTGAATCTAGCCAGGGAACTCAAAGGGAATACCAAGAATTTCTAAAGGTATAATAATAGTAAAAAGAAGCCCAGGGAAGGTGTGGGCCCCCTCAGAAAGGAAACAGGTGAAAAGGTCACAAGTGGCATGGAAAAGTCTGAGGTTCTCAACAACTTCTTTACCTCAGTCTTCACTGCAAAGGCCTCCAGCCACACTCCTGAGGCACTTGGTGCCATGGTCTAGTTGACTGGAGAGGGCTAGGTGATAGGTTGGACTGGATGATCTTGGAGGTTTCTTCCAACCTGGTTGATTCTATGAAAGATAATGGCAGGGACTGGAAGGTAGAGCTGCCCATCATAAGTGAAGATTAGGTTTGTGATCACCTGAAGAACCTGAAAGTGTTCAACTCCATGGGACCTGATGGGATACACCCCTGGGTGCAGAGGGAACTGGCAGATGAGGTTGCTGAACCCCCCTATTCTATTCTAAAAGTCAGTCTCTAAAAGAGACCTGGGGGTGCTGGTGGACGAGAAGCTCAACATGAGCCAGCAGTGTGCACTTGCAGCCCAGAGGGCAAACCAGATCTTGGTCTGCTTCAGGAGAATTGTGGCCAGCAGGTCAAGGGAGGTGATTCTCCCCCTCTACTCCACTTGGAGTAGTGTATCCAATTCTGGAGCCTCCATTACAGGAAGGATGTGGACATGCTGGAGCATGTCCAGAGAAGGGCCTCTGGGATGATCAGAGGGCTGGAGCAGCTCTCCTATGAGGACAGACTGAAAGAGTTGGAGCTGTTCACTCTGGAGAAGAGGAGGCTCCAAGGTGATCTTCTTGTGGCCTTTAATTATCTGAAGGGGGCCTACAAAAAGCTGGGGAGGGACATTTCAGGCTAAGAGGGAGTGACAGGACTAGGGGGAATGGAGCAAAGCTCGAGATGAGTAGGTTCATGCTGGACGTGAGGAGGTAGTTCCTCACCATGAGTGGTGTAAGTCTGGAATGGGTTGCCCAGGGAGGTGGTTGAGGCACTGTCTCTGGAAGTGTTTTAGGCCAGACTGGATGGGGCTGTGGCCAGCCTGATCTAGGGTAGAGTGTCCCTGACCATGGCAGGGTGGGTTGGAACTAGATGATCCTTTTCGTCCTTCCAACCCTGATTGATTCTATGATTCTATGATGATTCTATGATTCTAAATACTCAAATGCCTCTTTTTCAAAACTCTGTGACCTCTTAAGTAAATTGGAATGCCTTCTGTCTTAACCAGAAAGAAGCTTCTTGAGTCCCTGTAGTGGACAAGTGCCATAATCAACTTCAAGAATGACTCTTCCAGTTCTAATGGTGTAATGTTTGTTGTATTATTGATGGTTATTTCTTGAGTGTTCTAGACCCTGTTTTCTATCTGTGTGATATTCTCATGACTGTTGCAAAGAACCTATTATTAGAGGTACTGATGGGTAGTTATTGTGGAGGCAGGGAATTAATGTGGATAAGTCAGGAATCTATATAAAAATAGAGTTATTTTATTTTCCTGAAAACCCATCCTCAAAACTATTTACAGAAATTAATTTAGTTTTAATTAGCAGATTCAGTTAGGTTGAGAAGATCTACAAGGATACCATAGGTAATTTGCCTATTTTGGAAGTCAGAAGTTGGAAAAGGCCGAGCTATCAAATGATAGCATTCCCCATTAATAATAAAGGTGAGCCAGAGTTACTCACAGGTGAGCCAGGCTGGCTGAAAGACGGGTGTTCCAGCTGCTTGTCCCCTCGGGTTCTCTTTCAGAGGTCGTCCAAGGGTCGTTATGGCCTATTGAGCCTGTTTAAAGGGTGTAATGGTGGGAAGCCATCCTTCAGAGCAGAGCGCCAGGGGCTCCTTCTGCAGAATCTATCCAGGCAGACACAAACTCAAGGCAGGCACGAACTTTAAGGCAGGAACCCCAAGGAGTGGGAAGTCCCACAATATTTATACCCTCTCTAGACAAAGAGCAGAGTTACCACTTCCTAGGCACGAAGACCACAGCCAATCCCCAGCCTGATTCCAGCGCGGGCACTGCACAGGCACCCCTCATGCCGGCAGGGCTCCTTGCTCACCCCCTTCACACCTGCAGGGCAGGGGGAAAAAACAGGTCTTTTCGCACCTTTTCCTCTCCCATTCAAACCACAGAGGGAGAGGAATTTTGGGGTATACAGGACTCCAGGACAGTAGTGAAATTCCTGAATATCAAAAATTAATAACTGTATTAATTTTGAAGAAAAAAAGCTCCCAACTTTCTCACAGCACAATGCCTCCCATTACAGCCCCTCCATTCAAGAAGGACAAAGAACTGCTTGAAAGAATCCAGTGCAGAGCCAAAAAGATGCTGAGGAGTGTGGAACATCTCCTTTCTGAGGTAAGACTGAGAAAGCTCTATCTTGGAGAGGAGACTGCGGAGTGACTTCACTCTTGCTTATAAATATGTGAAGGATGGTAGAATGATGGGCAACAGGTGCAGAGTGGAGCATAGAAGGCTCCATGTGAACATAAGGAATTTTTTTTTCACTGTGAGAGTGACAAAACACTGGAACGGGCTACCCAGAGAACTTGTGGAGTCTCCTTTCCTGGAGACATACAAAGGGAGCTCAGGCTTTGAGGTCTGAACTTTCTTTCTGTTATAACAAATTTGAAGTGATTATTGAAGCCACAGGACTATTTAATTTTTATATGGTAACCTTTGCTCCTAAACAAAAACAAAACAAATCAACAGCAAAACTCCAAAGCTCAGACTCCTCCTATGCTGGGCCTAGTGATTTATTTGCCAATGATTGGGGGAATTTTGAAGTCAAGAAACTCTTAAAATGTCTTGCAGTTTTACAAACATCACAAAGATTGTTGCACATAAACTGAGTATTGGCAGCAACGTGAAACAAAGAGTAATTGTGAGAAAAAATATAACACTGAAATTTGTCTTAATGTGACTTTTCTTGTCACTTTTAACGCTTGAACAACACTTCTGCATGCCTTTGTAGTTCCCAGCTGCATATCCTAGTGTGCTTCACCTGCTGCTGCTATAAAGCATTGTGCTGCTGCTGACCACTCTTAATCACCATTTGGATAGCACCTGAAACATGTGCAAAAGTGATATTCTCCAACTGCATGCTGCAGGTCAATCGGTCAGAATCAAGAGGACACTGTAAGAGGCTTGTGGAACACAAGCAAACATCTGTCAAGTCAATCACCATGTCATGGGCATGCTTCTCATAGTGGCATAATAGGAACAAAAGCTCTACAGTAAAACACTGCAGGTAAAATGTAATTAAAACACCTTAAATTCTATTCAGTCCTTCAAATACTCATATATACAGAAAAGCATCATAGAATTTCTTGAATGAGACTGCTTTGATAATCTAATAATTTGATTTGAGTTCAACATCAATCAAACACAGATAGAGTTGACCAAAAGAATTTCAAACCTCAGGAAACTTCTGCCAGTGTGTCAGCGGATTACAGTAGAAAAGATACAGTAAAGAAAATCACTGTTGGCAAATCTGTATTGCAAGTAAAAGTTTTACTTTTAGTAAAACCAGGCCATTTTTTGTGCCCTGGATGCTTTTCCTAACAGCTCTGCTTGTGTCTGCCTACTGCCTCATGGAAAGGGTGTGCAAAGAAGAGCAGAGGATGGACAATAATAGTTTCTTTTATAGGGTACATTCTCAGTTTTGAAGAACAGAAAGATTTCTCAGGTTCTAGTACTTTAGAGACTTGAAGACTTCAGATAGCCCAATCTCTACAGAGTCCTTTCCAACCCAATCCAATCCGTTATATTATTATGATTCTATGATTGTGATTATATTATGAGCCACTTGCATCTAAAAAGAAGTGCATGTTAAATTACATATTTTATTTTTGTAGGAAATTCTTGAGGCTATTGTAATGAAAAGGATTACTACATTATGCCTATTTGCATTTTCATTTTCCTAAACCTTTGAGTAATCTGTGTGCATTTCATCATTTCCCTGAATCTATGTGTATTTCATCACCTCTGTGCAGACAGAAAACTCCTTTGTCAGACTCACTTTCTAGTTATGTGTCCCTTCTGCAATGCTTTCAGTGTAGAAAAAAATATTTATCATAAAAGGGGGGGAAAGGCAAAAAACCCATACCAAACCAAAAACTCACACAAGCCAACCAACCAAATAATCAAAAACAAACACAAAACCAAAAACACACAAACACGAACAAAACCAAGAAAAATACCTATGAATCAAGATGGGTAGCTTACAGGGGAGATCTGGCTTCTTTTACATTTAAATTATTCTTTGATATTGACTTTATTTCGTGCTGCCAGCATCTTCTTAACTTTCAGATCCTTGTGAGGACACTAGTGCTTTATGCAGAAGCTGACCTATTTTTTATCTCTCTTTTCATGTATATTTCAGCATTGGAAAGTTGGTAGCATCCTAATATATTGTATGCTGTAATTATGACATGGTTGTATTTGTGTAGTTTCAATGCAGATGTGCTTCCCTCCCCCCCCCCCCCCCCCCCCCCCCATGTTCTGCATGAACCAGTTGCCTTCAATAAGAACTGAAGTGACCTCTTTCTTTCAAAAACTATTTATTACAGTTGCAAGACCTACATATTCTATTTCCATATGCAGTGCTGCTGGTTCCTGGAATACGCCAGCAGCAGCCTGATCTCCCTTAGCTGTGATAATAGCCAATATAAAAACAAGCTACACATTCATGAAACCAGCAAATAAGCATTAATAAAATGGGACAACAAAGGATTACAAAAGACTCTTAAAATTGTGGGTGAAACCTTATTAGCGTCCTGGGTGCAGTGGTATAAGCATCCAAAGAAAACAAGGGAGAAGTGTGAATAAATGTGG
The DNA here is from genome assembly GCF_015220805.1 of Pogoniulus pusillus. Lineage (NCBI taxonomy): Eukaryota > Metazoa > Chordata > Aves > Piciformes > Lybiidae > Pogoniulus > Pogoniulus pusillus. The sequence continues at coordinate 38,922,626 of NC_087309.1, forward strand.
TACTTTGCAACGTGGTCTAGTAGTCATGGAGGTGTTGGTTAGAAGGTTAGACTTGATGATCTTTGAGGCCTTTCTCAATCTTAATGACCCTGTGGTTCCATGAGATATGATATTTTCATTATCTAGCTGATTAAAGTTGGATCAAAAATTTATGAAGGGGCTGTGAGCTCAAAACCATCTCATTTTTTATTATCCATCTGGCACATATGACCAGCTTTCAATGGCTGAAAGTTTTCTTGTTTTCCAAATGCTTGAGCTTCTCTGAAAGGAAATCATAGTACAAATTGGGCTGGAAAGGATCTTAAAGATCATCTAATTCCAACCCTGTGACATGGATAGGGACACTTTCCATTAGACCAAGTTCTTCAAAGCCTGCCAGAAAAGACCTCCAGTTTGGGAGCATCCACAACCTCCTTGGGCAACCTGTTCCAGTGCTGCACTATCTTCACTGTAGTCTCCTCCTAGTCTCCAGCCTAAATGTCTTCCCTTGCAGCTCAAAGCCATTGTCCCTCATCTTGTCACTGTAAGTGCTTGTCAGAAGTCCCTCCCCAGCTTTCTTGTAGGCCACTTGGAGGTACTGGAAGGCCACTCTAAGTTCTCCCCAGAGCCTCCTCATCTACCGACTGAAGACCCCCAACTGTCTCTGCCTGTCTCCATCATGGAAGTGCTCCAGTCCTCTGACTCTTTTTGTGACCTCATCTGAACCCACTCCAATAGTCAAACATCCTTCTGTTGTCTCTTTACAATATTTTTTCTTTCTTGGAATATTAAACAACTGAACAAGAGGAAATGTAGAATTATAAAAATTAACTTTATGCCTTGGATATGAGCTTGCAGACAATATGTGGGTTAAAGTATCTCGAATACTCATCACTTTCACATTTAACATACCATTTCTGGCCAAATTGCCTCTTGATAGCAGTTCCATGTCCTTCTTGTGCTGGGGGCACCAGAACTTGAAACATTACTTCAGGTAGGGTCTCAAGAGAGCACAGTATAAGGGGAGAATCCCCTCACTCTTCTGGGCTGCAAGTGCATGTTGACAATTCACCTCGACTTTTTCAACAGCTAACACTTCCATATCTTTCTTCTCAATCATGCCTTCAAGTGATTCTTCAGCTAGCCTGTATTTGTGCTAGATACATGCATAGTTTAGCAGAATAGTTTGGGTTGGAAGGCACCTTAAGTATCATGTAGTTCAAAGCCCCTCACTGTGGGCAGGGACAGCTTCTGCTAGCCCAGGTTGCTCAAAGCCCCATCCAGCTCGGCCTTGAACACCTCCAGGGTGGGAATATTCACAGGTGAGGCAAGCTGTTCTGTGCCTCACCACCCTCACTGTAAGGAACGTCTTCTAATATCCAGACTAAATCTGATCTCTTCAGTACAATTAAAATGAACAAGAAACGTTTGTACCTCAAAGTTTGCAAAAACAAGAACAAAAAAAAAATAAAATTAAATGCTTCATTTTACAGGGTTGTGGTTTCCTGTTTCACTGATATGGGAGCAGATTTCATTGCTCACCTACAGGAATTGAACTTAAATCAATCTTTTAAAACTTTCCAGGTCTCAGGCTACTCTTGGGTGCCAATGCTCAATTATTTTTAATTTACTTAACAAAACAAAGAAAAATGGAGTATCACCTGCTGAGGTCACAGCACTCCATATTTGTTAGTTGAACAATTGTGTCGCCTCAATTTTCAACAGTATGAAGGGAGGAGTTCAGGGCAAGAGGCCTCTTGAACTGGGGGATGGGGTCGGGGAGCAGTGTGTTCCCCTGGAAATTCATGAGGAATTAGTTCAGGGCCTGCTGAGCCATCTGGACACCCACAAGTCCATGGGACCAGATGGGATCCATCCCAGGGTGCTGAGAGAGCTGGCAGCTGAGCTGGCCAAGCCGCTCTCCATCATTTTCCAGCAGTCCTGGCTCACCGGAGAGGTCCCAGGAGACTGGAAAATGGCCAACGTGGTCCCCATCCACAAGAGGGGTCGGATGGAGGAACCTGGGAACTACAGACCTGTCAGCCTGACCTCAGTGCCAGGGAAACTGATGGAGCAGTTGTCATGGGGGCAATAACTGCGCACCTGAAGGATGGCCAAGGGCTCAGGTCCAGCCAGCATGGATTTAGGAAGGGCAGATCCTGCCTCTCCAACCTGATCTCATTCTGTGATCAGGTGACCCGCTTGGTGGATGTGGGGAGGCTTGTGGATGTGGTCTATCTGGACTTCAGCAAGGCCTTTGACACTGTCCCCCACAGCAAACTGCTGGCTAAGCTGTCAGCCCATGGCTTGGATGGCAACACTCTGTGCTGGGTTAAGAACTGGCTGAAGGGCCAAGCCCAGTGAGTGGTGGTGAATGGTGCCACATCCAGCTGGCGGCTGTCACTAGTGGTGTCCCTCAGGGATCAGTGCTGGGCCCCATCCTCTTTAACATCTTCATTAATGATCTGGATGAGGGCATTGAGTCAGTCATCAGCAAGTTTGCAGATGACACCAAGCTGGGGGCAGATGTGACTGGGTTGGAGGGCAGAAGGGCTCTGCAGCGGGACCTTAACCGCCTGGACAGATGGGCAGAGTCCAATGGGATGGCATTCAATAGCTCCAAGTGCTGGTGCTGCACTTTGGCCACAACAACCCCATGCAGAGATACAGGCTAGGGTCAGAGTGGCTGGAGAGCAGCCAGACAGAGAGGGATCTGGGGGTGCTGATTGATACCCACCTGAACATGAGCCAGCAGTGTGCCCAGGTGGCCAAGAGAGCCAGCAGCATCCTGGCCTGCCTCAGGAATGGTGTGGTCAGCAGGAGCAGGGAGGTCATTCTGCCTCTGTACTCTGCACTGATTAGACCACACCTTGAGTCCTGTGTTCAGTTCTGGGCCCCCCAGTTTAGGAGGGACATTGAGATGCTTGAAGTGTGTCAGAGAAGGGTGATGAGGCTGGTGAGAGGTCTTGAGCACAAGCCCTATGAGGAGAGGCTGAGGGAGCTGGGATTGTTTAGCCTGGAGAAGAGGAGGCTCAGGGGTGACTTTATTGCTGTCTACAACTACCTGAAGGGTGGTTGTGGCCAGGAGGAGGTTGCTCTCTTCTCTCAGGTGGCCAGCACCAGAACAAGAGGACACAGCCTCAGGCTGTGCCAGGGGAAACAAGGTGAGGAGAAAGTTCTTCACTGAGAGAGTCATTGGACACTGGAATGGGCTGCCCGGGGAGGTAGTGGAGTCGCCATCCCTGGAGCTGTTCAAGGCAGGATTGGACATGCCACTTGGTGCCATGGTCTAGCCTTGAGAATTGTGGTAAAGGGTTGGACTTGATGATCTGTGAGGTCTCTTCCAACCTTGGTGATACTGTGATCGTTTTTTAAAATATTATTTTATTTTTAATTCTGACATCGTTTAGGATTAAATTAAATAGTCAAACTTATTGAAAAGAAATATTTCCCTTCAAAGAACTCAAGTTAAATCCATACACTTTCATTTAAAAAAAAAAATTCCCTTTCCATCAAATTGGCAGCTGTTACATCACCAAATTTTGGATAGTTTCAACCCAGACATGCTGGGGCACATAGCCTCAGAAATGGAGGTGTGTTCGAAAAGATAGTATGAACACACCAATTAGAAGCTGCAGGAGATGAAGTTGTATTCTGACCCAGTTCTCCTATCTGACTCCTGACCAGCAGAGGACATTAACAGAGACATCACAACTGTAGAATCAGTGCAGAAGGATGTCCTTTCCTTCTCAAGATGTATATCTCACCAGAGTTTTATTCCATCTCATAGGCTTTAAAACATCTTATTCAACAAGACCCACAGACTACTGTTATCAAATTAGAACATTTTCTCATCACTAACCTCATTTAATCTAAATTTGGAGGATGCAGGGCAAACCCTCACATATATTCAAACTGGAGAAATAATGTGGCCGAAAAGCCTTGCTTTTATTAAGCCAGGTGACAGAGCAGAAAAAAAGGAAAGCCTTGAGGCACACAAAGAACCAGGGTACACCTGTAGATTTTATGGAGTTAATTTCTCTTTACATCAACACATAATACATTGGATTTGTCTCCCACAGCATGCCCCTGAAGAAACTGTCTGCTCATGGCTTGCATGGGTGAGCATTTCAGTGTCTTAAAAACTGGTTGGGTGGCCAGGCTCAAAAAGTGGTGGGGAATGGCACTAACTCCAGTTGACAGTCAGTCACTAGTGGTGCTCCCCAGGGCTTAGTGCTGGGACAAGTTCTTTTCCATGTCTTTACCAATGATCCGGCAAGGGGATTGAGGCACCCTCAGTGAGTTTGCAGACACCACTAAGCAGAAAGGTTGTGTTGATCTGCTGAAGGAGGCTTCACAGAGGGATCTAGACAGGCTTGGTCAATGGGTTGAGGCCAATGGGATGAGATTCAACTATGTCAAGTGCCAGGTCCTGTGCTTGAGTCACAGCTAGCCTATGAGAGCTCCAGGCTTGGGGCAGAAGGGCTGAAAAGCTGACCAGCATAGAAAGACTTCAGGTTGTTGATGAAGACCTGAAGATGAGCCAGCATATGCCCAGGTAGCCAAGAAAGCCAATAACATCCTGCCTTGGATCAGCAATATCATGAGCAGCAGGACCAGGGCAGAGATCTCAGGTCAAATACTGGGTTTAGCTTTGGGCCTTACTCCAAGAAAGACATTGATGTGCTGAACTATGTTCAGGGAAGGGCAAGGAAGCTGATGAAGGATCTGGAGAACAGGTCTGGTGAGGAGCAGCTGAGCAAGCTGAGGTTGTTTAATCTAGAGAAAAGGAGGCTGAGAGGAGACTTTCTTGCTCTCTACAACTCCCTGAAAGGAGATTGGAGCCAGGTGGTAGTTGATGTCTTCTCCCAAGTACTAACCAATAAAGCAGGTTGCATAAAAAGAAATTTATGTTTGGCATTAGAAGAAACTTCTTCACTGAAAGGATTTCCAAGCCCTGGAGCTGACTCCCTAGGGATCTGGTTGAATCTCCCGCCTTGGATGTGTCCAAAAGTTGAAGAGATGTGACACTGAGGGTTTAGAACCAGACTTAGTAGAGTTAGAGAATAGTTGGACTCAATTATCTTAAAGATCTTTCCCAATCAAAACTCTTCTGTAATTATATTCTATGGTTACTGGGATAAAAAATTACCTCTTTCTTTGCAACATGGAAAAATCAACTAGTGAAGCAGGATCCTGAAAGAAAAAGAGACCCCAGATAAATTCTGGTGCCACTAATGCCTCTGAAACAGAAGTCCTCCACAACAAACACAGCATCCCATTTTACTGTTTTCAAGGACAACCTAGTTAAAGTTGCAAGCCAGACAAATTTGACATAGGAGGGTGGATAACATTCTGGGTTCAGTCAGCCCTCAACCTATTCAGTCTTATCCCTTGTGGCTTAATTTATTTCTTCCTCATAAGTCTCTAATAAAATCTACCTGCCACCTGTGATCTACTTTGCTTTGAATAGATATTAATGTTGCTGCACGGTACTGCCATCTTGGAAAACATGATGGTGCACAGGAACCAATTAAAACATATGTTCCTAAGAATATCATTCAGTATGTGATTTTGTTCTTATTACATACTCAAGAGGGAGATCGTATAGAAGCTCCAAGACTAACTGTTTATTTCAGGAGAAGTTCCATCTATTTTATTTTGCATAAGCAGCATTGCTGCTGCCACGTGCAGAATGTAAGCATGAAACAATGCACAACATAAATGGTTAAATGAGATTCATAGGCAAACAGCAAATTGGAGCCAACCACAGCATACTTTGTGTCCTACAAGCTCTAGCTGACCTTTCAGCCTTCAAAGACTTTCTCCTCCTAAAGTATATGAAAATCCACATAAGGTAGGAGAGGGAAAGGGCATGAGGGTGGTGGAAATTGGTTTTAAATAGTCTGGGAAAATCATTCATAGAGTATATTTTACAGTCTTGAACAATCTGATAACTAAAAGCAACATGAGGAAAATTCTAGGGTGCTCCAAGGTCAGTGAGTTCTGGGTTTTTTTCCTAGGCTTTTGATTTTTAAACAGCATTTCCTAATAAACAGTTAAATAAATGTTACATTTTGGTGTGCTCATGGTTTAGCTACAATATCTAATGTACATACCATAACTAAGTAGTAATCTAAATGAATAACCTTGAATAATCTGAGTGATCTTGAAATATTCTAAATAATATTTGAAAATTCAAAATAATATCTAGTCAAGGTTTTGATACCAAGCAGAAGTGATGTCTAAAAAAAAAAAATAATAATAATTTATGGAAAAAAAAGGCAAAAAAACCAGAAACCAGACCCACCCAAGAAAATACTCAAAAGTTAAATCTGTCTTTAAAAGCAAAATACAAAAAACCTCAGATGGCTGTTGCAAATGCAAGTAAATTTTTTTTGTTCCATAATTGCAGCTGCAGAAGTAGTAAGAAAAATATTACCTCAATTAATGTTTGTCATACCCAGCTACATCAGAAAGTGAACAGTTAACTACACTGGAAACAAATAGTGGACCTCATCACGCACATTACACTGCGCTGAAAATACTGACACCTCTCCAAAATATACCATTGTGGAATTCATTTACTTATTTTTTATTTCACTTCAGTTGCTTTCATTATAATTGAGAGAGGTCCAGGGATTTCAGGCTATGAAACAAAGAATTATACCACTGACATTTGGGAAAGAATATAAGATCATTAGAAGTCCTGAGCAGGGTGGCCCATATGCTTTACTAGCTATTGCTTTGCCCTTTAGCTAAAGTCCAGTACCTAAATCAATGGGACTCTACTGCTTCTCTTTGAAAACCACTCCAAACTCTAAAATATCTTTGTCAGGAAGCCTTTTTTTTATCTCTTCCCCCCCCCCCCCCCCCCCCCTTTTTTTTTTATTTTCTTTTTTCAAACCATATCTAAATAGCAATACAGTTTCTCAAGGTCATGTTGCACCTCCTTTTGTAGCATACATTCTCTCTTCACATTTTTGAAACATTTCAGATCAGTTATCAAATTATCATTAATTACGTTTTTGTTTTGAGTGGTTTTTTTTTCCAAACTGCTTGTTAATCGCTGCCATCACCACTAATCTCTCTTTTGTTTTGGTATTTTGTTGCTGAATTCCTCTAATAAGGTCACTGATTTTTTGTTACAGATTGCTTGGAATTAAACACTGGGGGCAGGGTCCTGATGTTTGTGTATTTAGTGCCCCAAATTACTGATCTTTTTGCTACTTTTTTTTCACCTGGTCACTTCCTGGGTGATTTTATATTCACGATAGTGCTGCTCAGAGACTTCCTCCAGAATGTAAGAGAAAGGCAGCAAAGCTGATGAGTGGTTTAGAAAGCATGTCTTATGAGGGAGCCAGGGTTGTTTGGTCTGGAAAAGAGGAAGCTAAGAGAAGATATCACTACTCTCTACAGTTACCTGAAAGGAGGTTGTACTGAGCCTGGTGTTTGCCTCTTCTCTCAAGTAACTAACAACAAGATAAGAGAAAATGGCTTCAATCTGTGTCAGGAGAGGTTTAGGTTGGATGTTAGGAACTATTTCTTTTCTGAAAGAGTGGCCAGGCTGCCCAGAGAGGTGGTGCAGTAACCATCTCTGGAGGCGTTCAAAACATTAGTGCACATGGCACCTCAGGACATGCTCTAGAGGTCATTGGAGGTATCGGATAGAAGGTTGAATTTTATAACCTTAGCTTTTTTTTTCCAACCTTAGTCATCCTAACATCTAGTTACTACCTTTCAAAAGCTGTGTCAGGTTTTGACTCATCCTTCTGTCTCTGTATCATTGGTGTTTGTCTCTCTGCTGGTGTCCTCAGAATTTCTGAAGTGATTATCACCTTACCATGATGCTCAATGTCTTACACAGCCACTTTCCTTGGGCTGTATGTTAGGTCTTTTCGAAGGTCTTCTCAATGCTGCCCCTTAGCCCAGGGTCTTGCCACTTCATTGCACTTTCAACAGGAAAAACACAGAAAATACTGAATAATATTAATACCAGTAAGATACTTTAATAGACTTAAATATTTCACAGAGATGTTTCTCAGAAGACTATTAAGCAGAAGTGTGAATGGATGCAATTCTGTTTAATAAGATGTTTCAAGTATTGTCTCTCTAATTTGCTAAGGAGCAGGTACAGGCTATAGTGTACTTACAAAGTAATTAGAAATCCTTGGTAATTGTTTTTTTAATTAACAACAAAATTTGGAGGGGAAAAAATCTGCTCATTTCCACTTGTCCTCTGGATTAATTTTGCTTTAGCTGAGAAAAGTAGCAGCATGTAAGAGGTTTGGGAGTTTTTTTCAGTTCACTTTGTGCTGATTTGGACAGAACCAGGACAGCTGACCTCAGTTGACCAAGGGGGTATTTCAGACCATATGATGCCATGTTCAATGTACAAACCTGGGAGAAGTAAAGAGAGGATGCTTGAAGCTTTGGTGTTTATCTTCTGAAGACACCAGAACATGTGATAGAGCCCGACTTTCCTGATGATGACTGCTTCACTATGATTGCACTAACTTTTGATTTACTTATTAAGGTCACTCTCAATCCACACTCACTTTTGCTTTTCTAATTTTGTCTCTCATTCCACCACCAGGGAGTGTGTGAGGAGCTATGTGGGACTTAGTTCTCAGTTGGGGTCAAATCGTGGTGGAGGGATAATTAGAGAGGATGACCCCTGCAAAATAGTCTTCAAATCATAGTCACAGAATGGTAGGGGTTGGAAGTGACCTCCAGATATCAACTAGTTCAAGCCCTCTGCTAAAACAGGGTCACCGAGATCAGATTGCACTGGAAGGAGTCCAGGTGGCTTTTGAAAGACTTCAGAGAAGAAGATTCCACAATCTTTATGGGCAGTTTCCTCCAGGGTTCCACTATCCTCAAAGTAAAGAAGTCTTTTTATAAGTTCAAGTGAAGCCTCCTGTGTTCTAGTTTATATCCATCATCCCTTGTCCTATCACTGGGCACTATTAAAAAGATCCCAGTCCCCTCCTCATGATGTCCATTTTTTAGTTATTTATATGCATTGAAAAGATCCTCAAATCTCAGTCTTCTCTGGGCTAAAAATTCCCAGGTCCCTCAGGCATTCCTCTTCAGAGAGATGCTCCAAGTTTCTCAGCACCTTTGTAGACTCTGTTGGACTCTCCAGCAGTTCCCTGCCCCTCTTGAAGCCTAAACCTGGGCATCCTAGAACTAGACACAAAACAACATGCACAACCTTATCAGGGCAGAGTAGAAGCATAGCAGAGTAGAGGAGACTGGGAGCTGGTGTGTGTAGAGCCAGTGACAATGTGCTCAAGGCAGAAGGAACATCACTGGGATCAGGGACCTACCAGGATGGTGTTCAAAACACTTTCTCTGTGCAATGGGCATTTGATTTGCAAGTGATTCCTTTGCTGCTTCCATTCTTGCAAGTAGCAAAACAAGAGTCGTATCTAAAAGCCAACCATGGTGCCACTTCAAAGAGAAAGGAGATGCCTTAAGAGGTCAGCACAGCATAAAGTGTGACATCACTGACTATATCATTTTGGAAATATGAGAGGACCGAGTCTCCTTGTTACTGGTGACTACTGAAGTATATTTCTGTGAGCAGAATCTGCCTGATTGCAAAACTCCTTCAATTTTCCAGCAATTTTCACTGCATAGTCAAGGTGTCCATCAAGCAGCATCAAGCGTGATCCACTGCACCTAACTTGTGGAAAGCTGCCTCCATATATTCATATAGAGCAGCTTAAATCTTGCTGGGCTGTAACAAGGAAATCTTGCTTGCACTAAACTGAAGAAATGTGGTGACATACTCTTGTCCACAACAGCCAAGAGTTGTTGAATTCAGCTTGAGTGTGCCATACTTTCTATTTACCCTTAATTGAATTGTTTTCTCCTACTCTCCGCATTTTCCTTAAATCCTTTCTTTCTCTGCTCTTTTTGTTCTGGAGGAGCCATGGCCCTGCCCTAGAACTTCATTAAGTTGAACATCATTAAGAAGTCTTGCCTCTCTTGTGGTAATAAAGAACAAGCATGTGAAAACATGTTATCACAGCAGGCCAAGGTATAGTGTGATATGATGGCAGGTCTAAAATGAAATTAATGGTGTGAAGGGAGACTATGTGAAAAATCTTGTGGAGAAGCTGATTGAAAGTGAAAATCAGTTGTCTTTTTGAGAACATGCATTACAGGTCTTCTGTGTGATTCCTACAGCAGTTAAAAACATAATCAGAGTCATTACACTCTTTGGAATTAAGAAAGTATTTCCACTGACATCAGGGAAATGTGTTCAGAAGAGGACAAAATCAAAGCTACACTATGTTTTGGAATCTCACCAGAGAAGGAAACTCCACCACCTCTCTGGACAGCGTGCTCCAGGGCTGTTTATATGGAACTTCCTTGATTCCAGTTTGTGCCCATTGGCCCTTGTCCTGTCTCTAGGCATAATTGAAAACAGTTTGGCCCCATCCTCTTGCCCTTTGCAGATCCTTTAGCTCTTGTTGAGCATTGATCAGATGCCCTCTTAGGCTGCTCTTCTCCAGACTAAACAGCACCAGGGCTCTCAACATTTCCTCTTTGCATAAATGCTCCGGGCTACTTAGCATCTTTGTAGACTCATATGGACTCTCTCCATTGGTTCCCTGTCATTCTTGATCTGGACAGCCCAGAACTGGACCCAGTACTCCACACATTACTATGTACATGCTGAAGCTTTGATTTTTGTTCTTTTCTGTTTTCCAGACCCTTCACCTTTGTTGCCCTTCTCTGGACATGCTCCAGCACTTCAAAGTCCTTCTTGGAGTGAGGGGCCCAAAACTGAACACAGGATTTGAGATGTGGTCTCACATGGGAAAATCCCTGCCCTGGTCCCACTGACCACACCATTGCTCATCCAGGCCATTACACTGTTGGAATTCTTGGCCATCTGAGCATACTTCTGGCTCATCTTCAGTCAGCCATCAACCAGCACCCTCAGGCCTTTTTCCATCAGGCAGTTTTCCAGCCACTCTGAACTAGACATGGAGCCTCCATGGGGTTGTGGTAGCTCAAGTGCAGGACCTGGCATTGGACCTTCTTGAAACAGTTGACCTTGGCCCATTGATCCAGCATGTACAGATCCTTCTGCAGAGCTTTCCATACTCTCCAGCAGATCAACACTGCCATCCAATCTAGTGCCATCTGCAGACTTCCTGAGGGTGCACTCTATTCTCTCATCCAGAATGTCGATGAAGACATTAAAGAGAACTGGCCACAGTACTAGAGAGAACTGGCCACAGCCCTGGGAAACACAACCTGTGACTGCCCACCATTTGAATTTAACTCCCATTTCCACAACCCCCTGAGCTCAACCATCCAGTTTTTCACTCAACATAGCATGTGCCTAGCCAAGCCATGAGCAGTCAGTTTCTCCAGAAGGACAAGTGAAAATTTTCATTATTCAAGGGAAAAAATAAAAGTAATGATAAAAAGTATGTATGTAAATGCATTTCTGTTATCCACTCAGAAATTTTGTAGAAGCTGACCTAGTCTATCACCAGCTCTATCAGATCTTGCTACATCTTCCCAGCAGATGAAAAAAAAAAAACCAAAAACAAAAAAAAAACCAAAAAACAGAGCTTAATCATCTGTTGCACATGTTTCTGTCATTTGCAGAACCAGTTTATAAAAAATACAAGTGAAAGCAATCAAAATTGGGGGTCCTCTTACAGCTTTCTGAAGGCAAATCTGACAATCATTTTCCCAACAAGACGTGAAATTTTCTGCCCCGATGCCTAAAAGCAAAGATTGGATTGAACAAGCTGCCTGGGACACAGCAACACAGAGGCAGACCTTGAAAGAGAGTGTTAAATTCCACTGACTAAATGCCGTGTTTGAGTCACATTGGAAAAGCTTAGTCATGCCTGAATTGTGTGGTTACAGGCTAAAGTTAGACTTGCTGGTACCTGACTTGGCAGAGGAAGAGGTCAGGGCAAGTCCTGATAAAGATAATTCCAAGGGAGTTTCTAACAGCTGAAATGAGCTGAAATATTTCCTGGGTTATTTGGTTTCTTATTTTGCTGCCTGTTAGGTTGCTTCATATAGAGCTGCAGCTAAGATCTGTTTTCTGTTGATTTGTTATTGTTGTTGTAGTTTTGGGGAGGTTTTGTTTGTTTGTTTTTGTTTGTTAATTTAGTTATTTACTTTTAGGAAGACAATTTAATATCATGGGGTGAGTCCTTAGGAAGATGTTCTTTTGCATTCAGTGGTTTTGAGCACAAAAACCCAGCTCTCAGGGTCTTTCCACTTTGTTTTAGTTGGAAAAGACTTCTAAGACAATTGAGTCCAACCATCGACTGAACACCACCGTGGCTGGTACTGTCGTGCAGCTGGAGGATGCTACAGAGCAGAAGTGCTCCACTGAGGTCAGTACTGTCAGAAAACAAACCCAGAAAAATACTGAAGAGCCTCAGTGAGCCTTTGAAGTAATTTAATTTTATAGTGCATATGCAATAAGACAGCCTTCTGATTTTAAGCTGATTGTTTTAGGGATCTTGTCTTTCTGTGTTTAATCTCTAATGACCAGGCTGAATTTTAAAATAATTTTTTTTTTTAAAAAAAAGGCACAAAAAAAAAAAAAAACCCAACAAAAAAAGCACCAAATAACCAAACAAGGAATATCTGGAAGGAAGTCCCTTTTTAATCGTCTCCTTCAATTTCAGGCTGCCTGTTTTCCATTTTCACACTTATGAGCACTTCCATTAGCCCTGCTGCTATTCTCTGGAAGTGGCTGCACTTTCCCTCCAGCTGGCAAGGTGCAAAGGGCTCTGTAGAAGTGGTCTAGGAAGCAACCCATACCCTCCCTGGAGACCAATTACTTTTGAAATGTGCCTGATAGTTTGCTGCTGCCATCTCCCCCCTCCCCAACCTGCCCCCACCTTCCCCCTCCAACCTTCCCCCCTCCCCCCACCCCCAAGCTCTCATTGTACTGTTGTCACTGAGACACCTGATCAGCCCTAATTCTTGCTTTTATTTGAATTAGGGTGCCACCAATCTTGGATCCATGTCAGGGCTCATGTAATGCCTTTGGGCAACACTGGGGATTAGATTAGCATTTTGGTGTTGTTCTAAAGCCACATGGTCAGCATTATAAGGATCCCATTAGAGATAAAGGGACCAGTTACACAAAGCCTAAGAAATATAAGGGCCAGAGGAGGTTGATGTAATTGGCTGATATTAGAAAGTGCTTTAATTAATGAAAGCATGCTGTGGTTACTACCCCTTTTTTATCATTTAACATGCCTCTTAATTACATTCTCAGTTGTTCGTTTACACTGAGCATGTCTTTCAGGACTGCCAAACTCTTCAGGGAAAATGATGCAAGTATGTTGTACTAGGTTGGCCAGCCTGACAATTCAAACCCCTGTTATTGACTGATAGAAGAAGTAAGGAAAGGAAAGGAAAGGAAAGGAAAGGAAAGGAAAGGAAAGGAAAGGAAAGGAAAGGAAAGGAAAGGAAAGGAAAGGAAAGGAAAGGAAAGGAAAGGAAAGGAAAGGAAAGGAAAGGAAAGGAAAGGAAAGGAAAGGAAAGGAAAGGAAAGGAAAGGAAAGGAAAGGAAAGGAAAGGAAAGGAAAGGAAAGGAAAGGAAAGGAAAGGAAAGGAAAGGAAAGGAAAGGAAAGGAAAGGAAAGGAAAGGAAAGGAAAGGAAAGGAAAGGAAAGGAAAGGAAAGGAAAGGAAAGGAAAGGAAAGGAAAGGAAAGGAAAGGAAAGGAAAGGAAAGGAAAGGAAAGGAAAGGAAAGGAAAGGAAAGGAAAGGAAAGGAAAGGAAAGGAAAGGAAAGGAAAGGAAAGGAAAGGAAAGGAAAGGAAAGGAAAGGAAAGGAAAGGAAAGGAAAGGAAAGGAAAGGAAAGGAAAGGAAAGGAAAGGAAAGGAAAGGAAAGGAAAGGAAAGGAAAGGAAAGGAAAGGAAAGGGTGCTTGCCTAATCAAACAGTACCAGAAATGACAGGATGCGTAAAAATTAATAACCAGCAATTTAAGGGGCATGAGACAGACTGCCTGTGCTTAAAATCTTTGTTAGAAATACAAATGGAACTATTTCCATGGCCAGGGAAATGCAAGTGAGGGCTACCTCAGCTCAGAAAGGTGGATCTTGGCAGTGACACCTTCACTTTGGAATGGAATGGTTACATGGATTTTTGTTCTTGACCCATTTGGCCCATTTGGATTGTTCCCCTGAGTTTGCACTTCATACAACACTATTATTTAATTGTTGGGCTTTCTTAAGAGATGTGAGACCTTGATGTCAGGGTATTCTTCCTTTTCCAAGGCAGTCTCCAAGTTTCACTTATCTTGCTTGCTTTTTTTTTTTTTTTTTTTTTTTTTTTTCTCCCTATCAACTCTCATAGTCTTTGGGAAGGAAAAAAATCTCTTAAAGGAAAAAGATGAAAGTTTTTTAAGTATTAACATTTGCATGATAATTGTTTTTAAATGAATATTCTAATCTCCAGTTTACTAATTTAGTAGGGAGGTTTTTGTCTTTAGTCTTTTTTTTTCTCTAGTGCAGGGAAACTAATATAGCAGCTGTAATAAATACAGATTTAAAGTTAGTCAGTGATGAGTTACCCATAAAATTAGTAATTCCACCAGAAACTTACAGTGGAAACTACTGGTTTCATAGTGGGAGGAATTTTGTTGCTGCTCTGTTTTGCTTTTCACGTTATGAATACTTCAGAGCTCTTCCAGTATCTTTCTTAAATGTCTTTTGAAGTAAATAGTTGCAAAGATTTCTACAGCCTTCACATGTTGAATTATTCCAATGGACAGAAAGTACACTTTTCTTCATTCTTAAGATCATAATGTTAGTATTCACAGCTCATTTAGGACTTTAATTTTAGGATACAGGTAACAAAGCAGCATTTTCTGGCTATCAGAGATAATTAAAATACTGACTTTCAGGTTGCAGATAGGCAGCAACAGGAAAGAAATCCAAAGGATAGGCAGATGTACTGCAACTAGTGGAGTAGGCAAACTGCAGAGTGTGTTTCGTTGAGTGAGAATTGTGAAGGGGGGTTCATAAAATGTAAAATCATATGTCTGCAAGGTTGCCCTTAAAGAATTATCACTTCTAGTAGTGTCTCTGAAGCAGTATCCCTGCCTGATATTCAGTGAACCCACACCAAAGATGCACCATAGAAAGTAACAACAACTTTCTAGATTAGTCAACAGTCTGGACATTGATGTAACAAAAAAAAATATTAAGAGGGCAGAAAACAGAGGTATCTCCTTTATAATCAGACTCTGCCTTTATAGGCAGAAACTGAAGAAATGTGTATTTTATAGACTGATAACACCTTGTCAAGGCAGCAATGATACCCTGCAGATGAGTCTTCAGAAGAAATTTAGTAACTAACTGTTCTCTTCTTTCAGATAAACAGGGAAAATCAGCATTTCACAAGCTTAATATGCATCTTAAGTCCCTTCTGGCTTTAATCATCAGTTTCATTTTGAATTCCCAATATCTGAATTAATTGCAGGTGTCTGCTTCCAACAAGAGTATAGTCTTTAAATTATACATGTCAGTGCATCACTTACACCATGTCACTTCCAGTTAAATTTCTTCTCACTGTAAGTCTGCCTAACACAATATGACATGATAGAAGTGTGCTAGCATGGTGCAGTACTCAAAAAAATAAATACAAAGTTCTAGGATATTATCTTCTACTGATATTTTGAGTTACCTCAGGATGATTAAAATGAGCCATTAATAGTTCACTGGAAAAGGTCTTGACCAATAGGTGAGGATGAGGAGTCATTTGGTGGTCTTGAAGTTAGAATAGATATCAATAAAATTAGACTCTTAAAAAAAATCTAGGAGTATCTGCTCATCCAAACAGCATGCATAATAATAAATTGGAAAGGTCATGACACTTAGGGGAATGCACAATGAGAAAGGACTCCACCTAGAATTTCGTCCATAAGAGTTGGGCTTCTCTTAAATATCTTCATAACCCAGATAGTGTCAGTCTCAACAACTTCTCTGAGCAAGAGTCAAATGCTCACTTATATCATCGTGAAATAATCTCATAAAGATGCTGTAGTTGCAGCTGGATCTCAGGGATGCAAAGAATCTCAGGACCCCAGCATGGTTTGGATTGGAAGGGACCTCTGGAGACCATCCACTCCAAACACTGCTAAGGTAGTGTCACCCCTGGCAGCTTCTCTAGGATCAGAATATCCAGAGGGGGTTAGAATCTCCCCAGAGAAGGAGACTCTACAACTTCTCTGGGCAGCCTGCTCCAGGGCTCCAGCACCCTCACATCAGTCAAGTTTCTCCTTAACTTCAAGTGAAACCTCCTGGGTTCCAGTTTGCTTCTGTTGCCCCTTGTCCTGTTGCTGGACACCACTGAAAAGAGTCTGGCTGCATTCTTCTGCCCTCACAGGTCCTTTAGCTCTTACTGAGCTTTGCTCAGATACCATCTCAGGGTGCTCTTCTCCAGGCTCAACAGCCCCAGGGCTCTCAGCCATTCCTCCTCAAAGAGATACTGCAGGCCCCTTGATATCTTTGTAGCCTTCGACAGACTCTCTCCAGTAGTTCCTTGTCTCTCTTGAACTGGTGAGTTCAAAACTGGATCCAGGACTCCAAATGTGGCCTCACTAGGGTAGAGTAGATAGGGGAGGAGAATCTCTCTTGACCTGCTGGCCACACTTCTTAATGCACCCCAGGAGCCCACTGGTGTTTTTGGCCATGAAGGCACATTGCTGGCTCATGATGAACTTCTTGTCCACCATTACTTCCAGGTCCTTCTTTGCAGAGCTGCTTTCCAGATGATCATCTCCTAATCTGCACAGTTTCATCTAAATTCTGTTTTAACTGAACCATGGAGCTTAAGTAGCAGAGCTAAACTTGGGAGTAAATGTTACATAAAAGGTAATCCTCAGTCACTTAGGAATTGTGGTGTTATGAAAGACTTAATTTCAATTGTGCCTAATACAGGAAATAACTACTAATTACTTCAACCTTTATACTTAATTTTGGAAATATGGGAATTATGACACTAATTGGGCACCAGTTTGTGAGGGCTTTGCCTCTGTAGTATCCTGCTGGAAATATTTTCAGCATTTAATGGGAGAAAATATTAAATCTACTATTCTAGCTATAGTAGTTCTGTGTTACTTTATACAGAATATATTATCTATATGTATCTTTATTCATAATTTTTTTTTCTGCAGTTATGCTGCTCATCTACTCTATAGACAGAATTTTCTTGGAAAATTCCATGTCTGCTCCTCACTGAAAGAATAACAAAAGACACAAGGATCTAAGCTGGACTGAACTCAAGATTTTGCTATTCTTTGGCAGGCCTTTCCATGTAGAAGTATTATCAATCTACTCTTTTATCATTTATTCTGTAGGTCTCACCTCACCCCACAGCAGCTGTAGGAGTGAAGAGTGAATGCCTTCCCACTTAAGCAATGGATGTGGTCAGTTCTCCATGAAAAGGCCCATCCCTCATATCTCATACTGCAAATAGACCCACCACATTCAGCCAGATGCTCCAATGAGCTGTATTTTTCCAAGAAAATTACTCTGTTTTCTCTGCAAACTAATATTCAGCTGCTGTCATTCTCTTACTCTCCATCATCTCCAAAAAATTCCCATTCTAGTGCTTGTTCTTAGCACACCACAAAGTGAACCCAGCCCAAATTCTTCCAGTTGTTATGGTCCATTCAGGAGAGGACAGAACCATTACTGGCACAGAAATAGTCTTTTAAGGATTTTTGGATAGACAGTCATCATAAGGCTGAAAATAAAGATAACATTTATCTTGATGAGTATCTCATCATAAGAGAAACAAGAACCTCTTGGTTACTCTCATGCATCAAAATTGTCCAGTGCAGAAAGTGGAGAACTATCAAAAGACATTAAAAATGTAAACCATCTAGTCTGTAGATTTAAGACCCCATGAAATCTAAACATCTTATGATGTGTATTTTTCCTGTTCCTGACCACCCCTCCTGTTTGGAGAAGTAACTCAGCACAATGCCATCCAAGGCCAACATGTACTTACTGGTGACCCTGGAATCCACATCAGTTCTAACAGGATGGAGCCAAAGGTGATTTTGTCAAAGCATATTTCACTCTTTCTCTCTAAGGATAATAATGTAGGGGTTGTTAATTACCAATAGAGCTGGCATTAAGCCTGTTGGGAAGACACACAGTTTTCTTCTTGCTTATAGCTCAGAACTCTTTGCTTATTTAATTTCTTCTCTGATGTTCACCACTGCATAATTTGAAATTAAAAGAGATTACTTGCTCCATACACAGACCTCCACTTTCCTTCCAGTTTGTTTTGTGCCCTAGTCTCCAAGAGCTGACAGGCAATCACCAAGTATGTAATTTAATAACAACAATTGTACAACTCCCTGAAAGGAGGTTGTAGCAAGGTAGGAGTTGGTCTCTTCTCACAAAAAAAAAAAAAAAAAAAAAAAAAAAAAAAAAAAAAAAAAAAAAAGAGCAGGAGCAAGAGGAAACAGCCTCAGACTGTGCCAGGCAAGGGTCAGGTTGGACACGAGGAACAATTACTTCCCCAAAAGGGAAGGGAATACCATGCCCAGGGCACTGGTGAAATTCCCATCACTGGAGGGATTCAAAAGCCATGTAGATGCAGTGTTGAGGGGTACAGTATAGTAGTGACCTGGCAACTAACAGTTGGACTTCATGATTTTAAAGGTCTCTTCCAACAGAAATGATCCTGTAGCTCTCTAACAACACCCAAGCAGCCTGGCAGGAGAGCATAATTCTTGTCCATATGAATAATAGTCACTAAAAGGGGCTGACTTCTCTAGAAAAAAGCAGAAAAGGTAAGTAAAATCGACAAAGGGTAGCAAAAGCCACTGGAGTGGGAGTTCTAGAAGCTCTCCAAATCCAGGACCTAACACAAAATACTTTTGATGCATCTCTCCAAGACAGCATTTGCAAAACATCAACTGCAGATGTTGCCCTACAATCAGAGGTTCACAATAAAAATGAGTAAAATATTTGCTTGAACAGGCTTACAGGTGTCTCTGTTTTTCTCTTTTTAGTTACTAAAGTTACTAAGGGAGAATTTTAATGAGAATTCGACTCAAAATGCTTCATAGTTAAGTACAAAATGATAGATGCCTTATAAATACATAAAACATAGAGATAGAATTACTTGGGGCTGGGAAGGGTTGCAATTTATTTAGTCATTTCAGAAACTACTTACATCTCTTCAGCAAACTAGACGTACACTTTATGAGTCCTCTCACCCTTTAGTGAACTCATCTTTGAAGTTTTGGTATTAAAAGTAGATCAAACTCATGCAAATTATTTTCATTGTTGTTTTTGGATCTGCTGCTGTTCTCAGAAATGCTGTAGGCGTTCCACAATGTGATAGACTAATTTAGTGGAGAAGTTACCAAGTCCACTCACTCACAAACTCCAAAATAAGTCAAGCATAGCACTGGTGCACTCCTACTGATGTATTTTTCAACAGTCTTAGTAAGTGTTTCATTAACTAGATTGGGATGAGGTACCCACACGTTTCTCTTCCCCATGCCTAATTATAAGTTCATTCACATCAAGTTTACACACTGGTCTTCATTTCATTTAAGCTCATGTCAGTAAATTGACATTCAGAGATCTTCTTATCTTAATGGTTGCTTAGATATGAATGGAATAGGCTCCTAAATGAGTCCTGAGTTTTAGGGAGTAGAAATATTAAATAGTCAGATCCAAAATTTTCATATCACACTTATTTTTAGCTGTCTTTGACTTGTTAGAAGTCTGGACCACTACTCTCTGACTCTACATAAGTGGGTTAAAACTAGTGTAGACAAAAACAATTTGCCCACACCTCTCTAATCAAAATTTCTATGTCAGGGTTGGAAGGGACCACAGGGATCATCTAGTTCCAACAATGTGTGTGTATGTATATATGTATGTCTTTATATCCACACTAGATCTGGATACAATAGCATGTTTCCTGATGAAGCTAAATATATATCTTTGAGGGGAGTTCGTTAAGGATGTTTAGGAGTCTCCTCATTTTACTTTTTCTGGATTAATTAAAGCAGAATTTCTCTCATTTCATCAGAATCATCTAATGCTTAACTGCTAACAGCTTGGTGGTGGTCTCCACTGAGCTCACATCTCACACAAAAAAGAAAAAGAGGCAAAAAGACTGTCATTTGTGTGCATCATTATGTCCATTTCCTAAAAGACGTTAGGCTGAATATTTTTTCACTGCTGTTTCACTACTAAGAAAGACTGTCTAGGCTGAGCAGCTTCTGCTTTTGCTCTGTCTTCAGTAGTTGAAGGATTATTTAGTGTTGTCAGTACAGAACATTTTGTAATTATGAGTCTTATACCACTCAAAAGTGATAAAAGCTTTCAGTGTTCTCCTCTGCATTAGCTGGGCCACTCCATTTAAAAGGTTTTGTTTGCGATTTACTGTCAACTGATACAAAGCAGACAAACCCTTTGATGGATTGCTTAACGAGTATCTTAGCTTAGAATTCTGCACCTCATAGCCAGCAGCCCAAGGTGTCCAGTGGTTCCTGCACTCATCTTCGTCCAGCAGCTGGGCAGGCAAAAGTCAGTTAGTAGATCCTCCATTAGAGATAGCAAGCCTTTAAGCAAACAAACAACATCAAGTTAAATTAAGGGAGTTGCAATTTTCATGTTGGAGTAAGAGTATTTTTGGCAAAAATGGTCTAAGAGCAAACACCTTTATGACTCTATCCTTTTTTGTTTAAACTTATCTTAAATTAATCAAGCTAGACAGCAGGATATCTAAACAGGACCAGAGGAAGCAGAGAGAACAGCACAGCAGCTGTTAGTTTTTAGAGAGTTGAAAAACAGAGGAGTTATCACTCTTTTCAGAAAATTAGAAAGTTCTGTTATCTTGTGACTTTTTATCTGTTTGGTTTTTTTTTCCTAGCTAAAAAAAATCTCCATGAGGAATCAAATATGGACAGCAAGTTCTTTTCAGCCTTTAAATGTTACTAGGAGAAGAGGGTCTTATGTTTCAGGATCATGGATGTACCATGATAAAAGCTGAGAAACATTGGTGCTTTAGGGGCTATGCAGAACTTTGGAGCACTTTACTGTCAAAAACAAACAAACAAAAAACAGACTGCCACAGGATGAAGAGAAAACTGTTAAAACCAGCACTTTCTGCAGTTGAGCTGCCTACACCTGCCCTATCCCACTCCTCAGACCCTCTTCTCAATGCATCTCCAACTGCTGAAGCTGGCAGGACAAGAATAAATTGGGGAATAAAAATCAGAAAAAGCAAGGTTTGAATCATTCACCTTCCTCTTCAGGGGAAACAATGCTGGTCATATAATGAATCAACTTCACTGACAGCACACTTTCACAGGGAGGAAATACTAAGCTTTCTCATAAATAATCACCTTTTTTTTTTTTCCCCCCTCAGTAAGAATTTGCTGGGTTAAAGCAGCTCTGAAGGAGCACTCACCAGTACTTTGTATTCCTCCCAGTATTTTCATTTAAAAGGGAGTTGCTGTGCAAAATAATGTCCTTGTCTGTCCCTTCCTCATACAAACCTCCAATCAAATTTAATAAAGCTAGTTTGATACAATGCCAGCCTACACTTGGTTTACCCTTGGTCGACTTTAATAGGGTCAAAAATATTTTCGCATTGGCAGTGTACGCATTAATCATTTTTCCAGAGGATTTAGAAAATTGGAAGAGACAAGGCCAAGCAAAATTTTAAATTAATTGGGCCTACTCCAGCATTCAGGGGGTCACCTTGTGTCAGTTGTCCCACATTTTCCAGGTCACGAAGTTCCAGTGTATCCTACAGCTGCCATGAGGAGAGATCCATGCTGTGGGCACACAAAGGTGAAAGAATTTCTCCCAGAAAGTGCGAATTTTCCTACGGGCAACCACAACAATTGCAGATTCCAGATTGTCGCCAGACACTAACCACTTAAATAATGCATGCTCGGCTGACGCCTGTACTTGGTGCATTTTCTAATCGAGTAGTCAGGAAAATTTGCAAACACTCTGTCATTTACCATAAATCCACTGCCTGCTTACAACTACAGAGTAATTAATTTTAGTGCTGCTCAGAATTATTAATTTCAGTTGGGAAATCTGTCTTCGCAATCGTTGTCATTTTTGCCCTCCTTGTTTTTTCTTCTTTTTGGTTGATTTGCTGGTTGGTTTTTGTCTGAGTTTGGTTTGAGTTTGTTTTCCCCTTATTTCCTAATATTCTTTCTAGGGGTGGGAACATCAAAGAGCTGCTCTTACAAACTGTTTGTGGCAATGTTAATATGTGATTCCAATGTGACATCAGTAACTGCTTCAACGTTTCTGGTTGCTATCTGCAATATCTGGCTGGCTGGTCAGATGTAGTTGGTGATGTTACAGGCGGGAAACAAGTGAAAGACTTTCTTTGGAGATGTAATTAATCTATTAAGTTCTAAAAGAGCTTACTGTGTGATAAGGCATTTTTATACCTTTTAGTTCATGGTTTTATTTGGAGCAGCAGTGTGTCACAGCCTCAGTGCTGAAAATAACTGGAGGCAAGAAAGCTAACGTTAAATGGTTTATCATCTGTTTAAATGTTTTTAGCTTTTAACCCACAGGATTAATAAGCTTTTTCTGGCAGAAGAAAAAATTATCTCTTGCAAATTTAGTTGCAAACCTTGAAGTTATGGAAACACCAGAAAGGGAATCTCTGTAATTATGCTTATTATTTACAGTTCTGCAGACACAAGGAATATTGCTTTTTGGAGTGGTTTACCCTCATTTGCAAGGTGGACTTGGAGTTGCATCAGAAAGCACTTAAAATAATATTCAGTTCTGCTCCAGTCTGAGTCACATCCACTGTGACCAGAGAAATTGTGCAGCTGGAAGTTCTGAGTAAGACTACCCATTCCCATCAGAATTCTGAAATAATTATACATATATGACATGTAAACTTCTTTATTTCCACTTTATGGGTGTATTAAAAAATAAAGCTCAACTGAAAGACTTAATAAATAATAATAAGAAAGAAAGAAACTGACATTAAAGTGAAAAAAAAAATAACATAAATATGAGTCACTGAGAGATTAGACATGGTTAAGTACTTCAGGATGTTTGTGGTTGTCTTCGTCTAAACAATACTGATAGTTTTCTGTGGGTAATTTTACCTCCAACTGTTCCCAAGTCTCTGTAGGACTGCCCAAAACGAAGCTGATACTTGTTTTGTAAGAGCTGTAACCCTTTGATACCAAGCTAACTGTTTTCCTGTCATATGAATCAGTTTAAATGTTAATGAAATTAACTCCTGGAGAGCGGCACAGTGCCATCATTAATTATTTATATTGAAAAGAAAAAAAGAAAAAAGAAAAAAAATAAAAAAGAGGAAAGAGAACTGAAATCTGATGCAGTTTGTTTCCAATTTTGGTATATGAAGAAAAAAAAAGAGAGATTGTGGACACTTAGTGAGCAACAGCAGCATGCAGATAGTGCATTAGAAAAATGTGAAAATGGGGACTCTACACCCAAGGAGAGTGTTCCACAAAAAAAACCCACAGCACAAAAAAGCTGCTTATACTTTCTCACCATTTTCATGCATTAATTAAATAACACATTTAATCCTGAAACAAAAAAATAACACTGAATTGCTTTCTGATTGCTCGTCAGTTTGTACCTGGTGCATCTATGGCCTATCAGTGTGATGTCCAGATCACAGAGTGTTTTGGGGTTTTTTGTCTCTTTTCTTCTCAGCTGTCATTTTGGACCTTAAATTTGACTTTAGAGATTTCTAAGAAACCTCCAGAAATGGAGCCACTGATATCAAGAACCTGATGGGTTCTCTGTGGGCCACATAAATACAGAAATTGGCAGAAAGATCTAAGAAGATCTATTTGATAGGCTGTTACAATAACATGCTGATGAAAACTGTAGTGCAGCTGGGATCTCCTACTGCAATTAATTTATTTATTTTTTTAACAAAGCCACAGCTCACTCTTTAAAAAGTCAAAACTCAATGATGAGAAATAATGCAAACATTATGACACTAAGCCAGGAACAAAGTAACGTTCAAGCCTGTTAATTAATCACCGCAAAATACTGAACTGCAGCATTAGATGAGCAATGTTTTCTGGTGGCATTAAATATTATGGGATTATGCCTCGTGTAGAGATGAGGTACTGTACTTTAAATGTACATATGTAATATACATGCATAAATATCTCAGTGTAATAGTTTCCATATGATGATCTAAGTGATATATGACATCACTCATGTTACTTCTTTTATTAATAATATTTTTTTTTTAAAAAATTAAAAAGCATTTTAATTTAATTCAGGATATTTTGCTTAAGAGCAGCACTTTACTGCTCATCATTGTATTTTGACAGCAAACTGAATTCTTGTTCACAAGTATAAGATTTGTTTAGCTCCAGGCATCTGTGTTTGGATTACGAGAATGCTGATTGGTTCACTGCCAGGGGCACAAAAAGGTCAAGCTGTCCTTTTTTAAGGGAGCTTTTTTTTTCTTCCCTCTCCCCCTCCTTTTTTAAATTTTTTTCCTTTTTTTTCTCCTTTTTTTTTTCTTTTTTTTCTTTTTTTTCTTTTTTTTTCTTTTTTTTTCTTTTTTTTTCTTTTTTTTTCTTTTTTGCCTAAGAGTTTGGCTCATTAATCAAAGTTAAAAGAAAGGGGAAAAGGCAGTGACTTGAAATCATTTGATTCTTTTTCAAGAGGTATTTTAAAAAGCAGAACTCAATGTTAGTGTTAGAGGTTGAGTACATGTTTGTATGGATCATACTGACATACTTCTGACAGGTGACCTGAAACCTTTCAAACTGACATCTGTCACAGAGACAGACAGAGGTTTTTTAGCCTCAGAGCCTGTTTTCATGACATTTCATTTTTCATCAGATTTTGAGAGAAGGGGGGGAAAGGAGGAAAAAAAATAAAAGAAAGAAGGAAAAAAAAAAAAGAAGATGAACTTGAAAAAATCTTGCCGGGGGCAGAAAATGAGATCAGGTTTTCTGCAGCTGTCTAACTCACCTTTAAAGGTTAGAGGTCCAGGCAAAGTGAAGAAAAAGGTCTCATTTTGATGTTATTAGCTAAAAGGGCAGATTACTTCTTTAAGTGTATTTCTACAGTTGCATAGCCAGTATAGGACAATGTAGAGGTGTGGGTAGTTAAGGGTGGCTTGGGTTAGCCATTGCAAATCCTGATTTCCAGCATTTATTTGCTCATTGCACTGAGTTGAAACTTAGGGCCCAAGTTTAACTCCAATATGGATTTGAGCTGAAAACTGCAAATCTCTATCATAAAGATAATATTATATGATAAAATACAAATTCATATTTAGCTCCTGGCTTCCTTTCATTCAAATGCTTGTTAGGAAACCTTTACCTCTGTTTTAAACTATAAAAGGATACAGACACAAGCACATGAAACACAGAAGTTTAACTGACTGAAGATACTGATGAGGCCAATAGAACTATCTAGACCACAGTCATGATGGTCCTGTGTTGAGGAGGCAGGGAATTAATGTGACTGAATCAGGAATTTTTACACAAAAATAGTTGTTTATTTTCCCAAAAACCTGCCCCAAAACTATATATACAGAAATTGATTTAGTTTTAATTACCAGATTCAGTTGCCTTGAGAATATCTACAGGGATGCCATCAATAATCTGACTATTTTGGAAGTCAGAAGTTGGAAAAGGCTTTAGCTATTAATTAATAGTGTTTTCTTACTAATAAAGCTGAGCCAAAATAACTCACGATCAGGCTGACTTCGTCATGCGGATTGTCCCTCTGTTCCCTTTCAGCAGCTGCAGGAGGGTCATTATGAGTCATTAGGCTTTTCACAAAGATGTCAATGGGTGAAGCAGTCCTTTGAAGCTCTTTCTGTATCCAGGCCAGGCAAGAGGGGGGGGGGAGAACTCTCAGGCAGGCACAAACATACAGGCAGGAACGAACTCCAAGGCAGGAACCTCAAAGGCAGGAAGTCCCCCCAATATTTATGCCCTCTCTAGACAAGGAGCAGAATTACCACTTCCTTAGGCGCGAAAAGGCACAGCCAATCCCAGCCCGATTCCAGCGCGGGCACTGCACGGGGCACTCCTCGAGCAGGCAGGATTCTTTGCTCACCCCCTTCACACCTGCAGGGCAGGCGAGGCGGGGGGAACCAGGTGGCTTTTGCTCTCCCATTCAAGCCATGGAGGGAGAGCAATTTAGGGGTATACAGGAGTCCAGGACATCCTGCTAGACTGGAAGAGGAAGGTCATTCTAATAAAAATGTCTGCTTTTTCCAAATCTGCCAAACAAGGGCTTCAGACTGAAGTCTGAACAGCTTCCCTCAGCCACACCAGGGTGGTGACAAAGATCCAGGGTAACTTTCACGATGCATGTACAGGACAATCAGCTGATCAGGCCCAGTCAGCATGAGTTCATAGAAGGCAGGTTCAGCTTGACAAACCTGAGCTCCTTCTATGACATTATGACCTGCTGAGTGGCTGAGGGAAAGGCTGTGGATGTTGTTTACACTGGACTTCACTAACACCTTTGACAGTGTCTCCCACAGCAATCTACTGGAGAAACTGGTTAGAATCATAGAATCAGCCAGGTTGGAAGAGACCTCCAAGATCATCCAGTCCAACCTAGCACCCAGCCCTGTCCAGTCAACTAGACAATGGCACTAAGTGCCTCACCCAGTCTTTTCCTGAACACTTTCAGGAATGGAAAGTCCACCACCTCCCTGGGCAGCCCATTCCAATGCCAATCACTCTCTCTGAAGAAGAGAGATTAATTTTCTTTTTTCTTACACATCCAGTCCTACTGAGATTTAGGAAACTATATGGATTTCCACTCAGAAGGTAGGATTTAAAATAAAAAACAGTATTTTCATGAACTGTTGATCATGGTGGACACATCTTTGCATTTCTGGATATTTTGTAGTGTCTCCATTATTTTAAACTGCAAAAAAAACTTGAGAACTCAAGAGTTATGCTATAATCAAATATACAACTTCAACACAGTCATAAATTAGAGCATCCCAAGTCTACTCTGTCACCCTGACTTCACTCATCATTGTAGATGATGCTTCCTCTGATGTCCTTTATTGCAATAAACAAGTTGCAGACATCTATACAACAGTCTCAGTGGTACTCATACTCACCAGCTGAATAAAGATTCACCTCAGTATTTAAACCTGGGGCTGTTTAGCCTGGAGAACAGCAATCTGAGATTTGAGGATAATCCTCAACAAGAGCTGAAGTGTCTGTGGGGGTCAAGAGGTTGGGGGCAGACTCTTGTCAGTGAATGCTGTCCAGCAACAGGACAAGGGACAACAGCTTGCACCTGAACAGGAAGAGAAACCTCTTACTTGTGAGGGTGCTGGAGCCCTGGAGCAGGCTGCCTAGAGAGCTTCTGGATCGCATGTGGATTCACATAATCATTTTTCTCCATGCAATGTAAAAGATACTGGTCAATACTGCAACAATTAGCTACTTTTTTTTTTTCCTTATCCAATTTAATACTAGGGGACATCAGAACATATTTTGTTTATGTACACTATACAATAGGTGTGAATTCAAAGACTATTCTAAGTCTTGTCTGAGGAGATAATAAGCCTGTGGAGAAAGAAATGAAAGTGCTGCAGATGAGCTGCGTCTCCAGAGTGCCAGGTTTGAACTCCAAATGAATTTTCACAGGTGTTTTATAGTGTTGTAACTTTAAAATCATCCTAGAGGAGGTAATCCTTAGCCAGGTAATTCTGCTGCTGCCATGGACCCAACCTGTGTCAAGCACAAGTTAATGGTAATGTAGAAAACCAGCAAGGACTTATAACCTCAATGAAATTCCTGTTAGCATCTGTGCAGGAGCTCATGTCTGTGGGGAAATCTTATCTCTTACTCTTGCTGGACAAGAAGAATTCAGAACCCAGCTGCTTACAATGTATTTAAGTGCTCTGCAGAACATGTAAAGCACAAGAATTGCATGGCAGGAAGAACAGGCGATACGGAAAGATGGGGAAGATTGAAAAATCAGATAGTATTTTCTCTAGGAAAAAAAAATAAACTAGAAGTGCCTCTGGCTTTATGTGCGCTGTGATCATGCAGTTTCACATATCTCAAGAGAAATCACTCTTGAGGTTAAGAAAAATATCAGTGGGAAAGGTAATGGAGTTTGGAGGTAAAAGAGCTACAATTCTGAAAGTGTAGGTCATTTCTTTCACAGGAGAGCAGGATACCAATCTGAGAAGTCCAAGCTGATCATACAGGGGCTTCGAGTGGTAACAAGAGAGCTAAGCCTATCAAAAAGGAATGAATTAAATGTTGGGAGAGTCAAGAAGGCGTCCAAGGCAGTTTAGAAAACCACCACTCCGTATCTGCAGTTCAGAAAATCTTTGGCATTTTTAGGAAATTAAGAAGAAAGGTGAAGAAAGGAGAAAGAAAATATATTCAGTGTGCACAGGTACTACCAGTTATTATTTTTATTCAGAAATTTAAAAAATAATTTTTTGTTCAGAACAAAGCTGATGCTGGACATAAAATATACAACAATAGTGTAGTTATGCATGTTGCTTGCCATTCCTCTAGAGGGTATGATTGTATTCCTATGGTATTGACTTTGAAAGGGTCTGGATTCTCTCAGCTCCTACTGAGGTCAGTGAAGAAAAAAAATCTGAGTGCTCAACCATTCTATGAAAGCAAATGTTTGTGCTAATGATGAAGAGTCATTTTCATCACCCCAAAAGTATTCAAATCATCATCTCATATGTGGTCTTCAGGAAATCTCTCTTCCCACCTTTTTCCTGTATTTTTCCCCACATGAAAAAGTAGAGAAGAAAGTCTGCCCTTATCTTCTAGTTGGCTGAATCTTTCTGTAGTAACTGGAATTCAGAGTCCTCGCCAAAAATGGGACCATTAATGATTACCATCCATTTAACATCTATGCCCATCCATAGCCTTTATAAGACAGATAGATTAAAAAAAAAAATTGATTAAGAAAACCACATTAGAGGAAGAAGGTTAAATTTGTAATACTGCCTTTTTCATCTAAGCTGAACATTGATGGTGAGCATGGCTACCAGAGAAAAGCAGTGAAGTTCAGTTTCTTAGTTTGCTGATATCTGCTGCCTGGTGTGGATTGATAACTCATCCTCTTCTTACTCAGAATTACCATTGTGTGTGTGTGTGTGTGACATAACAGGAAAGTTTGTAACAAATATTTAAATAATTAATTTCACAGGTTTACCTTAATACTTCCATTCCAATACAACACTTCTCATTTCACAGAAAATCAGACATCACAGATTTCACAGACAATGTGAATTTTTGGTCAATTTCTGTTGATATTCGTTGGAGAATCTTGGATTTCTGCATTAAAAAAATCATAAATAGTCTGGATATAATGGGATTTTTCCCATAATCATTCACCTTTATTTATAGCTTAAAACCAACAGATTAATAAAATATTCAAAATTTACAGATCCTATGGAAACAATTTTGCCTCAATAATCCAGTTCCAGGTCCTGCTTTTAGATACCAAATAGTACACAAGTTTCAAGTATGAAAAGTTATTTCTACTAAAAAAAAAAAGCTTGCACTAAAAATCATCATGATTTTCTTATGTTGCTGCATCATGTCAAAATAGAATTACTCTAGGAAGAAGAAAATGAACACTCTCAATTTCATGAGTTTTGTTCCCCTCTCATTCTGCCTTTTTAAATAGTTTGATATTTTCTAAGACGTATGCTTAAGCTTCGGAAGGAACAGAGCTTCTTTAATATTTTTGCTTCAGCAGCAGCAGAATATGGTTTTAAGTTGCCATAACATTCATAACACAAATTAAAGTTCTCAAGGACTTACAGTGGCAATGGGGAGAATGCAACCTTTTCCTAGCTGTGCTTATTGAGCTGTTCATTAATAGAAAGATACAGTAGGCACTTCTTAGAAAGAAAAAGCTCTGCTACTTTGCTAATTTTCAACTAAATTCAGAAATGCTCCTGAAAAAAAAAATAGAATAGCCCAGTAGAGAGGTACAATGTAAAGTGTGTTTGATAGAAAACTTAAATCATCCTCCAGTATCAGACAGATTCCAATAAATCACATAAACTAAGCCCATGCCCAGTCTGTTATCCTGAATGTCAGATGGTCTTCTCAACCACCTACTCCAATCAAAATCTCAAGTATTTGTGTGCTTGACCTATCGGAGAGCCATGAATCTTGATCTAATCAAGTTTGAACTAGTTTATGGTGAACAAAAGTGTTCATCAGTTATTATTGTATGCTGATCTTTATACCATTTCTGGTTCTTATTTGCCATGAAGTCTGTGAGTTTGAGACTTTCTTTTTCTTCCTTCTTCTCCAAGATAAGAAGCAGGGTCAGATACATGATGTTTCCTCAGGAAAAAGGAAGAGTCTTGTCTCAGGGAAAAAAAAATCTGGAGACTGCACAGTGTCAGCAATGTACCAAAAGGTCAAATAAATAATGTGAGGGTATGCATATACAACCAAAGCTGACTAGAAAAAGACCTCTCTTAGAGCAACAGTGTTCAAGCCATGAAGTATTCAGGGGCATGGAGTATCCATCTTCAGAGAACAGTATTCCTGTAAAGTTCATCAAGATGGAACCCACCTGAAACATTTCCTTTTATACTTTATTTAACAACTGTAGTCCTCTGTTTCTCACGCAGGTGTGTTTATACAGATGGAATTTATCATAAGTAGGGAGGACATTAAGTACAGCAGAATAAATCTGGGTTACCTTTTAATGGGATTTAAATGAATAAATAATTTAAATAGAAAAGCCTTTTGAAGATTTCTTTCAAATCCGTTGTGCAAGGTGTTGCTGACATGATGCAGAAGCTGAAAATTCCTTGAGTTAACAATTTCTGTTATAGGTAGAAGTAACAATCAGCTGACAATTTTGTGTAGGTTCCCAGAGGCATGGCTATTTGAGTGAGTTCCAAGGGAAGAGGACACACTCCACTAAGTTTTTATTGCCACCCAACAGCCACCACAGCAACCTTTGTTTTCCAGGAGGAAGTGGGGATTTTTCATCTTTTATTTGGGTTTGGGGTTTTGGTGGTTTTTTTTGTTTGTTTGTTTGTTTTCCTCTTGAAGATGTAGTAGTCTATCAAGGAGGATAGGAAAGTCCTTGGAGAAGTTTCTCTGCATGCTCCTGCATTTTGTGTTATAACTCCAATACAGATCAGAGGCAATGGAGACTGAGAAGTTCTGACACATTCTTCATCTATAATGCATGTGAAAGCAAGAGGAGGCCCTTGGCTCAATGTCACTTCCCACATAAAAATAATGCTAATGTCTGAATGGTAGGTTTGGATGTTGTAGTTAAGCCAGGAATACAGCAGGTTTAGAAAAGAAGGCACCAAAAAAAAAAAAAAAAAAAAGTGAGAGAAAATGCTAGTGCATTAAAAATAGCCTCATTTACCATAATTTAAAAAATCAACAAAGCAACACTTTAACAACTGTGAATTACACTAGCAAGGACACGTAGTAAGTATTTTGGATCCCTTGACTCTGACTAGCCTAGGTACAACTAATACATGTGAAAATACAAACCACAGTTTATTCTTGAATGGGATATATAAATAGCAGAAATAAAGATATTTACCTGACAAGATAAGTTTTACAATATTTCCTACTTTGGCTAACACTGCTTGGACTACAGGAGGTTGGATGAAGTGTTTATTTCCATTTCCCACACGTTTTTACACCAAAATCCTACTTCCCATCAATGACCTCATCTGGCAACCTTACAATAATCTTCATAGACCTATAGCAGATGAGAACAGAGGACAGAGAAGAGTTAACTAAGAAAATAAGAAGTTTCAGAAGGGTGATGATTTTTCTAGTATCCACAAATGGGTTCATCATTTCATTTTAATTCAGATGCATGATTTCAGATTAAAAAGGGTTGATGGAAAGGATGGAACTAACCACAGTACTATAGGTTTAAAAAAAAAAAAAAAACCACCAAAATTAATTAAACTCCACAATTTATTTAACTCTCAATACATCATTTCTTCCTTTATTTTTCCTCTATTTTCTTCATTATTCTACTTACCAGAAAATATCCTGGGTGCTATGAAACATTTCTCTCTATTATAATGCTGTTCATCTATTGAAAATCTATTACAAAGGTGTATATTCATGGCTCTATTTAATTTGACTTTTGTAAAATCAATATTATAATTCTTAAGAAAAGTGAATGATGCCTTCTCTATCTACTCAATAATTATTATAAAAAGTCTATTCATTTGCTGTTGAGCATCATTGGCCTAGTGCAGCATAACCACTAACATCTGGGAGAGTACTAGTGATAGCAAGTAATATGCTCTCCAGTTTTCACTGAAAAAAAATATAAATAGGCATTAAAATTTTGTAAGTATACAGAAACAGCAAAGAAAATATAACATTCTGCAGGGAACCACTTACAAAGCTGGTAAATGCTTAAGCAGCAGCAGCAAGATATCAGCCCTAACACCCTTTGTTTTGGAACCATGAATGATGGGCTTGTGGGAGAAACACAAGCTACTATCTATTCTGGAAAGGAAGAGCTTCCAACTTACCTTTATATTAGATATCAAAGCTTAAGGCTATAGACTATTATTTGTGGCTAAAGAGTCAGAGAAATGTTCTTTAAATATTTTACCATAACTTGTATATGTTTATGTTGAGGAAAGATGGTGAGTAATTTTAATGAGATGGTTGCAGATATGAAAATTTAAGCCTAAAGTCTCCTATGTTTCCAGAAGGCAGTTTCATCACTCAGTAGCACTTTGATGATCTAAAGAAGCCAAGAAAAACACATTCTGCATGAGAGTTTAGAGTGGACGAAGCCCTAATTCATTGGAAACTCATGATTTTTGCTGTCTCTTAAGTGAAATTTGCAGAATCTGTTTGCCAGGTCTGCATGGTCTGAAAGCAGGCAGGAAGGCTGCAATCTTTGGTGAGAACTGACAGACAGTTAACTGCAGACCCACAACAGCTGAATGTAAAGGCTTGCAGTAATTTCTCGTCCTTACTATAGTCCAAAGTTAAAAGAGAAATGGATGATGTCAGATGAAAAAAC
The DNA here is from genome assembly GCF_015220805.1 of Pogoniulus pusillus. NCBI lineage: Eukaryota > Metazoa > Chordata > Aves > Piciformes > Lybiidae > Pogoniulus > Pogoniulus pusillus. Next base: position 38,955,670 of record NC_087309.1, read on the forward strand.
AATGGAAATGGCCAGATGAATGGATAAAATGCTGAAGGTAAGTTAAGGTACAAACTCTGGAAAACATTTATTCACTAAATAAAAAGAAAAAGGGAAAAGGGAAAACCATCCAGATTTAGCTGCTCTGACTTCAGGAGCAAGAGCAGAGAGACAGCCATAGTACAAATCTGGATCATGTAATACAGGCTAAGCAGAAAGGTTGTAGAGTCTCTTTCTCTGAAGAGATTCCGAAGCTTCCTGGACATTGTTGTCCTGGGCAGCCTGCTGTGTGGGTCCCCTGCTTTAGCAGGATGGCTGGACTAGATGGTCTCCAGAGGTCCCTTCCAGCCCCTACCATTTTGGGATTCTTTGATTTGCTGCAACCTGCTACGTAATTCTCCCGCAGGTTCCCTTCTGTCTCAATAATAAGCTCATTTTTTTTAAAAGGTTTTGTAATTTCTACCATTTATCTTGAAAAGGAAAAAAAGGGGGGAAAAAGAGAAAAAGAAAAACAGAAAGGGAAAAGGAGAGGGAGAGGGAGAGGGAAAGGGAAAGGGAAAGGGAAAGGGAAAGGGAAAGAAAAGAAGAAAGAGAAAGAAAAAAAAGGAAAAGAAAGAAAAGAAAAAATTAAAATTAAAATTAAAAGAAAAAGAAAAAGAAAAAGGAAAAGAAAAAGAAAAAGAAAAAGAAAAAGAAAAAAATTAAAAGAAAGAAAAAAGAAAAAGAAAAAAAAAGAAAAAGGAAAAGAAAAAGGAAAAGAGAAAAAGAAAAAGAGGAAAAAGGGAAAGAGAAAGGGGGGGAAAGTAAAGGAAAAATGGAAAGTAAAAGGAAAACAAAAAGGGAAAAGGAAAGAGAAAAAGAAAAAAAAGAGAGAAAATAACTGAAAAATTACTGGACATGCAAAAAAAGCATGAAAATGAAAGCTCTAGAAATTTCCCAGTACACATCCACTGAGAAATACTAACAAGTATGTTTCTGTTCAGCAGAACAGTTTTTATGGCCAGCTACAACTGCTGAGCCATCACTCAGCAGGAGGCCAGCACTGCAAAAGCTCTCCCTATTTGTTTGTTTACATTTCAGGAGAACTGGTCAACATAAGGAATTAAAGACTCACAGTAAATTCGTTCTTGTGAAGATCTGACAGCACAGTTTACTTATCTTGTTACTTTCAGCCCTCTTGTCACAGCACTTTACGTGATTATTAATTGAGAGTCTTGAATGTTTCATCCTTGATCTCAAAAACTTTTAAAGTAGTTTTAAAAATAAAAGGTATTGGGGTAATTTGTGACCATCAGCATCCTGAACCCTGAGAATCACTATCATTTTACCAAGCTTAGGGCATTTTCCATTTGTTGGTCCTTTTGATCACCGTGTATTTACCCAAATTAGGACCATGCCTACCGAAACTGGAACAATGACCCTGTATATCCAATTATTCCCAAGCAAGTCCTAAAACGAAACAGCTGTATAATCTATACAGAGAAAGATTGAAGCATATGTGTGAATCTAAAACTGCTTGTGCACCAAAAGAGACTTTGGAGGTTATTCACTGGCTTTCTTCAAAGTGATTTTTTAATCAAGTGTGAATTTTTATTAAATTAATGGTCAAGACACCATGTAAGACAATCTGGGGTTTTTATTCCCACTCCTCATGCTATAAAGACTTAAATAAAGACCTTGAACCATGCATTCAGTTCTCAAAACCTCATTTAAGGCAAACCAGAGTCCCAGCCTGACCGTGCCACTGTTGAGGGCACACCTCATATTCAGGGTTCAGTTTTTGGCCCACTACTGCAAGAAGGACATCGAGGTACTGAAGTGTGCCTGGAGAAGAGAAAAAAGCCTAGTGAAAGGGTCTGGAGAACAGGTCTGATGAGAAAACTGGGGCTGTTTAGTATGGAGAAGAGGAAGCTGAGGGGAGGCCTCATTACTATTCACAAGTGCCTGAAAGGAGGTTGGAATGAGGTGGGACTTGGTCTTTTCTCCCAAGGAACAAATTATAGAGGAAATGACCTCAAGTTGCCCCAGAAGAAGATTAGTTTGGACATGAGGAATGATTTCTTCCCCAAAAGGGATGTCAAGTCTTGTGTCATAGACTGAAATAAGCAATATGTCCCAACATCTCAGAAAAAAAAACTTATTTTGAGCTAAATTTCTGAGAAATGCTAAGTGAGCATCCTGTTTGTACTTACTGTCCCAAAAATCTCCTCCTGCATGAGCTGAGACCCCCAGGAGCTCCCCAATATGCCACAACTGGACAAGAAACCAACTGGGAAAATGCAGAGTGAGCTTATGTGTGCTACCATGGGACCATCTGCCTAACTGTTCAGCTTGCATGGACTGAAAGACCACAATTCTGGACCACCACACCTGGAACTGAACCCCTGTCACCTATTACACATAGGAGGTGAAGACTCCCTGTTGTGACAGGTGATGCTGATTCTGAGCCAACCACAGTCTAGCAGCTCCTGGTTTATTGACAGTAACGATTCTTTAGAAGAAAACAGGCAGACAAGAGGGGCTTAACTCTGGAAATCCCCTACCGTACCGAGCATGCCCAACACAACTGGGCAAATCACTACTGCAAAATGTTAAGTGGTTCTCAGAAAACTATGCATATGCAATGAGGCAGACAGGTGAAAGAGGAGAAGCTCCAACCTGCGGATGGAACGCTCCTCACTCACTCTCTTCAAACAGACTTTCAGGATGACAATGACTCCAGGGTAGAATCATAGAATCATAGAATCAACCAGGTTGGAAGAGACCTCCAAGATCATCCAGACCAACCTATCACCCAGCCCTATTCAAACAACTAGACCATGGCACTGAGTGCCTCATCCAGGCTTTTCTTCAACACCTCCAGGGACGGTGACTCCACCACCTCCCTGGGCAGCCCATTCCAATGCCAATCACTCTCTCTGCCAACAACTTCCTCCTAACATCTAGTCTATACTTTCCTCAGCACAACTTGAGACTGTGTCCCCTTGTTCTGTTGCTGGTTCCCTGGCAGAAGAGGCCACCCCCCCCCCCCCCGCTACAATGTCCCTTCAGGTAGTTGTAGACAGCAATGAGGTCCCCCCTGAGCCTCCTCTTCTCCAGGCTAAACAACCCCAGCTCCCTCAACCTCTCCTCATAGGGTTTGTGTTCCAGGCCCCTCATCAGCTTTGTTGCCCTTCTCTGGACACGTTCACAGTATCACAGTATTATCAGGGTTGGAAGAGACCTCACAGATCATCAAGTCCAACCCTTTACCACAGAGCTCAAGGCTACACCATGGCACCAAGTGCCACGTCCAATCCTGCCTTGAAGTGCCCCAGGGACGGCGACTCCACCACCTCCCCGGGCAGCCCATTCCAGTCTCCAATGACTCTCTCAGTGAAGAACTTTCTCCTCACCTCAAGCCTAAATCTCCCCTGGCGCAGCCTGAGGCTGTGTCCTCTTGTTCTGGTGCTGGCCACCTGAGAGAAGAGAGCAACCTCCTCCTGGCCACAACCACCCTTCAGGTAGTTGTAGACAGCAATAAGGTCACCCCTGAGCCTCCTCTTCTCCAGGCTAAACAATCCCAGCTCCCTCAGCCTCTCCTCGTAGGGCTGTGCTCGAGGCCTCTCACCAGCCTCGTCGCCCTTCTCTGGACACGCTCAAGCATCTCAATGTCCCTCCTAAACTGGGGGGCCCAGAACTGAACACAGGACTCAAGGTGTGGTCTAACCAGTGCAGAGTACAGGGGCAGAATGACCTCCCTGCTCCTGCTGACCACACCATTCCTGATGCAGGCCAGGATGCCACTGGCTCTCTTGGCCACCTGGGCACACTGCTGGCTCATCTTCAGGCGGGTATTAATCAGCACCCCCAGATCCCTCTCTGTCTGGCTGCTCTCCAGCCACTCTGACCCCAGCCTGTATCTCTGCATGGGGTTGTTGTGGCCAAAGTGCAGCACCCTGCACTTGGAGCTATTGAACCCCATCCCATTGGACTCTGCCCATCTGTCCAGGCAGTCAAGGTCCCGCTGCAGAGCCCTTCTGCCTTCCAACTCAGTCACATCTGCCCCCAGCTTGGTGTCATCTGCAAACTTGCTGATGACTGACTCGATGCCCTCATCCAGATCATCAATGAAGATGTTAAAGAGGATGGGGCCCAGCACAGATCCCTGAGGGACACCACCAGTGACTGGCCGCCAGCTGGATGTGGTGCGTTCCAGCACCTCAACATCTCTCTTGAATTGAGGAGCCCAGAACTGGACACAGCACTCACGGTATGTCCTGACCAGTGCTGAGTACAGGGGAAGAATAACCTCCCTTGTCCTACTGGCCACACTGTTCCTGATGCAGGCCAGGATGCCATTGGCTCTCTTGGCCACCTGGGCACATCTTCAGCCTACTATCTATCAGTACCCTCAGGTCCCTTTCTTCCTGGCTGCTCTCCAGCCACTCTGTCCCCAGCCTGCAGTGCTGCTTGGGGTTGTTGTGGCCGAAGTGCAGAACCCTGCACTTGGCCTTGTTAAATCTCATCCCATTGGCCTCTGCCCACCCATCCAGCCTGGCCAGGTCCCTCTGCAGGGCTCTCCTACTTTTCAACACATCAACACCTGCTTCTAGCTTGGTGTCATCTGCAAACTTACTGATGATGGACTCGATCCCCTCGTCCAGGTCATCAATAAAGATACTGAACAGGACTGGACCCAGCACTGATCCTTGCACAACACCACTAGTGACAGCTGCCAACTGGATGTGGCACCATTCACCACCACTCTCTGAGCTCTGCCATCCAGCCAGTTCTTGATCCAGCACAGAGTGAATCTGTCCAAACCATGAGCTGCCAGCTTGGCTAGGAGCTTCTTGTGGCAGACAGTGTCAAAGGCTTTGCTGAAGTCCAAGTAGACTACATCCACAGCCTTCCCCACATTCACCAGGCAGGTAACCTGATCATAAAAGGAGATCAGGTTGGTGAGGCAGGACCTGCCCTTCCTAAACCCATGCTGGCTAGGCCTGATCCCTTGGCCATCCTGTAGGTTCTTTGTGATGGCACCCAAGATGACCTGTTCCATCACCTTGCCTGGCACTGAGGTCAGGCTGACAGGTCTCTTCTCTCCATGTGGAGGTATTTCTTTCTTTTCTTTCTCTTTTCTCCCCTGCCTCTCTTACTCTTTCCCTCTCCTCATCCTAATCCTCATGTGCATAAGTCATGTGAATGCAATATGTCACTGTCTGTGCCCTAATTCTGTGCTCAAGAATGCAAACCTCCCACACCTGGACACTTTGGAAGAGGCTGCCCAGGGAGGTAATGAAGTCCCCATCCCTGAAACTTTTTTAAAGCTATGTAGCTGTGGTGCATGGATTAATGATGACCTGGCAGCGCTGAGTTAATGGTTGCACTTGATGATGCTTATGGTCTCATCCAACCAAAATGATTCTGTAATACTCCAGAAAGTTAACAGCACCTTTTTTTGCTGGCTCAGTATCTTGATACCTTAAATTTAAATGTGAATATGTGGCTCATTTCTTTCGTAGATAAGCCTATTGCTGGAAAACATGTATGATTAGAGACCAAATTTTGTTTAGTTTTGTGGACTAGATTCTCTTCTAGGTCATACCATGAAGCTTTGCTAGTCTCAAGGAGCAGAATACACACTATAGTACTTCTAGATTATATTGCATATCCTTACCTTTAATCTTTGTGCTTTACGTAAAATCCAAATTCCTGAATTTAGATTTAGGTGAAAACCAGGATCCTATGGTTGACAGATTTCTGTTTTCTTTGTCTTACATGAGTAATCGAGTTTTAATACATAAGCAAAATTGCCTTGATGTGTAAGATTGGACAGGGCTGGATGCTAGGCTGGACTGGATGATCTTGGAGGCTTCTTCCAACCTGGTTGAGTCTATGATTCTATGGTTCTATGATTTGATGGCTCACTCTCAAAACTGCAGGTAGATGTTTTATCACTTGAGTAATTCACATTAAAGTGGGTACTTGGGGGCCTGTCCACAAGACAGACAAGAGAATACTTCAGTTAAGACTTGCGGTTCATCTTGAACCATACCTTTATGCATCTGTGGAGGTAGGTGTCTTAGAGCCTGTATGTATGACCCTTCATACACTTGGAAGTCTTTAGTGATCTGAGAATGTCCCTTGTATGTAAAATGTTACTCTACAGGTATTTCCAGATTTGGACTCTGTAGAAGAGTGATATGTGGAAACTACAATAAAGAGGTTTTTTTTTTTTTAGTTAGTTCAAGACCATATACTTTTCTAATATATTCCTTATGGATATATAGGTTATTATTGAGTGGTTTGGGTTAGAAGAGGCCTTAAAGATTGTTTACTTCCAAGTTCCTCACCCTGGACAGGGACATCTTCCACTAGAACAGTTTGCTCAAGGCCCTATCCAACTTGGCCTTAAACACCTTGAGGGAAGGGATATCCACAGCCTTTCTGGACAATGTGTTCCAGTGTCTCACCACTCTCACAGTAAAGAATTTCTTCCTAACACCCAGCCTAAATCTACCCTCTTCTAGCTTCAATCCATTCCCTCTCATCCTGTTGCTACAATGCCTCGTTAAAACTCCCTCTTGATCTCTCCTGAAGGACTCCTACAGGTACTTGGAAGGCCACTATATGATGTCCTCAAAGCCTTCTCATCACCAGATTGAACAGCCCCAACTGGCAACTGGCCACCATTGAACCAGAAGATACCAAAGCACATGCAGGGTTTTCTCAGGGAACTTGAGAAATGAACGGAGTTGTTGAAGGAGTTAGCCCATTGAAAAAACATGCACTTGAATCAGCAGTTCTTTGTTTTTCATACATAGGAACCAAATTCTCCCCTGTGTTAATCACTTACACATAACCATCATGTAGACATCCTCAGACTTCAGTGCTGATTTCAGCTAGTGTGGGCCCCCCAAAAAAATCTCTTTTTCTTCTTTCTTTTTCGTATAGAACTAAAATGGTGCACAACATAAGTCCTCAGCAGAAGAAATTAGGGATTCTTGCAATGTTGTATGTTTCCACTCGTTTTTGAAGTTCATAAGAGAAAATCTGGATCCATTCTTAAGCTTCTATATATGTGTTGAGTGAACAGTCTAAAGCAAGACTGCATAATGTATTGCACAAGTTACTTTTTAAATACAATTTACTATGCATCATAAATACACTAAAACTCCCACTATATAAATTTATACCTCAAGATTATATAAGAAACCAGCTGGATAAATCACTATATTTTCAAAAACTATGCATGAAAGCTATGCATAATAATGAAGAGGTTATATATTGTTTCAACAGAAGGTAAAATTATTTAACTGTTTCACTTCTGTGGTACCAGCCAACTGCAAACCTCCATAAAACCCATGATATTTCAGAAATTTTATTTATTTTTAGTGCTTATACATGGCCTATGCACTGCTTTTGCAGAAAATAGAAGAAGGATTTTCAAACTCTTATTCCTGGCATGAAAATTTTGCTAAGAAAATAAAATAACGTAGACATATTCACTTAATATGCAGCATTATATGTAGTAAGTATTCTGCTTGCAGAGGTCCAAAACAGGCAGATCTCAGTCCCCATCAAGAGCTGACAGTGGTGAAGAAGCATAGACATCACAAATCATAGAATGGTTTTGATTGGATGGGACCTTTAAAACTCATTCAGTCCAACCTCCTGCAGTCATCATGAACATCTGCAACTAGAGCAGGTTGTTCAAAGCATCAAATAAGCTGACCTGGAATGATTCCAGCAACGGGGCATCTACTGCCTTTCTGGACAACTTAATCCAGTGCCTCATCATCCTTGTTGCAATTTTTTTTTCCACATACCTTGCCTGAATCTTTCCTCTTTTAGTTTAAACCAATCACTCCTTGTCCTGTCACACCAGGGTCTGCTCAAAAGATTGTCCCCATCTTACTGATCAGTTTCTTGAAGTATTTAAATAGAATCAAGTCTTGGGGAAAGTATCAATATTCAGTAGCATATTGAATAGATGTAGAAATTAAGGATCTATTTTCCTTCTATACCACCTAGTAATAGAACTTTCAGGTCAGAGTCTGGGGCAACCCCTTTTCTTCCTAGCTTCTTTCACTTTAACATTTTTCTTCCCTATTTAAATTTGTGACATCATACTGCCCAACTCCAAAACAGAGGAAGGTTGGTTTGGCAGATGAAGTGATGCAGAGATCCTGGTCTGTGCTCCTGGGTAGCTACAGTAGGCAGAGGGAAATATTTGTTCTGCTCTGTGCCTCACTCGTGGCCCAATTTCTCTCAAGCCATTGATCCAAAAGCACGTCACCACCAGCTGAAACATTGCTTTCCATTCTTTGACCAAAATCACAGGATCACAGGATGTCAAGAGCTGGAAGAGACCTCTGGAGATCTTCAAGTCCATTTTCACTTGACAGAGCAGGATCATAGAATCTAGCACAGGTCATATAGCAACACATCAAGACAGGGACAGAAAGCCCAGAAGAGAATCCACAACCTCTCTGGGGGGCCTATTCCAGTGTTCTGTGACTTTTACAGTAAAGAAGTTCTTCCACTTGTTGAGGTGGAACTTCCTGTGCTATACTTTACTTACATTGCCCCTTGTTCTATCACAGAGCACAAGTGAGCATAGGCTGTCCTTGTCCCTTTCTTCTTGACCTCCAACCCTCAGATATTTCTAAATATTTGTTAAATGTCCTCTCAGTCTTCTCTTCTCCAGACTAAACAGCTCAGGGTCTCTCAGCCTTTCCTCATAAGGCAGTGCTTCAGTCACTTAATCATCCTTGTAGCCCTCCGTTGGACTCTCTCGAGTAGATTTCTGTCCCTCTTGAGCTGGGGAGCCCAGAAATGAACAAAATATTTCAGGTGAGGCCTCACTAGGGCAGAGCAGACAGCAATGTGCCTTGGTCTGCCAGCCGCACTCTTCTTAATGTACCTCTGGACACCATTGGCCTTCTTGGCTACAAGGGCACATTGCTGTCCCTGGAGGACTTGCTGTCCACAGGACTCCTAAATCCTTCTTCATGAGGCTGCTCTCTAGCAGATCACTCTTGTGGAAGGCAAATAGGCCTAAAACGCGTCCTGGCTTGCCCCACCCTTCTGCTGATGTGGAAAGCAAGGGCAGGAGGAAAACAAAGACTTGGACCATTATGTCCCCTTCCAAAATGATAAACAGGTACCCACAGGTGTTTATGCACTTGTTAGCGTCTTGCCCAAATAAGGGTAAGCAAGCCCTGATTTCACCTAATATGGTCAGTTTTGGCAAAGTGCTATTCTGATTGGTGAATCTCTGTGGCCAAAGGAGCCATTACACTTGGGCAAATAATATAAATGAAGCTAAGTTGCAAGCAGCGTGCTATGTTTTGCCGCACTGTTCTGCTCTGACCTGCTCTCAGCTCTGCCAGGCTGTGTCTGCTACATAATAACAAGCTCTGATGTTTTGGGCTTGAACTACCTGGAAACCTAAGTGCTTCAAGTTTACCAGGAGAAGGTACTCAGTGCCTCACGGCGTGGTGAAAAGTGCTGCTGACATTGTGTTCTCTGCACATCTGTGACACATCCTGCCTGCACCTTTGCAAACCTCCATGCTAAGTCTGGAGTCCAAGAGGAACCAGGATCAGGTCAGAGATCATCTGCCTCTTTCCCAGCACTGTGTTAGAGTCTGAGAAGATATAAAAGCCTCAACAGCTATTAAGATACTGACAGAACTCACTTCAAATGTTTGGGGGCTGTCTAGAAACTATAAGCCAGTCCCAGGAATCTGGAGATAATATTTTGTGAGTAAATATTCAAATGCTTCTCTATAACTGAATTCTATTGTGCTTTCAGCCTTAGCAGAAAGGAGCCTGTCAGGTCTCCCTCAAAGGTGAGTGGCACATTTGCTGCAAGATTTTCTTTCCAAAATAATTTAATGTTTGTTGTACTATTGCTACTTATTTATTAAGTGGTTTAGATCCCTCTTTTTTCCCTCTGTGTAATACTTTTCATGACTGTGCAAAGAATCTATTATTAAAAATTATGATCTGTGGTGATATTCCTGGATTCCTGGATGTAAGTTGCAGCACAAGAGGTTCTACCTCAACACAAGGGGGAACTTATTTGCTCTGGGGCCACAGAACACTGGAATAGGCTCCCCAGAGAGGTTGTGGAGTCTCCTTCTCTGGAAACTTTCAAGATCTGTCTGGATGCATTCCTCTGTGACCTGTGCTAGATTGCATGTTCCTGTTTTGGCAGGGGGGTTGGACTTGATCTCTTTGGCTCCCTTCCAACCCCTGACATCCTGTGATCCTGTGATATCACAATTAATAAAATACATTAACTTTGGAATAAATCCCACCCATACCATCACAATCACCTCCCAGCCTATATACTACTGCAGTTTATTATTTTCTTCCCAGGTGTAGGACTCTGCACTTCTCCTGGTTAAACCTCATTAGTTAAACCTCTTTGCTCAGCTCTCCAGTCTGTTCAAGCTTGCTGAATGGCTGGCTGCACAGTCTTCAAAAGTGCCAGCTAAGACTCCCAGTTTCATAGAATCATAGAATCAACCAGGTTGGAAGAGACCTCCAAGATTATCCAGTCCAATCTAGCACCCAGCCCTATCCAGTCAACATGACCATGGCACTAAGTGCCTCATCCAGTCATATGGTCAATGAGGAGTTTTTCAGCACTGAGATGAATAAACAATAATCAGAGTATTGTGTTAAGCTCACTTGCATACACAAGGTATTTCACATTACTAACATTTCAGGCTCTCAGCAGGTTCTTTCACTTCTCTTACTTTGTGTCTCGATGATGTTATGAAGGAACTATGGCCAGTTTTCTAAAAAGGTCAAAAATTGACAGCTATATGAAAAATAATAAGCTCTTTTGTTTAAAATTATAATGTTAAGATAATGATAAGACGTTGTGGATGCACTCTCCCTGGAATTGTTCAAGACCAGACTAGATGGGATTTTGAGCAATCTTGTCTAGCAGAAGATGTCTTTATCCATGTCAGAGAAATTTTATGATCTTTAAGGTAATTTACAGGAAAAAAAAAAACAGTCAATGACTCTATAATTAGGGAATTTAAATATAACAAATACTAAAAGAAATTGCTATTATTGAAATAGGAGCACAAAACTAGTAACAGTGGAAATAACACGGGTGTTTGCAATTGGTATGAAAACAGTGCCATCTCCTTAAGCTGAATATCACATAAAGGACATCTGTCATAGCACATACTCTATAATAAATCTTTATGGTCATCACAGAATGAAAATGGCTATGGCATAAGGACATCTATATTTTGAGGTCATTGATAACAATATTTCTAATCTGCAGATCTGAAAAAAAGAGGAAAGCATCCTGGGGGAAAAAAAATCATTGTATCTGGCTCTTTGGGTTTGAAGTGGTACAAAGAAGGTCAGTTGACAGCTGACCAGATCACGGGGCTGAGAGTTATGAAAATCGATCCCATATATTTAGCTTGAGAATCATCATTCCCAGTCATTGTATGCACCTCAGCACATAGAGAGAGGTCTCTCACATCTGAGTAGTTCAAGGCTTTGCTTGTCACCTGATCATGGCAGCAAGGTGAGACTCTTTCCTCTCTGCGGTCTGAGAGGTGGGGCTGCAGTGGCTTTTGCACTTCCCTCTGACAATATCAGCATAGTCAGCAGCTTCAGCTTTGAGGTCTAAGAGGTTTTTAAGGCAAAAGATGCCTTGTGCAGACATCTTTTTCATAGCACAGAGCTTTACAATAAGGAGTGCTATAGTAAACATGCAGCAGCATTAGCAGAACCTCAATTGCTCCATCCAAAAAATCACAAGCAAGTTGGACCACAAAACACTTCTTTCATTTGCAGCTCTTATTAGATTGAGAGGGCAGAACACACAATTGTAGAATCAAACAGGTTGGAAGAGACCTCCAAGAACATCCAGTCCAACCTATCAGCAGATATGGGGGTTTGGTTACACTTGGGTTGAAAAACAGCTTAAATACAGACCTGTTAAGGTATCAAAGTGATAAATTGAATTGTTGCAGCTGGTCTGCACATGTGCAGCAAAGTGAAGGGATGGGACCATGTGTGGCTGAACCAAACCAACATACCACACATACTAAGGTTTTAGTGTATGTATACATCTGTTCTGTGCATGCACAGCATTTTTTTATCCAAGATACCTACAGATCAAATATTCTGGTGGAATAATTGTGTCACCATCTTGTGCAGCAGCATTGCAAATGGGCAAATTTTACTCAAATTTGACCACATTTTTGGATTTAGAGTTGCACACAACCTGCACAGATACACAAATGTGAGTTGTACTCCCGATTTCTTTTGGTCCCACCAAAGTGTAGGGTTCTGCACTTTGGCCACAACAACCCCAAGCAGAGCTACAGGCTGGAGACTGAGTGGCTGGAAAGCAGCCAGGAAGAAAGGGACCTGAGGGTACTGATAGATAGTAGGCTGAAGATGAGCCAGCAGTGTGCCCAGGTGGCCAAGAGAGCCAATGGCATCCTAGCCTGCATCAGGAACAGTGTGGCCAGTAGGACAAGGGAGGTTATTCTTCCCCTGTACTCAGCACTGGTCAGGCCACACCTTGAGTGCTGTGTCCAGTTCTGGGCCCCTCAATTCAGGAAAGATGTTGAGATGCTGGAACGTGTCCAGAGAAGGGCAACAAAGCTGGTGAGGGGCCTGGAACACAAATCCTATGAGGAGAGGCTGTGGGAGCTGGGATTGTTTAGCCTGGAGAAGAGGAGGCTCAGGGCTGACCTCATTGCTGTCTACAACTACCTGCAGGGAGGTTGTAGCTAGGTGGGGGTTGGTCTCTTCTTCCAGGCAACCAGCAACAGAACAAGGGGACACAGTCTGAAGTTGTGGTGGGGGAAGTATAGGCTGGATGTTAGGAGGAAGTTCTTGCCAGAGAGAGTGATTGGCATTGGAATGTGCTGTCCAGGGAGGTGGTGAACATCCGTTCAAGCAAAGCCTGGATGAGGCACTTAGTGCCATGGTCTAGTTGTTTGAATAGGACTGGGTGCTAGATTGGACTGGATGATCTTTGAGGTCTCTTCCAACCTGGTTGATTCTATGATTCTATGATTATGTGGAGAAACTTCTTTCTAAATAAATAAATGAAATAAACAAAAATAAGACCAAACCAAAATAACCCAAATCAAACAACAACAACAACAAAAAAAAAGCATTAAAAACCCAACATAATTCTTCTAACAGTACTTGGCTATTGAAAAGAAAGCATCTGCACTACATAAGTGCTGCAGTATTAATTTATAATGAAGATTTTCCATAGTAAATTTACCCAGCCCTCTTTTTCCTGGTTCACTTCTGGCTTTCTTTACTATCAAAATAGATTCAGAACACCTTTCTCCATAATTTCTTAGATATTCTTGTTTTCTAAGGACAGGTTTAGAATTCGGTATTGATTAATCATCTCTATAAAAATCCATACCAGTGTGTACTTCCAGTTGTGGTTTTATCCCAAACCACCTGTTCTGTTGGGCTGAATAGTTGGACTTAATGATCACAGAATCACAAAATGCATCTGTCCTGGAGTCCTGTATACCCCTAGGTTCCTCTCCTGCTGTGACTTTGGAGGAGAGGGAAAGCCACCTGGTTTCCCCACCACCACACCTACCCTGCGGGCATGAAGGGGGTGAGCAAAGGGGTCCTGCCTGCACAAGGAGTGCCCCGTGCAGTGCCCGCGCTGGAATCAAGCTGGGATTGGCTGTGCGCTTTCGCACCCAAGGTTGCACCCCTTTGTCTAGCGAGGGTATAAATATTGGGGTCTTCCCGCCTTTGGGGGTTCCCGCCTTGGAGTTTGTCCCTTCCTGGACGTTCGTGTCTGCCTGAGACTTCTCCCCCTCCTCACTCGCCTAAGCTGAATACAGAAAGCTTCAAAGAACTGCCACGGCCATTGACACACTTTGTAAGCCTAACAAATTTTAACGATCCACCTGCGACTGCTGAAAAGGGAACGACAGAGGCAGACCGCACGAGGAAGCCTGACCGTGAGTTATTTTGGCTCAACTTTATTAGTAAGAAAAAAGCTATTAACTAATAGCTAAAGCCTTTTCCAATTTCTGACTTCCAAAATAGTCAGATTATTGATGGTATCCCTGTAGATAATTTTCAAGCAACTCAATCTGCTAATTAAACTAAATCAATTTTTGTATATATAGTTTTGGGGGCAGGTTTTTGGGAAAATAAAATAACTATTTTTGTATAAAATTCCCGACTCGGCCACACATTAATTCCTGCCTCCACAACAGCATCAGATTGGAAGGCACCCTCAAAGATTGTCATGTCCAGTCCCTGAACAGTCAGCAGGGACATCTCCAACTAGATCAAGCTGTCCAGAGACACATAAAGTTTAACCTTGATTATCTCCAGGAATGAGGTCTCCACCACATCTCTGGGTAACCTGTTCCCAGGTTGAGTATTTCACTACCTCACATGAAAAACTTGCTCCTGATTTCCAACCTAAATGTCCCCTGCTTCAGTTTAAAACCATTGACCCTCTTCTAAGCAGTCCTTCAGCCTTCCTGTAGGCCCCCTTCAGATACTGAAATGTATCAAGGTCTCCTGAGATCTTTCTCTTCTGCAGGCTGAAGAGTCCCAGCTCCCCCAATCTGTGCTTGTAGGAGAGGTATCCAGCCTTCTGGTTGTCTTTGTGGCCTCCTCTGGACCCAACTCACCAGGTCCACATCCTTCTTGTGTCAAGGGTCCCAGAGCTGGACACAGTACAAAGCAGAGCAGAGTGGCAGAATCAGCTCTGCCAATCTGCTCATCATGGTTCTTTTGATGCCATCCAGGATGTGACTGGCACTCTGGGCTGCAAGTCTGCATGATCTTAAGGTCTTTTCCAACTAGGCTATTCTACTATTCTATGAAAGATCATAGAGGTCTTATTTTCAAAACAACATTTTTTCCTGTCATGTTATTCTACTGTTTTTATGATCGACCCTAAAATTCTAGGAAAAACATTAAAGTGCTAAAGGATGTAAATGCTAAAAAATATAGAAATTATTAAAACTAAAACTCTGGAAAGAAACTGAAAAAAAATGCCTTTCTTTCCTTGGGTTACCTAACTTGCACACACCCAGGATGATTATGATGAACTTATAACTATTAATGTTTTTGATGTTATTGTTGGTATGACAAGGTACAGCACCTTGACTCTCTCCAGTCTCGTGAAGAAATGCAACTCACATACTGATTGCCCTTGTAAGAAATGGAGAGAGTTCAAAACTGAAAACCCACAAGGATCCCTTGCATTGTATAACAGCAATGTGTTTTCTGTCTTGAGTGAACTTGGACTATCTTGTGATTTATTTTGAGTAACAGGCTGCAGATAAGTAAAAAATAAATTTATAAGAAAGAGTCATCTGGAAACCTTCCTCCCCAGATAGTGGCTTTCTGGAAAGTCTTTGCTTTAGAAGTAATTTCTGGAAAATTTCTTGATTAATAAGAGCATGCAAATAAACTTTTAAAATGATGGCTTTGTTATTGCTTTGGCACAATATGCTAACAACACAGCAAGCTCTGTCAAACTGCGAGTGCTCCTTTCAGGCAGATTATGTCCTTGTTTACATATCCAGCTGCACTGGGGACGTGTCCGTGGTGGTGCTCAAACAATGTCCCCAGTGGGGGTGCCCATTAGGGGAGGGTCTACTAACTGCCGTTTACTTTGTTTAGATTGAGCCAGAATGCAACAGAGGTCCTCAGACCTTGAAGGAAGGGAGGGGTAGGAGAGTGTTGGAATCCTGCACTTTCTGAATCCTATTTGGGTTTGTTTAATGGGGATCTTTGGACTGCTCCAAGAATAAAAAATAAAATTAAGAAGTATTGCAGGCTGAGATTGTTCTGAGAAACCACTTGGAAGTGAGCTGTGTGGAAGCAAGCACAAAACATAAATATCCAACTAAATGTTGTGTTGTAAAGCCATTTGCATTCCACTCCTAAATAAGGATTGCACAGGTGACTAAAAGTTTATCTTACTCTTTTCAACCAGACGTGGGTCTTCTCTTTGTGTTTCTTCTGCTTGCTTCCAGAAGAAGCAAGGCTTCATGTGTGCGTCCTCCTTCACCTTTCCAGTTCCTTCAAACACGTAAATGAAACATACACAACATTGTGGGGTTTTTTTTCCTACATGCATGTAATTTATACTTTAAGAAAGCAGGTGAGTGATTAAAAAAAGGGCAATCAAAACAGTAACTGCAGAAATATGATAATCTTACAGTATTGTGCCTATAAACTGTTACTGCTTTAATTTTTCAGCTTCTTACAGTTGCCTACTCTTGAATATGAAAATTTGTAAGAGTGAACATTAAGGAAAAGGCTGAAAATTACTAAGCCAGGGTTACAGTTCAAAACAAGAGCAGCTGAAATGAAGAATTCCCAAGGAAAAATCAGGGATTTTGCATCCTCCAGTAGGTATTCAAACATATAAATATATATATTATTTTTCCCCTCATTTTCAAATATATGTGTCTGCTTCTTGCCAGTGCACACAAAATACTTAGATCATTAAGTTGTTTAGGTGATAAAGCAAATTGCTGCTGAGGCACAGATATACTCAGTTTCCAACTAAACAATGACAAAATACTGCAATGTTATTTAAGATGTTCATGAAGACTGCTATCAGCAGCAGGCTTGGTCTGAAATCCCGGCTTCAGTGAAGTGAGCTGCAGATCTCCCACTGACTTCAGCAGATTCTTCTTTCCCTGCTTCTCCCCTCTGCAATGATTTAACAACATACTGTTAAGGTTTGGCTCAAAAGCACTTTTCTCACCCCAGCTACTCTATCAAACCACCTGTAGCCTCAGTGATTATTGAGGTTTCTTTCTTTCTGGTCTATATATATCTCACAAAAATGCAAAGGGAAATAGATTGTTTAGGGTTTATCATTGTCTCTGAGAAATTATCTTCCTCCCTGTAAAAGTACTGGATATTTGCCAAGATAATTCTTTTCTCACAAAATGTTTACATGGAGTTAGGTCTGGACTGTTGAAATGTCCTCCTTCATGAAAGAGACAATCTCATGTCAGAGGAGTGCCAGGCTCCACATAGCAAGTTATGAGGAAGACCAGCAACATCTCTCAACCTCTTCTGTGGGACTAGGGAGTGACTTATCTTCAGAACTATAAAGTGCATGTTAGTGCCTAGACTGTGAAGAGTCAGAATCATAGAAACACAGAATCGTTTCAATTGGAAAAGATCTTTAAGATCATAGACTCAACCTTCAACTGACTCTACCAAGTCTGGTGCTAAACTGTGCCGCTCAAACCACATCTCTGCTGCTTTTAAATGCATCCATCATGACAGTCCAACCACCTCCCTAGTAAGCTCGTTCCAGTGCTTGAGAACCCTTGCAAGAGAAGTTTCTCCAAATGCCCAACCTAAACTTCCTGTGGTGCAATTGATATTTTCTACGAAGAATAAATCCACACCCACCCAGCTCCAACCAGAAAAAACAGAAGGTCTCCCTTCAGCCTTCTCTTCTCCAGGCTAAACAAATCCAGTTCCCTCAGCTGCTCCTCAGACTTGTATTCCAGATCCTTCGCCATTCCCATTGCTCTTCTCTGGACATGCTCCAGCACTTCATTGTCTTTCATGTAGTGGTGGCCCAAAACCAATCTCAGAATCCAAGATGTGGCCTCATCAGTGCTGAGTACAGGGGGAAAATCAATACGCTGGTCCCGCCTGCCACACTGCTGATCCAAGCCAGAATGAAGTTGGCCTTCTTGGCCACCTAAGCATGCACTGGCTCATCTTCAGCTGGCTGTCAACCAAAAAAAAACCCCACAAAGTCTTTCTCTACTGGGCAGCTTTCCAACAACTCTGCCCCAAGCCTGTAACATCACATGGGGATGTTGTGACTCAAGCACAGGACCTAACACTTGACCTTGTTGAGCAACCCGAAACATTGTTTAAAGTTTTCTAGTGAAGTGCAAAGCCTGATACACTAAATATGATTTCCTAGGACTCATTTTAACTGGGAAACAAATTGCATTTTCAGTACAAGAAAGATGGACCCACAAATCTTGGGTCTATATCCAAAGTATGAATCAGCTAGGGGTGATAATAAGCTGATGGTGATGCTACCCAAGAGGAAAGCTATCAGAAAATAGAAGAGTGGCTGAAAGCCCTGCTTGGGCTGACAAAGTGACCAAACTGTTGGTCTTCTCACCACAGAGCTATCCTTACTGAATTTTTTAAAGATAGAATGTTAAAAACCCAGGAATCAGTTACTGGCAGCCATGGTTTTCAGCCTTTTAACAGCAGTACTTCTCCTGGAAGTGTTTTCCATGTTGCTATCTGCTCCCTGTCCATTCTACCCCTTCCTCTTGGTCTTTGGAGCTTCCTCCAACTCTTCTTCAGCCCCAGCAGTGCCGGTGTTTGATCTGTGTGGCACTGCTCAGGAGTCTGGGCATGTCAGCCTTTTTCTGTTCAGACCTTGGGTTTCAGCAGAGGTTATTTGCATGACCTGCCCATAGGAAGCTCTTGCCTCACCAATTCATTGTCTACATCAGAGCTGTTGCATGATTATTCCCTCAGGTAGTTGTTGTGGCTCATTTGTCAGTCTGAATTTAAACACTAGTGGTATAAAGGATCTTGCAATATTTACACTGTGCCACATTGAAGGGCAAGCCATTAGTTAATCTATATCAAAGGATGAACCTTTACTAAACCCATCTGCCAGAGGACAGCTGTCTTGGTGAATGGGTGTTAAGCCTTTCTCATTGACTATAATCTCAGTCATCTAGACTGACTTCAAAGTATTAATTGTGTATCTTCTACAGTGCAGGAGAAGAGCTGGGTTTCACCTGCCCCTGGGCCAGCTAACAAGCAGAAGTCTGAGCAGAACGCCTGAGGACAGACAGTTCAGGGTGACATCAACAACTCCTTGACCTTTTCAGGTGGTCAACTACAGCCGGGGGTAAGGATCTCTGATACACCCGACTGCAGCAGTAGATGTGTTTAATATTGAGTGGCTTGTTTCAGGATAGAAGTTTTCTTAGAAGTCCCTTAGGATTCTGCTGACGTTTTATGATCTCAAGTCCTCACTGGAAGGGGAAAAAAAACAAATGTAGAAAACAAGGTAATTTAGAGATTAATTGCTAATAGTGTGATACTTGACAGTAGCAAATAAATAGCTTGCTTTATATCTCCCTGCTTGCCTCACTAACTACACAAATACAAGGAAACCTTCTAATAATGTGCAATATCTGGGGAGATGGCATTTTACTGGGATTGCACAGCTCAGCTAAACCCAGGCTTGCTCTTCCATACTCAACACCTCTGCTGTCTCTTCTGACTGCAAAGAATAAACCAATTTCAGCAAGAATCCACCCACCAAGTGTCATATGTTTTATGGCCTCATGCAGAAGCTCCTGACTATGTACCGCATCCTGTGAAGCCCTAAACAGCCACCTGAACTCACCCTCCAGAGACAACGTTCATGTTGCAAATTCAGGCTGCAGGGTGGATGCTAGAAAATACTGTGATCTTCTCTGCAAGTGTGGGCTGAGATCCTGCAAACAGATGTGCAGAGTGAGACAAGAGTGTGTACCAAAAAAATGCTCTTGCCCAGAGTCTGAACCCAAGTGATTTTCATAGATTTAAGCTTACTGGTGATTATGGCCTGAGGGCCCTGTTTTCACTGCTCGTATACACTCATTCTGTGTCTTTAAAGAAAGGCAAAGGAGAACATTTATCCAGCACTGACTTACTCTCACAAAGTGCTATAATTTACTGAAAATTGTGCCAAGCATAGGTATTTAAAAAGTAGTATTTTTTTAAAGTAATAAAATAAGTAAACTAAAATCCAGCTGAGAGAAGAAAGAAGAATTTCCTTATCATACATGAAAAGTGCACAAGTCAGTGGAGAGACTTCTAGATGTGAACATTGCAGAAACAGGAGATTTATAGCAAGATATCAAATCATCAGATGGTTTAGATTGTAAAAGACCTGTAAAGCCCATCCAGTCCCAGCCCCTTGCAGCCAGCAGGGACATCTGCAGCTAGAGCTGATTGCTCAGAGACCCAGACAACTTGATCTGGACAGGTTCCAGGAATGGGGCACCTACCATCTCTCTGGGCTACCTGGGGTGGTGTCTCACCACCCTCAACTCCCTCCACCTGCTGCCTATACTGCTGGGGATGCATCCCAGGGGATAGATATGTTTGATTCTGATTTATTTGGACTGTACTTTTGTCATCAGTATTTCTAGGTGCTCCTCAAGGTGATGAAAGGTGTATGAGATGTGAGAGCAGCGTACACTTTTGGGAGGGGAACACAGCGTTCACAAAGGCATTCCACCAGTACTAACCACAAATGTGCTCACCCAACTGCCCTGTCAGCTAGGAAAAAAAATTGTCAAGCAGCAGCTGTCAAGCTACAAAGGAAAGGGTGGTTCTTAGACCCGGAGAAATAAAAATTGATTAAAAAAAAAAAAAAAAAAAGTGGGGAAAAAAAAATCTCTTCCAGGATTCCTGACTCACTTCCTTGAAAGTCTTTCAGCATTTTTGGCCCAAGTCACTTTATTATGCAGCCCATGTGAACCAGAAAAATAAAAATAATAAAGTTAATTCATTTCTCCTCTCATTGCCAGGAATCCTTCTGGTCAGACCGAACAAGGAGGGCCAGATGCAGAACCATCCTTGATGTCAAGGGAGAGAGAAGGCTGTGCTATTTGAGTAGTGCTAATTGGAGTGGCCCCCTCCGTGGCATCCTAGTAAATGTTCTGGTGCCATCTGAGAGGCTGTCAGCAGTTGAGTTTGCACATCGAGGCCCCGGTTTTTGGCAGGTAGCCTTCTAATGCCAATACTAGTAGTTAAGCATCTAACTACTCAATTGCATGTATAATTCAGGCAGGTGCATCTATAATTCAAGGAGTTCTCTATCCAAGAGACTTTTTAATTTTTGTTCCCTCTGGTGTTCACAAGCATAAAATTACACACAATTCTTTCCTTTTTTTAATTATTATTATTATTATTGTGGGGTTTTTTCCCCTCTTTTCGGTGGTGAAAAATGTGCTATGAGGAAATTATGTTGGGATGAAAACCATCTGAAAATCTATTCAGTGTACAAATGTAGATGTTAACACAGAGCACTGTTTTCAAACCTCAGAGCCTGATTCACTACTGCATTACACCAATATCAAATCAATCATCTTGTGCCTGATACACAACAGGATTAACCCAGAGGTGAATGAAGCTTATTGTTTGCAAGTGCCACTTACCAGAGCAAAAGCTATCCATTAAGAAAAATATATCCTTACCCCTCCTATTCAGAAACTTGGAATTTTTAATGGTTACAATGTGAATAAGAAACTTCAACTCCATTTTTATACCCCTTTGTTTTTACAGAATTCACAGGCTATAACGAAGAATATATACAAGTCTTAGCCAGGTCATAATTTAGCATAAAATAAAACAAGACATTTAATCCTGGGGAAAAAAAATGAGAATGGTGGAACTATCAAACTATGTGTGCAATTTCCTTGTGCTCAAATTACATTTTCTCCCTTCAGTGTTATACGGAACAGGGTCTTGCCCTCTAGATTAGAGACTTTTGCATTAGAGGAAACTAGGTTATGTCTTCCACTGTCAGAGATAGAAATTATGAGCTGGAGTGCATTTTAGCCAGTCACTCTGAAAAATGTTAGCCCAAGGGGGTAATAATTAGAACTGTTTTTGTCAGGTGACTGCATTTTAAGCAGCGATGTGCCTAAGAATCTAGCTGAGGGGTTTAATATAAATATAAATATTTTTTTTTTCAGTCAGCAATGTTGCCAGGATTTTTTTTCTTTCAGGTTTTTGGAGGTTTGGGAGGGGGTTTTTGTTTGTTTATTTTTGTTTGTTTGTTTTCTGTTTGTTTGTCTTCAAAAATAAGCACTTTTCAGAACTTATCTACAAAAATATGTAATACTGCTTAGCATTCTGGTGACCTGATAATATTTCCTTTCAAAACCAATAATTTGGTGCAGCCCATGAAGTTCATACAAATAGCAATAAACTATCACATTATTTCATATATTTTCTATCACATATGCATATCAAAAATATTCTCTATCACACATGCAAATAAAAATACCTTAACATTTTCCCCCTAAAAAAAAGTAAAATGCATCTAATTTAATATAATGGTTTAAATTCATACTAAGAAAATAAGCTCTGAACAGGGTAAGATATCAGAATTAGTGTCTTAATGATAAATAGTTCTGCTTCTCTTTTGAGAATTATGTTTGTTCCTGTTCATTGTCCCTAGATGAAAGGAGAAGCAAGACCAGATTTTTGGGGTGGGTGGTTGTTCTGCTGCCAAACTTGAATTTGAAGTGACGAACAAGTATTGAAGTCGGATGTTGTGATCCGGTAGGTGGGAGTGGACGTCTCCTGCTTGGTCAAGGGTGTCCACCCACATAGAGCAGTGCTCAGGGCTGGAGGCTCAGTATCCTCATCACAAAATCCCCTATGCATTGCAGGAAGGACTAGAAACAGCTTCATTTCTTTTGTTAAGCATTTACATAGAGACAGAAGTGCTTTAATTGATGGCAAGAGCTTTGTTCTTGTTTTAATAAAACCTCTCAGCCTTTGATTACCAAACTTAGTCCTGAATAATTCATCTACTTTCCCTTTTTCCATCTTGTGGGTATTTAAGAAGTTGCGCTGACATGAAGACAGCTTCTAGCCTGGAACTGCTCTTTGCTAGAGCTAGCAGAGAGGATTTAATGATATCACTGGCTCTGTGCCAGGCTCTAAATATTGCACATCAGTTCTAAAACTGGGATCAACTAGGAGTCCAGAGTGGAGAAAACAAATCTGAAACCAGGGGGCATCGTTTTTTATCACTTGAGAAATTCCAATCTCATGGGACCTGCCCATGCAAACTCTACAGCTTCCTTTTGGTGACAGTTCAGGTCAGGTTTCCTAGCTGTCTAAAAATATTTATTAAGTTCTTTCCCCAAACAGAAACCAAACAAGCAAATGGAAAAAAAAATAATTAAAACAAAACAAACAAGCAAAAAAACCACCACACACCAAATTGAAGAGTAAATAATCATTTCAACTTTGCACAGAGGAGGTGTGAAATGTGTGTACATATTTCAGCATACCTATTTCTTTCTTCTGCCAGCACAGGAAGAATTTGTCTAATTCCTAAATCACAGAATCACAGAACATTGGAGGTTGGAAGGGACCTCCAGAGATCATGGATTCCAAACCCTCTGTCAAAGGAAGATCACCCAGGGTAGTCCACACAAGAATGCATCCAGGAGAGCTTTGAAAGTCTTCAGAGAAGAATTCACAACCTCTCTGGGCAGCCTGTTCCAGTGCTCTGTCACCCTCACTGTATAGAAGTTTTTCCTCACACTGAGATGAAACCTCCTATGTCCAAGTTTGTATCCATTGTTCCTTGTCTTATTACTGTGTACCACCAAAAAGAGGTTGGGCTCATCCACTTGACACCCACCCCCCACTAGTTAGAATCGTAGAATCACAGAATGGTTTAGGTTGGAAGGGACCTCAAAGCTCATCTAGTTCCACCCCCTTGCCATAGGCAGGAATACCTCCCACTAGAACAGGTCACTCAAGGCCTCATCCAACCTGGCCTTGAACACCTTCAGAGAGGGAGCATCCACAACCTCCCTGGGCAACCTGTGCCAGTGTCTCACCACCTTCACTGTAAAGAACCCTTTCCTAACATCTAGTTTGAATCTCTCCTCTTCCAGTTTAAGCCATTACCCCACTTCCTGTCATTACAAGACCTTGTAAATAGTCTCTCCCCATCCCTCCTGTAGGCCCCCTTCAGATACTGGAAGGCCACTGTAAGGTCTCTTCGAAGCCTTCTCCTCCGAGGTTGCAGACCCCCAGCTCTCATAGCCTCTCCTCACAGCAGAGCTGCTGCAGCCCTCTGATCATCTTTGTGGCCCTCCTCTGGACTCACTCCAACAGTTCAATGTCCCTGTTGTGTTGGGAGTTCCAGAACTGCACACAGTATTCCAGATGGGGTCTGATGAGAGCAGAGTGAAGGGGAAGAATCACCTCCCTTGCCTACTGGACACACTACTCTTGCTGTCTGGGCTGCACATGCTCACAGCTGGCTCGTATTGAGCTTTTCATCAACCCAATCCCTCAGACCCTTTTCCTCAAGGCTGCTCTCCAGCCATTCACCACCCAGCCTGCATTTTGCCTGGGATTGTGCCAACCCTAGTGCAGGACCTCACATTTGACCTTGTTGAATGTCATGAGGTTGGCCTGGGCCCACCTATCCAGCCTGTCCATGTACCTCTGAATGGCATCCCTGCCCTCTAGCAAATCAACTGTGCCAGACAGCTTGGTGTCATCTGCAAACTTGCTGAGGGTGCACTCAATTCCTCTGTCCATATCACTGACAAAGGTGTTAAACAGCATTATAGACATTGATCAGGTCTTCTCTCAGCCTTCTCATGATTAAACATCCCCAGGACTCTCAATCTCTCTATATAGGAGAGATGCTTGAGTTCCCTAACCATCCTTGTGGCTCTCCATTGGACTGTCTCCAGCAGGTCCCTGTCTCTCTTGAACTAGGAATCCCAAAACTGGACACAGTATTCCAGGCATGGGCTCACTAAAGCAAAGTAGAAGGGAGAAGAAACTCCTAAGCCCTGTTGACCCACATTTCTTGGTGCACCCCAGATTGTCACTGGCTCTATTGTCCACAAAGGCACATTGCTGCCCCTTGCAGAACTTGCTGTCCACCAGGATGATACGCACAGGCCAAGTCCTTTTTTACATCATTCCTGGGAACAGTCTCATCACTTTCCACAGGTTTGTTGTGTGCTCAGAACAAATGGGACTTGCCCTATTTTGTCATTTTTTATAAACAGGTAAAGATTCTCTGTATCACATTTGAAGAAGTCGATTAATTATGTTCCTACTGTACATACAAAACCCCATTACTTTCATATTCATTATTTATTTAGAACTATTTATCCTATATAAATTTAGTGATTTATTCAACATTATCAATTGTTCATTTCTGAATCATTAGCAAATTACCAAAACAAACTTAATCTCTACCATAACTCACATCTCTCTATCTATCTGTTCAGGAACTTATGCAAACTGCATCATAGTTTCATATCTTGCTTTTAAAATATTTTTGAAGTGTAGTAACAGCATCCTCTTCCCAAACCTTTATTCACTCAGGTTTATAAATTTGCTTCAACAAATGAAGACATAGAGACAATTTAAATATGAATGCCTTTCCTGCCTTTTTTATTTTTTCTAAGTAAGTGCTGTAATAGACCTACCAAGGTTAATATTTGTCCTTGCACCTTCAATGAATCCATGGTAAGAATGGTTTTTATTGCTCTGCCATAGCTAAAATTGCTTAGTCCATGCTATCTATAAGACACATCATTTTTCAAAAGAGAACTTCCAAGTTTCATCAGAAAAGAGTGTATCACAACCGATGCAAAGTGAATGAGTATTAAAACACAGGGAACATATGCCAAACCACCTTTGGAGGAATAGCCTCATATTTTATAAGAGACAATAAATCTTTTGTTTAGGAAAATATAAAAAAAAACTGACGGCCTGCTTCTCATGAAAGCTTAGGGGTTTGGGTGGTTTTTTTCCCTGCTAATTCCTGGCAATTTAAATTACTGTAACAAATGTGCTTGCATGCATATAACTGTTGAAATAGTCTTCATTTTAGCCAAGGGATTTTAAAGGGAGATGTTAATTTTCTGAAATAGTCAAATGTTGACATCTATGAAAAGAACAAGTTACGATAGAGGTTGTAACAAGAGATAACATCTTTAAAAAAGAAAGGAGATAAAAAGGAAATTTTGACCACTGTTTCAGACTAAAATACTTGTGTCTATGGCGTGCCAATAGAAATCATTATGGGCTGTCCAATCCTTATGTCAGTTCCTTCTTTGGGACTGGGATGCAACCTAAATTTAGCAAACAGAACCCAGAATGACAGTCACAGAATGGTAGGGGTTGAGAAGGAGGTCTGGAGACCATGTAGTGCAATATCCCTGCCAAGTCAGACACACTCAGAGAAGGTCACGCAGGAATACATCTTGGTTTTTAATGTCTCCAGAGATGGAGACTCCACCAACTCTCTGGGCAACACTGTTTCTGTGCTCCACCACCCTCCTTGTGTGTAGGTGGTACTTCTTATGTTCAAGTTTGTGCCCACTAACCCTTGTCCAGTCACTGGGTTGGAGAGCCTCATCTGCCTTGTTTCACTGATATGTTCAAAACCCAACTGCTTCTTAAAATAAATTATATTTGTTTCTGAAACAGTTAGTGGAATTTCTAACCTATTTGTGAGTGTTCTAGAAGCTTGACCTAAAAAGCAATGTTCTCACTGATACTTTCTCTCTGAACATGGAAGCTGCGGAAGAATGTTACTGAAAAAGCTACAGCTGTTCTGAAGGGTTTTCCATCCCAAAGCTCCTGCTATCTTTTCAGACCAAAGTCCTGGTCCAAGATCATCTGCTGTGCATCACATGATGGACTGATGTGAACACATTTACAAAATGCATATAGATGTTTTGGCACACTATTAGGAAATGTTATTTTGTTATGACTAGATATCACCCATAGTTGGAACCTCTTCTAAGAAGTGTTTCTAAGAAGCACTTTTCATCTTTAGAAAAATTCAAAATAACCAATGTCCTCAGAGAATATTTATATTACAGTGAAGATTAGTTCTACAGGATACACAGAGTAAAGCATGTCATGGTTTATATGCAATGAGAGTCAAAGCGTGGGCAAGTGTTCGTATAGCTACACACTCTGTGTTTGTTGCTGGATCAAAACTAGAATTAGTTTCTTTTATATATCAGTGAGAAGTTTAGGATAGACAAACTATTCCTTGCCCACTACAACAGACTCCAATTTAACTTATCTTCTTGAGAAGTTTGGGCTGGCACCACTGACTTCATGCTGAAGAAAATGAGGAAGCATTTACACTTATGTGTACTCTAGAGAATGCCACCTTCCAGCAAAGGACTACTAACATGCCGTTTGGAGATCTCCAACTACACTACCAGTTTTGCAAAGGAAATATGCTTAAGTTATCTCTGTCAACGTTCAAAAGGCAACACAGGCGTTCTCCTTGTCTCATAGCTCTTTCTTTATCTCTTTCTGCTGATGAATGGTTACAAGTTGTTCTGATCACCACTCTTACAAAAAAAAAAAATCCCTCTTTCTCTCATAGAATCATAGAATCAAGCAGATTGAGGAGACCTCCAAGATCATCCAGTCCAATTTATCACCCAGCCCTATTCAAACAACTAGACCATGGCACTAAGTGCCTCATCCGGGCTTTTCTTGAGCACCTCCAGGGACGGTGACCCCACCACCTCCCTGGGCAGCCCATTCCAATGGGAAATCACTCTCTCTGCCAAGAACTTTCTCCTAACATCCAGCCTATACTTCCCCCCCCACAGCTTGAGACTGTGTCCCCTTGTTCTGTTGCTGGTTGCCTGGCAGAAGAGACCAACCCCCACCTGGCTACAACCTCCCTGCAGGTAGTTGTAGACAGCAATGAAGTCAGCCCTGAGCCTCCTCTTCTCCAGGCTAAACAACCCCAGCTCCCACAGCATCTCCTCATAGAGTTTATGTTCCAGGCCTCTCACCACCTTTGTTGCCCTTCTCTGGAAACGCTCCAGCACCTCAACATCTCTCTTGAATTGAGGGGCCCAGAACTGGACACAGTACTCAAGGTGTGGCCTGACCAGTGCTGAGTACAGGGGAAGAATAAGTTCCCTTGTGACTTACTGGCCACACTATTCCTGATGCAGGCCAGGATGCCATTGGCTCTCTTGGCCACCTGAGCACACTGCTGGCTCATCTTCAGAATACTATCAATCAGCACCCCCACATCCCTCTCTGTCTGGCTGCTCTCCAGCCACTCCAACCCCAGCTTGTATCTCTGCATGGGGTTGTTGTGGCCAAAGTGCAGAACCCTGCACTTGGCCTTGTTAAATCTCATCCCATTGGCCTCTGCCCACCCATCCAGCCTGGCCAGGTCCCTCTGCAGGGCTCTCCTACCTTCCAACAGATCAACACCTGCTCTTAGCTTGGTGTCATCTGCAAACTTACTAATGCAGGACTCAATCCCCTCATCCAGATCTTCATACTCAACAGTACTACAAATATGAGTGTATTTGTGACCCACTGATCCTTCCTGAATGACTTAGTCCATTAATAGGAGTCTACAGTGAAGATGAGATACATGCATGTTTGATTTTCAGATTACAGCTCAGAAACTGGGACCTTTTGCTGGGCTCATTTTGCTGGCATACATCTTCTGTCCTACAGACCTACTGTATCACACTAGGGGGACTACAGAAGACAACTATCCTCAATAATAAAAAGTCTAATTTCAGGCGTAGCTTTAATATGCCAGCTTAAGGTTTAAGGAGGTTGTCCTTCCACTTCATAACACTAACAATAGCTATTACGGTACATTTGCCTCCATTTTTTCCCCTTTTTTTCTCCTTTCTTTTCACAAGCACGTGGAGTTGAATGAAAGTTCATCTTCTGATTTGCTCAGCTATCATACAAACTGCTGTTTTCTAATGCACAAAACCTCACAAACTTGAAGAGACACTGTTGAAATGTAATCCCCCCTTTAAGGGTTCTTAGTGCTTTAGAAATTCATGGTACACACCAAGTCTTTATGTGAATTTTCTCATAGCAAAGACTTCAGTGCTCTCTCTGTTAGGGGAAAAAAAAAGTAAATAAATAAATGCCCAGATGCTCACAATTAATCCTACCCTAACAACCAGTGTGTGCCCAATTAAAGACATTAGCTAAAGAACAAAGTTGCCTTGTCAAGGTTGTTAGGAGAGTGAGTTAAAACCTACTGTTATGAGAAATGCAGTCATTTGTACATCAGGGGGTGTTAAGCTGGCAAGTGTTTTAGGATCTACTGGGATGAGAGGTGCTGTAAATGTGAAAACACTGAAAAATGAGGCAAATGTGGGATTTGCAAGGAAAAAAAAGGTTATTTGCTTGATGATGTGAAGAGACTGTTATGGATTGTGCCTACTAATGTAAGTGGAAGGTGGAACAAGAACAGAATGAGTACTAGCATGCAAAAAAGCAATCTTCTAGTGACCACAATGAAATTTTCCATCACTTATAACACAGAAAATAAAACAAAAAGCTACCAAGAAAACCAAAATGAGATTTGGCCACCCCCCATAAGATGGTCCATTGCCGAAAACCATTCAAATACAACTATTCACAGATTACAGCACTCTAAGCAGGTCGCAGGTTTCTCATTTCGTAGGTGAAACCCTGGGCAGGGGCAGGGGGATCAAACAAAAAAATATATTTTATTACCTGCAGTCATGATTCAATCAGAAGGTTTTATCTTGAACAGGATTGTGGGAAGTGGAGTTATCTCAGTCCTCTAGTCTTCTAGCTATTCTCAAACCAGCGTGCGTCAGCAGTTGGTTTTGTTGGGTCAATCCCGGGTTTCAGCAGAAAGTTACAAAGAATCTCAGGTTGGAATCATAGAATCATAGAATCAGCCAGGTTGGAAGAGACCTCCAAGATCATCCAGTCCAACCTAGCACCCAAACCTATCCAGTCAACTAGAACATGGCACTAAGTGCCTCATCCAGGCTTTTCTTGAACACCTCCAGGGACGGTGCCTCCACCACCTCCCTGGGCAGCCCATTCCAATGGCAATCACTCTCTCTGTGAAGAACTTCTTCCTAACGTCCAGCCTATACCTACCCCGGCACAACTTGAGACTGTGTCCCCTTGTTCTATTGCTGGTTGCCTGGCAGAAGAGGCCAACCCCCACCTGGCTACAATGCCCCTTCAGGTAGTTGTAGACAGTAATAAGATCACCCCTGAGCCTCCTCTTCTCCAGGCTAAACAGGCCCAGCTCCCTCAACCTCTCCTCATAGGATTTGTGCTCCAGGCCCCTCACCAGCCTTGTTGCCCTTCTCTGGACACGCTCCAGCACCTCAACATCTCTCCTGAATTGAGGGGCCCAGAACTGGACACAGCACTCAAGGTGTGGCCTGACCAGTGCTGAGTACAGGGGAAGAATAACCTCCCTTGTGAGGTTGAGATTGAGCCTTGCTCAATCTCATCCCATTTGCCTCTGCCCACCCATCCAGCCTGGCCAGGTCCCTCTGCAGGGCTCTCCTACCTTCCAACAGATCAACACCTGCTCCTAGCTTGGTGTCATCTGCAAACTTACTGATGATGGACTCGATCCCCTTGTCCAGATCATCAATAAAGATATTGAACAGGACTGGGCCCAGCACTGATCCTTGCACAACACCACTAGTGACAGCTGCCAACTGGATGTGGCACCATTCACCACCACTCTCTGGGCTCTGCCATCCAGCCACTTCTTGACCCCTATCAGAGTGAATCTGTCCAAGCCACGAGCTGCCAGCTTGGCCAGGAGCTTTTCATGGCAGAGACTGTCAAAGGCTTTGCTGACGTCCAAGTAGACTACATCCACAGCCTTCCCCCGCATTCACCAGGCAGTAACCTGATCATAAAAGGAGATCAGGTTGGTGAGACAGGACCTGCCCTTCCTAAACCCATGCTGGCTAGGCCTGATCCCTTGGCCATCCTGTAGGTGCTTTGCAATGGCACCCAAGATGACCTCTTCCATGACCTTGCCTGGCACTGAGGTCAGGCTCACAGGTCTGTAGTTTTTTGGCTCCTCCTTACGAACCTTCTTGTGAATTGGCATCACATTGGCCAGCTTCCAGTCTTCAGGGACCTCTGGTGATCAGCAGCAAGAGGAGGAAGAGGAGGCAGTTAGTCTGCGAGACCTTGTAGATGTGCTGAGACAACAATACTCAAGTGAGAGGAGTGCTGTGAGGTTAGCTGCCAGGAGAAAGGATGGTTCCAATGAGTTTAGGAATGCTATGAGGAAGATTGTGTTAGGCCCAGCACCACCAGAACAACAGGAGGAAGAGGAGGAAGATGACATCCAAGGCTCCAAGGATCCACTCAGAGAGGTCAGGGAAGTTAGGAAGGAATACACAAGGGAATCAGGTGAGCCAATCTTAAGCTGGCTAGTGAGATGCCGTGGCATTGGTGCTAATGCTCTGCAGGTAGGAGACAAGTCTGCCAAGCAGCTGGGACCACTCACTAAGGAGAGTGGAGTGGACAAACACCTAGCAAGTCCTCTTGGTAGGGTTAGCTTGTGGACACGCCTTCTGTTGGCTGTGGCTATGAGATATCCTTCCCGAGATGATTTGCCATGGGCTGCCAAGAAGTGGAACACCGTTGAGCAGGGAATTAAGCTTCTGAAGGAGTTTGCTGTGAAGGAAGTGCTTTATGGAGATCATGGTACTCATGAGCCTGATGATGTTCCTTTGGGAACAGGTCTCATGAAGAAGCTGATTAAGCTTGCTCCTTCATCCTATGCTAACATCTTGGCCAGTAAGTTCCTAGCAAGGAGTGATAATGGAAGGTCTTTCACTGTTGGTGAATTCACTGACCAGCTCAGGCAGATTGAGGATAGCTTGTCCCATTCTGGTATAATCTGTGCCATAAAAACTATGACTTCTGAAATAAAGAGCATGAAAGATGGTTTTGAGAATACCATGAAAGAACTGAAGGAGGATCTCAAAAATCTGGTAAAAGATACCGTTCCTGCATCATCTGAATGGGTGCATGTTTCTGCAGTCAGGAACAGACGCCCACCTCCTGCAAGGCAATTCCAGCCCAGGAGGAGACAAATTCCACCCAGACAGCAGCAATCACGTGCATCACTGTGGATACTTCTGCGTGACACATACGGGGAGAACATGAACAAATGGGATGGTAAACCTACTTCAGCTCTTTCAAAGAGGGTCAGGGATCTGCAGAGTGGCAGAAACAGAGGCAGCAATGCCCGAAAAGTAGCTGTCACTTCTTCAGCTCCTGAGAGCAACTGCAATTGTTCCAACAGTTGCAATTCCTCTCGCAACAACACCAATCACTGTGTACACCCTACATGCCATGTTCAGCATTAGGGGTGCCCTGCCTCCAGCCAGGAGGAGGAAAGGGATAGTGGAGAGAACCGAATCTATTGGAATGTATTCATTAGGTGGCCTGGCAGTTCAAGAGTTCGGAAATACAGGGCTTTAGTTGACACAGGTGCTCAGTGTACTTTATTGCCATCTAATTGCAAAGGGACAGAGTCCATTTCAATTTTTGGAATCACTGGTGGATCTCAAGAGTTAACTAAGATACAGGCTGAGATCAGTTTAACTGGTAAAGAGTGGAAGACACATACTATTGTAACTGGTCCTGATGCGCCTTGCATTTTGGGAATTGACTTTTTGAGACAAGGTTGTTTCAAAGATCCTAAGGGTCATAAATGGGCTTTTGGTATAGCATCTGTAGAGATTGAGGATGATAAATTGAAATTGTCCATTAGACCTGAACTTTCTGATGAATCTGCAGTTGTGGGACATCATGACATAGAGGACCTGGAAGTGCCAATTGCAACTCAAACTGTTCATCATAGGCAGTACAGAACTAACCGTGACTCTTTGTTGCCCATTCATCAGCTGATTCGTCAACTGGAGAGTCAGGCTGTCATCGAGAAAGCTCATTCACCTTTCAACAGTCCCATCTGGCCTGTGCGTAAACCTACGGGCGACTGGAGACTGACAGTTGACTTTCGTGCCCTCAACGAGGTGACGCCACCCATGAGTGCAGCTGTGCCGGACATGCTGGAACTCCAGTACGAGCTGGAATCGAAGGAAGCTAAATGGTATGCAACCATAGACATTGCTAATGCTTTCTTCTCTGTTCCCATAGCAAAGGAGTGCAGGCCTCAGTTTGCATTCACCTGGAGAGGAATCCAGTACCAGTTCAACCGTTTGCCTCAGGGGTGGAAACACAGCTCAACACTTCAGGTGAGCCAGCACTGCTGATAAATGGTGGAGAGTGGCTTGTCCAGCTCAGCTGCCAGCTCTCTCCGCACCCTAGTGTGGATCCCATCCGGTCCCATGGACTTGTGGGGATCCAAGTGTCTTAGCAGGTCCCTTACTTCTTCCTCATGGATTAGAGGGGGACTATAATGGTCCCTCAAATTATGCTTTCGTTAAACAGAGTAAATTGATGTGGATTTTGTGATGGTCTGTGGTAGCGTGGCTTGAAGTGGTTTGTTGTCAAACTTTCTGGAGTAAGTTCTGTCCTTCCTTGAACTTGCCTTTATTCAGTTGATGGTTTGATATCTATGTCTGTTTAGCTGCTGGCCTTTCTTAACATTAACAGCCATTAGCCTTTCATTCTCATTTACTTGGAATAGATTTCCAAAAGATTTGAAAAAAGAAGAGACAGGGAAACATTCAAAGACAGTGAGGAGAATGTCATTTTGTTATGTATCCACTCTGAGCAATGTCTTCTTCATTTCTGACCACTCACATTCACTGGCCTTAATTTATGAGTAAAAGTCTACACACAATGTACTAAATAAATCAGGATTTATCTGTGTTACTTAATTTGTGGCTTCTTACCTGTTGGTTTTCACTTCCGATTGAGGTCACTATTAATTAAAATGCAATTAAAAGTTAGTGAAACATCATAGAGTCATGGAATCATTGTGGTTGGAAAAGACCTTTCATATCATTGAGTTCAATAGCTAGCACTGTCAGGTCATCTGTAATCTCTGTCCCTCACCACCACATCTACACAACTTTTAAAATCCCTCCAGGAACAGGGATGCCACCATGGTGGCCAACCTGGTCCAGGTCTTGGCAACCCCTCAATCCATGGTCTGAAGGCCTTCTCTAAAAACTTTCATTCTTAGGACCTGTTCCTTTTTAGTTTTAGGCACAGGACCAATCAACAACAATCTGCTAGATTATCACAAGAACTGGTAACAACACTGTCTGGTAAGGCATAGTGTTGGTGGACTACAAGGGCTTGAAGCCCATCAGGTGAAGCACTGCTTAGGGACCTGTAGTGGTTTGAGTGTTCCCCACCCCCCCCACACTTTGGAAATCACCCAGACTAGACTCAGCCAGCTCTGGATATATGAATGAAGCTTATATTTACAGCTAGCACAATATACAAGCAGATATTTACAGTATATACAGTTATATACAGAAATATACAAGGTAAAAGGTAATACAGAAACACAACTCCCCTCCCAGAAACCTGAGTCCCCAGGAGGGGCTCCCAACCACCCTTCCACCCTCTCCCCCACTCCTCAACCTTACCCCAGCCTCAAGGAAGAATGGAGGTTCAGCCAGGGGGTTAGGAAGTAAAGTGGATTAATCAGAGATGACAGAATGGCTAGAGAGAGGAAAAATGCAGTTCCAAGCTCCCCAGAAGTCCCTTATCTGTGTTTGGATTCTTGTTCTTATACATCTCAACAAGCTTGTGAGTGGAGTAGACATCACCGTTGTTTTCCTTTCACAGCCTGTAATCTAATCCTTCTTATCAAAACATTCAACCTAGCTTCAAACTAGCACAGGACTGAAACTGATGTTAGGAAAGTTAGTTTTTGGGGAACTTAGTCAGAATAACACCAGAGTCCAGCTGAAGTAGGGCAGAGCCTGCAGGCTGCAGACATTATAAAGACATTTTAGATGCTGAGCTGCTGCTCAGTGAGATACTTGTGCAGGCCAGTCTATCTGGGAAGGTGTTCACACTCCTGTGTGTCCATTTTGGTATCACAGTGTTGTGGAGGCAGGGAATTCATGTGTGGCCAAGTCAGGAACTTTTATACAAAAATAGAGTTACTTTATTTTCCCAAAACCCGCCCCCAAAACTACATATACAAAGATTGATTTAGTTTAATTAGCAGATTCAGTTGCTTGAGAATATCTACAGGGATGCCATCGATAATCTGACTATTTTGGAAGCCAGAAATTGGAAAAGGCTTTAGCTATTAATTAATAGCGTTTCCTTACCAATAAAGTTGAGCCAAAATAACTCACGATCAGGCTGACTTCCTCTTGTGGTCTGTCTCTCTCATTCCCTTTCAGCAGCTGCAGGTGAACCAGTACGGGTGGTTAGTCTTACAAAGGGTGTCAATAGGTGAAGCAGTCTTTGAAGATCTTTCTGTATCCAGGTGGGGCAAGAGGCAGGGGGAACTCTCAGGCAGGCACGAAGGTTCAGGCAGTAATGAACTCCAAGCGGAGATGAACTCCAAGGCGGGAACCCCCAAAGGTGGGAAGCCCCCAATATTTATACCCTCCCTAGACAAGGAGCAGAATTACTACTTCCTTAGGCGTGAAAGGCACAGCCAATCCCAGCCCGATTCCAGCGTGGGCACTGCATGGGGCACTCCTTGTGTGGGTAGGACCCCTTTGCTCACCCCCTTTATGCCTGCAGAGCAGGTGAGGGGGGGTGTGGAACCAGGCGGCTTTCCCTCTCCCATTTCAAGCAACTGAGGGAGAGCAATTTAGGGGTATACAGGACTCCAGGACACACACAAATGTGTAAAAAGTAAAGATCTGGGATTTTTTATTTTTTTTAATGGTGGGTTGTGCTAGTTTGAAGCAGGGTAGAATGTTTTGGTGAGAAGAACTAGATCATAGGCTGTGAAAGGAAAACAATGGTGATGTCTACTTCCCTCAGAAGCCTCACTAAGGAGTTTGGGAAGAAGAAATGAAAACATTAGATAACACTCTCGCCATTTTTCACTCACTCTGCCTTGGGCTGCTGACAAAGCTGCATCTCCCTAACCTCACCTTCCATTTGGCCTAACCCACTTTGCTTCTTAACTTCTTGGCTGAGCCTCTATTCTTCCTTAGGACTGAGGTAAGGTTGAGAGGGGCAGGAGGAAGGTGCAGGGGTGGTTGAGAGCCCCTCTTGGGGGCTCAGGTTTCTGGGAGGGGAGTTGTGTTTCTGTATTACCTTTTACCTTGTATATTTCTGTATATAACTGTATATACTGTAAATATCTGCTTGTATGTTGTGCTAGCTATAAATAAATAGCTTCACTTATATTCCTAGAGCCGACTGAGTCTAGTCTGGGTATTTTACTTAGTGGTGGGGGGTGAGGAACACCCAAACCATCACATGGGTGTTTCAAGCATTTTCAGAAATATGTAGGGCACTGTCCAGCTAAGGGAACTGGGATTGTACAGTCTGCAGAAAACAAGGCTGATGTGAGGTCTTCTCACTCTCCACAGTTCTCTGAAAGGTGATCAAAGGTGGGGATGAGTCACTTTTCCAAAGGAATAAGTGGTAGAATAAGATGAAATGGGCTCAGTTTGCATCCAGGGGAGGATTGGATTGGACAGAGGAACAATTCCTCTCCCCAGAGGGTTTTCAAGGCCTAGAATATCTGCCTAGGGCTGTGGTAGAGTTTCCTTCTCTGGAGACTTTCAAGGGCCATCTGGATGCACTGCTCTGTGACCTGAGCTAGGTCATGGTCCCACTCTGGCAGGTGGGCTGGACTTTAGGTCCCTTTCAACCCCTGACTTCCTGTGATTTCTATGATCCCTGGAGGGGTTTAAAAGCTGTGTAGATATATTGCTGGCAGATGTGGTTTAGTGGTGACCTGGCAGTGCTGGGTTAATGGTTAGACTTGATGAGCTACCCTGATGAGCAACTACGAAGTTGTTGCCATCACAGAAACATGGTGGGATGACTCACACAATTGGAGTGCTGTAATCAGTGGCTACAGACTCTTCAGGAGAGACAGGCAAGGGAAAAGAGGTGGAGGAGTAGCTCTGTATATTAGGAATGCTCTGGATGTCATGGGGGTAGAAATTAAGGATGATCAAGTTGAGTCATTACGAGTGAGAGTTAAGGGGGAGGCCAACAAGACTGATATCCTGGTTGGAGTCTCTTATAGACCACTCAATCAGGAAGAAGAGGTTGATTCATTACTCTTCAAACAACTGGAGGCTGCCTCAAGATCACCTGCCCTTGTTCTGGTGGATGACTTTAACCTACCAGACATCTGCTGAGACTTCAATACTACAAAGAGGCAGTCTAGAAGGTTCCTAGAGTGTGCGGAGGACAATTTCTTATCTCAGCTGTTACGTGAGCCTACCAGGGGGGCAGCCCTGCTTGACCTGCTGCTCACAAATAGAGAGGGGCTGGTAGGGGATGTGGTGGTTGGAGGCTGCCTGGGGTCCAGTGACCATGAAATTATAGAGTTTTCAATACATGGAGAAACCAGGGGGGGCATCAACAGAACTTCCACACTGGACTTCTGAAGAGCAGACTTCAGCCTATTTAAGGAACTAACTCAGAAAGTTCCTTGGGAAAGAGCCCATGAAAACAAAGGGGTCCAGGAAGGTTGGACCTACTTCAAGAAAGAACTCCTGAAGGCAGAGGAACAGCTGTGCCGTTGTGCTGCCAGATGAGCCGACGAGGGAGGCAGCCAGACTGGATGGGCAGGGAGCTGCTGAAGGAATTAAAGATTAAAAAGAGAGTGTATCACCTTTGGAAAAGAGGGGAGCTGTCCCAGGAAAAGTTCAAGGATGATGCTAGCTCCTGTAGGAAAAAAATGAGACAGGCAAAAGCCCATTTAGAACTTAGGCTGCCACTGCTGTTAAGGAGAATAAAAAATGTTTCTACAAATATATGACTGGCAAGAGAAGGGCCAAGGGCAACCTCCAGTCCTTATTAGATAAAGAGGTGAATACAGTGACAAAGGATGAGGAAAAGGCAGAGGTGCTTAACACCTTCTTTGCCTCAATCTTCAATAGTGGGACAGGTTGTCTCCAGGACAGCTGGACTCCTGAACTGGCAGATGGAGTCAGATTCCAGTATAGTCCCCCTCTAATCCATGAGGAAGAAGTAAGGGACCTGCTGAGACAGTTGGATCTGTGTCCAGTTCTGGGCCCGTCAATTCAAGAGAGATGTTGAGGTGCTGGAACGTGTCCAGAGAAGGGCAACAAGGCTGGTGAGGGGCCTGGAGCACAAATCCTATGAGGAGAGGTTGAGGGAGCTGGGCCTGTTTAGCCTGGAGAAGAGGAGGCTCAGGGGTGATCTTATTACTGTCTACAACTACCTGAAGGGGCATTGTAGCCAGGTGGGGGTTGGCCTCTTCTGCCAGGCAACCAGCAATAGAACAAGGGGACACAGTCTCAAGTTGTGCCGGGGTAGGTATAGGCTGGACGTTAGGAAGAAGTTCTTCACAGAGAGAGTGATTGCCATTGGAATGGGCTGCCCAGGGAGGTGGTGGAGGCACCGTCCCTGGAGGTGTTCAAGAAAAGCCTGGATGAGGCACTTAGTGCCATGGTCTAGTTGACTGGCTAGGGCTGGGTGATAGGTTGGACTCGATGATCTTGGAGGTCTCTTCCAACCTGGTTGATTCTATGATTCTATGATCCTCACAAGTCCATGGGACCGGGTGGAATCCATCCTAAGGTGCTGAGAGAGCTGGCAGATGAGCTGGCCAAGCCACTCTCCACCATTTATCAGCAGTCCTGGCTCACTGGGGAGGTCCCCAAAGACTGGAAGCTGGCCAATGTGATACCCATCCACAAGAAGGGTCGTAAGGAGGAGACCAAAAACTACAGACCTGTGAGCCTGACCTCAGTGCCAGGCAAGGGCATGGAACAGGTCATCTTGAGTGCCATCACAAAGCATCAAGAGGATGGCCAAGGGATCAGGCCCAGCCAGCATGAGTTTAGGAAGGGCAGGTCCTGCCTCACCAACCTGATCTCCTTTTATGATCAGGTTCCCCACCTGGTAAATGTGGGGCAGGCTGTGGATGTAGTCTACCTGGACTTCTGCAAAGCTGGCAGCTCATGGCTTGGACAGATTCACTCTGATAGGGGTCAAGAAGTGGCTGGAAGGATGGGCCCAGAGAGTCCCGTTGAATAGTGCCACATCCAGTTGGCAGCTGTCACTAGTGGTTTGTCCCAAGGATCAGTGCTGGGCCCAGTCCTGTTCAATATCTTTATTGATGACCTGGACGAGGGGATTGAGTCCAGCATCAGTAAGTTTGCAGATGACACCAAGCTAGGAGCAGGTGTTGATCTGTTGGAAGGTAGGAGAGCCCTGCAGAGGGACCTGACCAGGCTGGATGGGTGGGCAGAGGCCAATGGGATGACATTTAACAAGGCCAAGTGCAGGGTTCTGCACTTTGGCCACAACAACCCCAAGCAGCGCTCGCTACAGGCTGGGGAGAGAGTGGCTGGAGAGCAGCCAGGAGGAAAGGGACCTGGGGGTACTGATAGATAGTAGGCTGAAGATGAGCCAGCAGTGTGCCCAGGTGGCCAAGAGAGCCAATGGCATCCTGGCCTGTATCAGGAACAGTATGGCCAGTAGGACAAGGGAGGTTATTCTTCCCCTGTACTCAGCACTGGTCAGGCCACACCTTGAGTACTGTGTCCAGTTCTGGGCCCCTCAATTCAAGAAAGATGTTGAGGTGCTGGAGCATGTCCAGGGAAGGGCAACAAAGCTGGTGAAGGGCCTGGAACACAAACCCTATGAGGAGATGCTGCGGGAGCTGGGGTTGTTTAGCCTGGAGAAGAGGAGGCTCAGGGGTGACCTCATTGCTGTCTACAACTACCTGCAGGGAGGTTGTAGCCAGGTGAGGGTTGGTTTCTTCTGCCAGGCAACCAGCAACAGAACAAGGGTACAGAATCTCAAAGGACGTATAGGCTGGATGTTAGGGGGAAGTTGTTGCCAGAGAGAGTGATTTGCCATGGGAATGGGCTGCCCAGGGAGGTGGTGGAGGCACCGTCCCTGGAGGTGTTGAAGAAAAGCCTGGCTGAGGCACTTAGCACCATGGTCTAGTTGTTTGAATAGGTCTGGGTGCTAGGTTGGACTGGATGGTATTGGAGGTCTGTTCCAATCTGGTTGATTCTATGATCCAAAGGTCTCTTCCAATTTAAATGATTCTGTGATTCTATGATATTTTTTTAGAACTCTTTCTCTTAGTCCTTAACACTTGAAATTGAGTTACAGCACTTTGAGAGGGGCAAACGGGTCCTTGACTTCCAATCTGCTCCAAAGGGAAAAAAATCCACAATGCTCAGGTTACAAATATTCATATTTCTGTCTCTTTGTTGGCCCTTTAGAGAAAAAACTGCACTTAAATAAATGAGCAGTCCTTGGCTAGAGATGTCTATTCCTGCTTATGCTTGTGGACTTGAAACATCAGCTTATGCAAGGGATGTTCTGCAGAGCAGGGATCACAGAATCCGTATTTCTGTTTGTTGGCTCAGCTGCTTCCACATTTAAACCTTCATGGAGTGCTCTGCTCCAGCAGCAATTTTCACAGGATGAGGAAAGAATAAGGGTCTGGTCGAAGCAGGTCACAGTGACAGAATGAAGTCATGAACTGGAAGGTTTGGTGTGAGCAAGTAAGTAAGCGAGAGGGAATGTCATTCTGCTTTCCTCACGCTCTTTACACTCCTTTAACATTGGAGGAGTGCACTCTAACCCTACTGTGGCATTTGTTGGAAAGTAAAATGTGTCAGAATCTCCCTCTCTCCCCTAGATCTCATATGTGCTTTTTTTTGTTTGTTTTTGTTTTTTAATGAAATAAGAGTCAGTTAGGCAAAGAAAATAATTGTTGCTTTTTTCTTCTGTGCCTGCCAGTAGGTTTGTGATGAGAGCTTTGTGCTACTCTTGGGTTTCCTTATTGCAATATTACTAAGGTGAAGTAATAAAGAGAAACACTTGCTCAGCCTGTGATGATACTGCAGAGGTTCAGTGCATGATACCTTTGAGAGCAGACATCTCAAAATAGGATAGGCTGGATATGTGCAAACAAGACTTCTAACAATCCAAATGCATATAAACCAAAGATGTTTGTCAAAAGAATATTCTGCCTTATGGTCTGAAGTTTTATGCAGATCTCCCAGTCTCAGGAAGCATGAAGAAGTACTAATAGGTAGCAGATTATTGTGTCTAGTGATGAATCCTGTTCTTACATTAAAGCATCTATAAGGCTCAACAGGATTCAGGTGTGACATAAGATGTCAATAGAATCATTAAGGTTGGAAAACACTCCCAGTCAGGTTGAGAGAGTTGGGGTTGTTCAACCTGGAGAGGAGAAGGCACCAAGGAGATCTTAGAGCTGCATTTCAATATAAAGGGAACCTACTGGAAAGCTGGGGAAGGACTACTTAAAAGAGCCTGTGGTGATAGGACAAGGGGGCAGTGCTTTGAAACTGAAGCAGGGTAGATTAAGGTTGCACTTAAGAAGGAAGTTCTTCACTGTGAGGGTAGTGAATTATTGGAATAGGTTGCCCAGAGATGTGATGAAAGCCCCGTGCCTGGAGACATTCAAGGTGAAATTTGTTGAAGCCCTGAGCAACCTGATCTAGTAGAAATGTCCCTGATGACTGCACAGAGGTTGGACAAGACAAGCTTCAAGAGTGCCTTCCCTTGGTTGAAAAAGATCTCTAAGATCACTGAGTCCAACTGTCAGACTAAAACCACCATGAACATTAAACCAGTATCCAAAGTACTACATCCACAAATTTCTTTAACTCCTCCAGGAATAGTGACTCCACTATCTCCTTGGGCAGCCCATTCCGATACAATGTCTGATCATTCTTTCAGTAAATAATTTTTTTCCTAATATTGAACTTAAACCTCCCTTGGCACAATACTGACATTGACTTTTATTTGTTGCTGACCGTTATGACCTAAAACAACAAAAACTGGCATAAGCATTCTACATCTGTTCCTTTTCTATTCAGCTGTCTTTGTTTCAGCCAGAACTCAAAAATAACAACACCATCTTTTCTTTAAAAGGATATGTTGGCTGTTTTGCCTCTATATACGGCTACTTTTCAGATTGTTTTAATCTGGTGGATAAGGTCATCTAAATCCTGAGCGTATGTATTTTGCATGTTCTGCTCATTAATTGAAAACTACCCAGAATCTGTGTTGCGTTCACACAACTATGCACAAGCTCTGCACTGTGCTGATGACAGTAGCTTATCTACAATCCCCATCCCACCATTCTGTTACTCCAGCATTTTTTCAGGTTGCTGTTTTATATAAATTTGACTCAAAAATGTTTTTCTTGGCTATGCAAGGGGTAGCCAACCAGGGAGTGGAGCCTTTATTCCAGGACCTCAAATGACACTGTAGAAAATGCTGGAACAACAGAGCTGCAGCCATATTAACTGGAGGTGGAACATTAAATCGCTGAATTGACACGGTGAAAGATCTCAGAATGTAAATATTAATTTGAGAGCATGGGACACTCATTTGTGAGGCCACCAATAATATGTTGAGATATGGACTGGCTATTCCATAAGGATCCAGACTTCTACAGTAGTGATGTAAAAAAGAAAACTCTAAGATTGAAGCAGATATTCTCCAAATATATATATTTTTTGTATAGCTAGTAACAAAGCTAAAAAATCTTCATAACCAGTGGAAATTTCTATTTAACATTTAAACCCACACTTTGATTCTGGAAAAAGCAGATGTTCGACACCTTCAGCTGTAGAAAACCATGATTCTACATCAGATGATGGGTAATTATGTCCAAGCATCTTATGGCCTTATTTAGACAGCACCACAAAACAGGAGGGTGTTAGTTCAGAGAAGTGGGGAGGAATTTTTTTCTTTCAAATTGTGCTAATAAAATCTTAAGAAACCTTTTATCTCATAAAAGATTACATTTTCACATTTGCTGCTTATGCTTTCAAAAGGGACAGTATGCAAGTCTTGGTACTTCCGTCATATAGGGAGCACTTAAAACACTGAAGGCTGCCTCTGAAACAAGCTTTCAAGAACGAAAGTTTTGCCTACGCAATTTGAATTTTTTTCTTGAGGAAAGTGCTCTTTTATTAACACCTTCTTCTTTCCTGTAGTGGGTAAAAAAGGCCTCAGTATTCTCATGGGAAAATATGGAACATTCCCCCCAAAGCTTTGGAAGATACAGCAAAAAAACAGTGCTTCTTGCCAAGAATAAAATCGAGCAAGTCTGAAATGTTTAGAGCTTCTGATTAAACCTTCAGTGGTATGTTTCTCTTAGACAAAGCATTTGTCATAAGTAGCATGTCTGCTAGAGTATGATTTATGCCACTGGACTGAAATTGGCTGAATAATTTATGCTGTTTATTGTTGAGCAAAGATTTTAAAAAAGAAAAAAAATAGAACAAGCAGTGTGAAGGGAAAAAAAAGGAGATAGACAAAAGTATATCTTGAGGAACATTGGTAATCTTAAGAAGGAAAAAAAAGTTATTTTCTACATTTAAAGTTAATAAAGTGAATCTAAGAGGAAAGCACACCTTACCATACGGACAATTCGACAATTCTAATGGGTGAACATTGTCAGCGTTTTCAATGAAACCAATTGGCTAAGAAAAGCTGCCAAATAGGTGTGAAATGAGGTGAAATTACTAGGAAAAAACTTTCTTTTAAGGTATTTTGCTTTGTTCCTTGCGGTGCCTTGCAGCAAAAAATTTAATTTAAATACTGAAAATGGAAAGGCAGCTATATTGATTTAAATTTGCTAAGAAAGTCTTGGAATCTATCTCCTCTTTCTCAGAATAAGTGCTTAATGTATATATATATATATATATATATATAAAGATGTACATGTGAAAAATAGATATTACATATATAATACCTTCAACTTTTCTAGTCTTCATGTGTGAATCACAGTTTGTTAGAACCTACCACTATGTGTATTAGCATAAAACGCATAACTTGAATTGTCAGTTTATAAAATTTTCAGGATGTATGATTATGGCTCTGCTCTTACTCTAAATTTTTACACAGCTTGTATGATTTATTTTATCTGTTGAAACACTGGTTTTATGTTAACACTTTCTTCTTTTTTTTTTCCCTCTTTTTTTTTTTTTAACACATAAATTTAATACCCCAAGCCTATTGCAGAGACAGATTTGCAGACAAAAGAATAGATGGATTGATGGATGGATGGATGGATGTGCAGTAAGAGGACGGGGGGGAAAGTGTGTGGCTCAATACAGCTGAAAGTATTTCACTGATAAGTCACTGTATATTGTGGCTAAAAATACTTGAAATGTTTACAGGCTGCATAATATATATGTTTGACATATTAAAGCAGACTCCTATCAGCTGTTCAGTAACCATTCCAGTGAAACTCCTTAAAAGAAATCAAGCAAAATCATAGCCACCAATCTGCTGTGCTGTTTCTAATTTGAAGGCAAATTCATCTCTGACACACAGCAGATTCCATGCAGGTGGAAGCAAGCCCCTCACTGCTCCTCTCTCTGCCAGTCAAATTATGTCATCAGTGAAGGATCACTGGTTTTTA
Organism: Pogoniulus pusillus; assembly: GCF_015220805.1. NCBI lineage: Eukaryota > Metazoa > Chordata > Aves > Piciformes > Lybiidae > Pogoniulus > Pogoniulus pusillus. The sequence goes on from NC_087309.1 coordinate 38,999,806, forward strand.
ATGATACGGTGGCCTCCATACTGAGAAGCAGGTCCTCGCAGAGCAATATGCATAGCCAATAAAATGGCTGTCACCAAATTACAATTGACACTTAACATCACTAAATCTGCAGTGTAATTCCTTGTGACAGTTGTGTAGGTATATTAGAAGAAAATAATTTACTTCAAACCCAGCATGTAAGACACATTTTCCTGAGTGTAATTCATGTCACATTTACAGTAGCCAAGGCAAGCAGTCTCGAGGCAACCTTAATCTGGGAAGAGATCATAGATACTAACATGTTCATTGAAGTATGATTATTTATGTGTGCAATAAACAAAGCTAGAGCAGTTGTTTGTTGTAGGTTTTAATTGTTATAGGGGATTTTAATTGTTATTGGGTTTTAAATGAATATTAGCCTCTTTTGCTTTAGGGATTAAGAAAACTATAAATACAAAGCAACATTTCAAATGGAAAACTGGGACCAGCTGGAAACATCTCAACATTTTTCTGGACCAGCAGCCAAATACAAGCATGTAATTCCTTCCTTTCCCTCTTTGCTCTCCCCACACTGCTGCATGCAAGCTTGAATATCTCTGTGCTTTAGCATCTATGGTAGCATTAGCATCCACCATGCATGTGCCATTCTGGAAGTGTTAATAGACACAGTGAGCATCAACGTCACAGTGGACTTCCACAGTTTTCATCCTCTCGGTGATAGTGCTGTTGAACATAAGGTAGGAGAGAAAAAATCACTCTCCTCCAGCTTACCTGTTTTGATACATTCACCCTAAGCTGACTTGCGAGGAGAACTTGCTCCATCCTTATAAGCATATATAAATGTAACAGAGCAAAATGTCTTCACTCCTCAGGATGAAGTGGTTTGAATTCCTAGTGAAATGGGACTGCAAAAAATTCATTCCAACTTTGTCTCCAGGCAATTCACCTTTGGCCCAGTGATGATATGAGTCTTTCTGCTGATGGGGAAGGTATAATAAGTCAGGTCAGGCAGTCTTCGGTAGTAAGGGGTCTATTTGTTAGCAGAATGAAGCAGGTGTAGCATTTTTGCACTAGATTAGCTCATCCCAGCATGAGAATTACCTGACTGGAAGCCCTCAAGGTTATATATGAAATACAGGCAGGTGGGTGCTTGCTCTGCAAATGATCCCTATGTACAAGTAAGTAGGTTTGTTTTATATACCCAAACACGAAAATATGAATCAATGGGTGTGAATTTTCCCCTTCTTTCAAACCAGCTGAAAAATTCCTGCAAATGAAAAGCCTGTTGGTGTCTTTGTCATGTGACTGCCCTCCTGTGCAGGAAAGCATCAGGTCAGGTTCTCCCTTTTGTGCCATCCTTTCCTGGACAAACCATCAGACAAAAACTGGATGCTATTAGAGTCCCTGCTACTTTGTCCCATCCACTATCAAACATGCATAACTAATCAGGAAAACCACCTTTTTTTTTTTTCTTTAATTGTTATCAGGCACAAAACTCCTTCACCCTTTCCAAACAAGACTGAGGTAACACCTGGATCTTTCACCAGCTTCCCAGGAGCTAAAGACATCTTCCAGTGAGTGACTGTGACTGCAAAAAGGGTCAGTTTGAGGGTACAAATTTGATGATGATGATGCTCCCTCTCAATTTTAGTGGAGACAAGGGGTATCCTCAGCCTATCCAGATGTAGATAGAAACCCTTTGGAATGCACCGGATCAGCAAAGATAACCCAAAAATGTTCTTTGCAGCCACTATCCCTTGAGCACCCCTGTATCAGCAAAGGAGGGTTCAGGTTTCTGCAAAGCTGTTTTAGCAATGCAACTTTTGGATCTTGTGGAAGCCATCTGAGAGTGATTTCTCACAGAGCATGGCTGATTTTGAGCATCCCAGGAATGGCATGGGATTCCTGTATGGAGCATCCTGAGAATGACATGGGATTCCTGTATAGAGTATCCTAGGGATAGTATGGGATTCCTACATTTCCATAAGGCTGCTTGGTGCTGCAGCCTGACATGGCTGTCAGTGTGGGCAGTAAAACAGAGGACTCCATGTGTTTTGAAATTAGAAAACAGTGTGGGATGTGGCGGTAGATGTTTTTTTCTGTCTAGACAGGCAGACCTGCTCCAGGAAATATTAGTTTCCTAACCATCTCCGGAAAGCCCTGGCTCCATGGTAGTCCAGGGGGAGTTAGAGCAGTGGTATGAGCTTAGGAAGAGTTTTATTTTTCCTTCCAGAAAAATCACTGGGACAATTTGACAACATTGCTTCTGAAAAAAATTTCAGTGGCACAGGATCACAAGTAACGGCACTTTGCAGAAAGCAGTCCTCAGCTCTCAAAGTCAATATCAACCAGGGTCTAGATGCAGTAAGTTTTATGGGGGGTTGCATACCAGAGGAGGATTTTGGTTTTTTTTTATTTTGTCTGTTCCCTTTGTATTCAAGGTTTCACTGTAACAGTTATTTTACATCTGGCTCCACAAACTATCTATGAGCGTCTCTTTGGAGCCTTTATAATTCAAATAAGTCTATGTTCCATAATTTACCTGCTTTTTCAGAGCTACTGAGCAACTGGTATTGAATCTCATATACAAAAGTGTCCAAATGATATAAAGAAGGTGAATTTCATTGTTTGTCTGAACACACTTTGAAAAGTTTCCTCTCACAGAGGTTGCACTGGAAAGACATTTGCAAGGGGACCTGTTTGTGGGTAGCAGTTTCTAAGCACAGACACTCAAGAGGTTGTCGTGAGCGTAAGGACAAATCCTGCTAGAAAAGAGCTACAGAAGCTTCCTGGAAGGCTGTTTATTCTCATGCCTATGGATTCACACAATGCAGGTGTGAAACAGAAGCCAGGAATGAGACGAAGGAAAACAAAAATGTGGGATGATGTAAAAGTGTACCTGGAGCACTTGCCTGGAACTTCTCACTGAAAGTCTCCCATGATATTCTTGTGAGCAAGCTCAGAAGGTATGACATGGAAGAGCAGACAGTGAGGTGGATTAAGAACTGGTTACAAGATGGAGTTTAAAGAGTGGTGATCAATGGTGCTAGGTCCAGATGGAGAGCTGTAACTAGTGGAGTCTCCTAGGTATCAGTGCTGGGTCCAGTCCTGTTCAACATCTTCATCAATGGCATTGATGAAGGGACAGACAGACAGGCAGAGTGTGCTCAGCCAGCTTGCTGATGACACCAGACTGGGAGGGTGGGCTGATACAGCTGAAGGCTCTGCAGCCATCCAGAGAGACCTGGGCAGACTGGAGAGCTGAGTATAGAGGAACCAAATGAGGTTTAACAAGGACAAGTGCAGAGTCCTGCACCTGGGAAGGAATAATAAACTGCACCAGTAAAGGCTGGGAGGTGATCTGCTGGAGGGTAGTCCTGTGGAGAGGGACCTGGGAGTCTTGGTGGATAACAGTTATCCATGGGATAGCAATGTGCCCTTGTGGACAAGAAGACAAATTTGATCTTGGGATGTATTATGAAGAGTGTGTCCAGTAGATCAAGGGAGGTTCTCCTTCACCTCTACTCTGCCTTGGTTAGACCTCATCTTGAATACTGCATTCAGTTTTGTGTTCCCCACTTTAAGAGGGACAGGGATCTGCTGGACAGAGGTCCAGTGGAGGACTACGAGGGTGATTAGGGGAATGGAAGGCATGGCTTATGAGGAGAAGCTGAGGAACCTGGGGCTTTTTAGTCTTGAGAAGAGAAGACTGAAAAGGGATTTAATAAATGTTTATAAACATTTGAGGGCTGGTCAGGAGTGGGAGTACGGGCTCTGCTCACTTGCCCCTGGGATAGGACAAGGAGCAATGGGTATAAGTTGCCACACAAGAGATTCCACCTCAACACAAGGGGGAACTTCTTTACCGTAAGGGTCACAGAGAACTGGAATGGGCTCTCCAGAGAAGTTGTGGAGTCTCCTTCTCTGAAGACTTTCAAGGCCTGTCTGCATGTGTTCCTCTGTGATCTGTGCTAAAATGCAGGGGAGTTGGACTCTATGATCTCCTTGGGTCCCTTCCAACCCCTAACATCCCGTGATCCTGTGAAAAAGCAAGAGAAAAATATTGTGAGCCAGAGGAATACAGGGGGAATTGCACTTGAAGGTGAATGACTTAGCAGTCAGTAATGAAATGCACTGTAATCTTTAAGCAATAACTGAAGAACTTGGACTAAACCCTTAATAAACTTGTTATAAAATGCCACAATACAGTTTAGAAAACACACACTCATCTTTTTGTTGCCATAGGCTTGCAGATATCCTGGCAAACACAAGCAAACTGATGCATAGGCTTAAGTGACAGCAGGTGTAATCTAATCTCTCTGACTTCCTGTGCTGCCAAATAGGGTCGTATCACTGCTGCCTTCCAACCTGAGCTGATTTGTCACACAACACATGGCCATTACCTCATTACCTCACCAGCCTCATTGTCAGAATTTCTTCATCCTCAACTGCTGGGATTAGTAATGTTGAGAGCGAAACCTGGGAAATCTCTGGTGGGAATGCTCTCTTTTTGAAGCATGGGTGTCATCAGCAATCAGGATGAGACTCTGTTGTGCACATACATCATAGGATCACAGAACATATAGGATTGAGAAGGACTCTCAAAGGTCACCTAGTCCAACACCACCGCAGAGAGCAGGGACATATCCAGTTAGATCAGATTGCTCAGTGCCTCATGAAGTTTGACTTTCAATGTCTCCAGGAATGAGGTCTTCACCACATCTCTGGGCAACTTGCTTCAGTGTTCCACCACTTTCATTGTAAAGAACTTCCTCCTTATGTCCAAATTAAATCTGCTCTGCTCTAGTTTCAAACCATGGCTCCTCATCCTGTCACTACAAGCCATTCTAAATAGTCCCTTCCCAGCTTTCCCTTGAATCCCATTCATGTATCAAAATGCAGCAATTAGGTCTCTCTGGAACATTCTCTTCTCTAGGCTGAACAGCCCAAACTTTCTCAACCTGTCTTCATAGGAGAAGTTCTCCAGCCCTCTGATCATCTTTATGGCCTCCTCTTGACCCTCTCTGTCAGGTCCATATCCTTCTTGTGTTAAAAACCCCAGACCTGACCACAGTACTCCAGATGAGGTCTTACCCCAGCAGAGCAGTAGAATCACCTTGCTTGATCTTCTCAGTGCAGCCCAGTATGTAACATGCATACATGGATTGCCATTGCTTCTTCAGCTCTGATTTGTCTATTTAGAAATTACTACAGCCCACACATGCTGTAGTGAAGTTACTGATTACACAGAAGTCCGAATGACCCACTGCCCAAGTCTCAGTTAAACATCTCATCCAACATGATCTTGTCTTGCTCTTTTTGCCCCACTTTCTTCCTATTTTACAAACAAATTGCATTCCCTTTGCAGCCTGCTGTGCCTGACTAGATCTCCCCTATATCAAAATTATTCCAACAGGAGCCTTTATTCCTAAAGAAGTTCAAACATCGTTGATGAGTGGGGATTTTATTCTACTGTTGGTCTCCAGTACACAGTTCTCTGACTTTCCTGTACCTGACCTTGAGTTAGTGACAGCATGTGGCTTGCTCTGTTTCTATAGCTAGGGCTTGGAAATCATGAGGCTGGTCTGAATTTCCCAACTGTTCTGTGGCTGCTTCTCCTAAAAATAGCAACACATCCTATTGGACAGTACCTTCATATCATTGAGGGAAATGGTAGCATTTCCCAGAAGATGTTGAAAACTTGCCAGAGACACTGTATATGCTACAGAAAGGGAATGTGGAAAGCAGGGGAGCAAAGCTGAATATGACATCATGAAAGTTTGTGCTTCTGCTCACATTTGCAGGACATGGGGGACAAACAAATTATGTGTCTCTCTGTGGACTCAGGGTCACAAGTTTGACTTCATCTTTAAAACATCCCTGGAAGTTAAAACTAGTTTTTTCCACTTCCACAGACAAATATGGGCTTAACAAAGCCTACTCATCCTATCTGTTCTACTAGCCATACTAACAGTCTAGGTTATCCCTCCTCAGCCCTGCAGTCTTGTTCTATCAAGTAGACCTTAAAATGATCCGTTTTTATCTTCATATAAACACCAGAGCATATTTTAGAGGCCAACCATCTGATTCACCAGACATCACAGGAAAAACAGGCTTCAATGCAACTTGAGTAACCAAAGGAAGATCATATCAGAGAGGTTGCCAACTGTTTTTTTGAAAAGATAACTGACTTGTTTAGACAAAAGAAATGGAAAAAAAATCACAACTGACTAGTCTTTGACAAAGTAGCTGATAATATGTCCTAAAAATCATTGGTGGCACAGGGACTGGTGTATGAAATGCTCCTTGCCATTGGATTCAAAGACTAAAATACCTTGTAAATAATTATTACATGGGACAGAAACTATTACTGAAGTCTTTCTTAGGAACAAACTGACCTAAAACTCTTATTAAAGCATGCACACATAAAAATGGATGTGTGGTGATAACAGATGCTTTGGTGGCATCTTCATTACAAAGGGAGAGTGAAAGATAATTTCAAAATGGTTGCATGGCCCTTTAGAGAATAATGGGATGAGACATAGGAGGAGTTGTGATGTTGCAGTTAGGTACTTTCACAATATTCCAAATGAGTCTGTTCAGGGGAAATAATAAATTATATCCACTTGTTGAAGTTTATATATACAAAATACACATCCTTTGTACCACATACTGGTTGAATTTTGATAAAACATTTCTGCATTACAGACAGAAAGAGATGGAATTACATTAATAAATGACACCAATTGTGCCCTGGAGTATAATGTGGCTGCAAGAGGGGCAAACCCAAGGTTTGGCCTTGTCCATCCCTGTCCTCTTTGCAACTCACTGCAATCTGCAGTGCATTTTTCAAAATTTAGAAGCTGTCATTCCAGTGGCAATGGATAAAGGTTCTTTATACTCTTTCTCTCATCCTACTGGGTTCCCACACTAGCACAAGCTGGATTTTGGCACAGAGGGGCTGCCTTTTTTTTTTTTTTTTTCCAGAGATGCTTACATCTATTTTAGGAACATCTGCTGTAATAAAAAATGTGTGGCACATACTCCATGACTTGCCACATAATCCTCATGTGGCAAATAACTGAATATAAAGTAAATCTGACAAAACTAATAAAGTACAGCAATGCCAGGAATAATAATCAATAATGTAACTCCGCTTTTAAGGGATGAAACATGAAGGTCACATTGTGGCTAATTGCAAACATTGCAACCCAAAACATCACAGCTCATTGTGAGACTATAATTTTAACTTCATGCTCAGTCAGATCACATCAATGGTATGAGGCTCAGTGACCTTCTGCTAGTTGGCCAGGATCTCAAACAATAGGCCAATGTAGCCATCATTATACCTTCTAGCACAGCAGCTTTTAAGGCCTTTTTTTTTTCCTAAGGAGTCATCAGACATTAATTGCTAATTGAAACTACATCACAAGGAGGTGAATTATGATATCTGACAATGAATGCAAATATTTGACTTAAACATATTAAGGACAGTTTAATAGTTAGGGATATATCTGTGGAAAAATACATTAGAGGATACTTTAAGACCTGCATGTGAAAGAAAGAATCCAGAAAGCAAGTTTCCAAGAGGTGGTAATACTGCAGGATAAATGAATTCATGTTCATCTCTCAGATTCTCTTGACCTGTCTTCAAATCTTGGTAGGGCTATTCAGCAAACAGAAGACATTCACAGGATCTGTATGCACTCAACATAATAAATATTAGATGAACAATGCACCTATGTTGCTGCCTTTCACCCTTGTGACCCCTCTGACCCGTTGGAAAAAATAAAGTCAAGTCGTATTTTGCTTCAGATTTTGCGGAATGTGCTCTGTACAATATGGGAATAGGGGTTAGCATATATCTAATAGATAGCTGAGTGTGTCAGGTAGATGAATCAGCCTTCTGTGACCTGATGCTTTAGTGAATTATTAGATTATATGATATAAAATGTTCAGACATCCAAGGAGTTTTTGACTATTCCATTGTAGCAGCAAAGAATGAGAGAAATCTTTTGTCATTACTAGCATCTAAAAAATAAATAAATACATAAATTAGAAAAAAAATTGAAATCATAATCTATGCAGTCATTATTTTACTGCATTCTACCTAGAGAACATGAAGAATTAGTTGTATGGTACATGTCTTTTATCTTCTCACAAAATACCTCCACGTTGTTATGCCAGAAGCATAATAATAAATTTTACTTTTCTTAGTTTTCTGTTCTGCCATCCACTCAGAAGTCATCAAGACAGCTAAGTCAGTTGTCAGCTAATAAAAGCTTCTTTAATTAATGCTACATGTTGTTTCAATACCACTTTTTCATCTCGAAGGTGATATTTGTTGTAGCACTCTTAGCTAGAACATGGTCAGCTCTCTGTACTGGAACAAGCTATTCCGAAAGCCTCTACACATCAGCTATATATCACAGAATTATAAAATCACTACAATTAGAAGAGACCTCCAAGATCACCAAGTCCAACCTTCTACCCAACATCTCCCTGGCCTCTAAACCAGGTACTGAAGTGCCACATTTACTCATCTTTTGAACATGTTCAAGGATGGCAACTGCACTGCCTCCCTCGGCAGCATAGTAAAACTTCAGTGTGGAGTAAAGGTCAACCAACCTGCTTGTAGTGCAGATAACTGTCTCCCTGTCTCCACTGCAAGAAATAATTTGTCAGAAGGAATTAGAAGACACCTAGACTCAAGGAACACCAAAAGCAAAAAAGGAGTACTCTGTTCAGGATTTCTTTATGCACCAGCTTTTTATCTCACAGCAAAATTCAGGGTGGAGTGGTAGGTCCACCAACCTGCCTGTAGAGTATATAAGCACATCCCTATCTCAGTTGTAAGAAAAGAATCTCAGTTGTAAGAAAAGATTTGTCAGAAGGAGACATCTAAGTACATATGAAACTCAAGAGAAGCCATGGGCAATAAAAGAAGCCAAGCAAATAACCTCTTCATCTGTGTGTAACTTGCTGTTCCATCTACTCTGCTGGCACTGGATCCTGCTTGCTAATGAGCATTTTGCTATTACTCCATCAAAATCTTTATGCCTACCAAGCCCTGAGAAAGGAAGGAAGCTTGGTAAGGTCCATTGGGTAGTATTTACACATGAAAATGGAGTCTGTAAGAATTAAAGACAGTTATAAAATACAGAATTATTTTAATTGGGCTACTGGATGCGTGTCTTAACATTTTCAAGTGAAAAATAAGGAATATCTTTGTTATTAAACTCTTGACAAAATGCTCCCCATCAAAACATGCAGAGAGCTCTTACATGCCATTGTGGAAATTTAGCTTTGAACTCTGAAACAGTGGAAGTGATGGGGGTGGGAGGGGTAGGAGAAGTTCATCTTACTTAATGACACTGAATCTGTTTCTATAGCTCACACAAGCTCAGAACGGGTTTGGGGTCTGTCAGAGAGAGCAAGTAAACACTTAGATATGAAACTCAAGGGAGACCAAAGGAGATAAGCAAACAACCTCTTCATCTGCTAGGATGTGAAAGTCACCCAAAGTCCAAATAACAGAAAATCAGAATATAATCCTGAGGGACAGACATCTTGGACTCTCTGTAAAAGTGTCCGAACTGGTATCAAAAACATTCAAACCTATAAAGCCCATTCCAGATGGCTTTTCAAAAGACCATAGCTGGTAACTGGGGATGAGGATGAGATGGAAATATTTAACATTCATTCCTGACAGAAGTTCTCCATGAAGTGTAGGAAATCATTAAACTTCTCTGTTTTTTTTTTTTTTCTCCTAAGACTTTAGGAGAGAATGGGTACACTTCATTTTAATCTCATCCTGAATTCTCATAATTCACTCTTTTTGTTTTGTTGTTTTGGGCTCCCTTCTCAATAATTTAAGAATTGATTAGTCTTACTGCTCTTTGCTACCAGTCTTGCTCTTCGTTCCTATTGTAGAAGAGATCATTGTGTGACGCAGGTAGTGCCCCGGGTGTTTGATCTTTGACCTCCACTCAGAGGCTGTTTTATGTAGAAAAGCCCCGTGATTATTGCCATTACTTTCTTTAACCTACTTTTTCACCTTGAAGTGTAAAGGGTCACAGATAGGGCCTGGCTCTTATTACGGTCTTTAGATGAGGCACACACTATGAAAAGGACTCTGTTTTTATTTCTTAGGAATTATGGCTTTCAAGCCTTTGAATTCCATGAAGATAATTACTGTTTTGGCCACCTTTTTGTCTGATATTTGATGCTGCTGAGTGGAATAAATTACCTATCTAACAAGGAGGGTTAATTGGTAGATGCAAGCCAATGTGCATGCTCTCTGCTAATTCCCTTATTATTTTTCTTAAACCTTCATGTGAACTATCGCCCTGCAGACCGCCTTGTTGTTTTAACCCTTCCCCTCGTGACAGCAGTTGCAGATGACTATTTAATTCTGATTATCCCAAACTGGACTGGGGTTTAAAACATTTATGTGCCCATAAATGGGACTCCTCATAAGCTGAAGCTATCATGATGTGTGTGAAGGGAAGAGAGCAAAAAGTCAGAGAACTAAATATTTTCTTTGGATTTTTTTGTTCCCTCATTAAGGTCTTTGAAAGTGGCTCACCACTTGTACGGCAATAAGCAACAAGTAGGATGCTTTATTCTTCTTATGATTAATTTTTGTTATAAAATAAGTGGAATTAAATATGCTTCACGGAGGTTAACGCACCAGTGACAACTTCGGCAGGGTTGAACGTGAGTGAAAGCTCTTTAGGAGTGGACTTCAGACAAAACGACCTAAAGCAGCTTGGCACATGCCACAAAAAATAAGACACACGTATCAGAAAATGTCCTTGGGGCTGCCACCCCTGTTGTTAACGTCATTATCCAACATTCCCATATTTTAGCAAGCACCCACCTTAGGAAGGGCGGATGGTCGGCAGCGGTTTCACACCACATGAAATGAAAAATGCCCCACGCCTGGGTGTTCTAATAACCATGATATTGTGATAACAATTACAGCGTTTAATATATGGGATTAGTCCTTCTGATAGCACCATTAACCATCACTATACCCTGTAATAGGTGGCTTCATCTTTGTTATGACATGATCTTTCCTACTGTTTATTGACTTTTCAATGCAAGGAGGAGGGAACATTCCCAGCCCCCCAAACCTTTAAGAAGCTACTGTAAAGCTGTGGTTTTATTCTCAGCTGGAATGTTTAGAAACCCTCAGAGCTAAATACCTCGGTGTACTACTTAAACACCAACAACAGCCTTACGGGGCCTTGCCCGACTTTAAACACATCTTTTTTTGTTGAGAATATTGCATTCTGCCACAATTCTGTAGGCTAACCCTGGGCTCACATTAAATATACCAGCTTCATTGAAGCTTACTGAATTGGACTGAGTTGCTTTTTGTTTTATTCTCTCTTTACTTCACCCCCGACTGAGGCTGGACAGGCTTTCTTCTAGCGGAGCGTGCTTTAAAGCATCCCGAAAGAAGGGAAGGGGGTGGAGAGACTGGGGGAGGGGGAAGAGGAGGAGAAGGAGGAGGGATGGGGTGCGAGGGGGGGAACGGGGAGGGGGAAGAGAAGACTGGTTCGTAAGGAAACCAAAAGGTGCAGCTTAGGCCCATAATTACTCTTGATCCTTAGAGTCTAAAATATTTTAACGCCAGGTTTGTGATTGCAGCGCTGCAAAGTGGATTTGGGAATGCAGAAAAGTAATTAGGTCTGTGCATTGAAGTGTGGAGAGCATTTAAAAGTGAATGGGTGGTTACTACATTCTTGGCAGGCTGTTTTTTATCTTTTCATGCTCCGCTGTTGTTAGAGATGATGGGTTTATTGCAGTTTTAGCACTTTGGAGGTGGCTGTGTTTTTCTTAACTGAGCCTTTCACTTTGCTGTCTCTTAAGAGGAATACTTGCACGGCAGAAGGGAGAGCAGAGAAAATGTGAAATCACAAAAATAACGCCAGCCTGAAATCTTCCCCTAAGATATTGTTCGCAGGAGCAGGACGAGTAAGAATAAACCACAGCCCTGCAATGGGCCACCTGCAAAGAATCCGGGTTTAATTAATGACTCATTCTGCATAGAGCCAGCGGGAGACAATGGTCACCCCAAGGAGAAGAAAAACAAAACATTTGCTTCTCTAGCGGGGTATGTTCACTTTATCATCTGTACAAACCACCAGGCAGAAAGGGCTGGAGCCATCAACCTGCTTGTAACTCCTGACTGATTTCCCAACGTGGATAAAAGCAGCATGAAAAACGATGGGGTAGCATCTAGGAATTAGCAGTCAAGAAGCTACTCACTGAAGTTATTATTTTTGTTATTGTTGTTGTTACATCACATTACAATACTTTACATTACACTACATCACTGCTCCTAACTATATGTATTATTAAGGGTATATCCACTTTAAATAATAATGCATGTATTTTCTCATAAAGCTATCATTTATGCAGGTCTGGCTGTTGAAAAGACCTCCAAGATCTTCAAGTCCAGCTGTCAACTCAAGATTGCATTGGCCATTAAACCATGTCCTAAAATGCCACATCCACATGATTCTTGAACGCCTCCAGACTCTGTGACCCTACCACCCCTCCTGACTACAATTTCAGGATATTTTTTATCTCCTAATATCAGGGGATCACCAACCCCCACCTCACTCCAACTTCCTTTCAGGCAGCTATGGAGAACAATGAGGCCTCTCCTCAGCCTCTTCTTCTCCAGGGTAGCCAACCCCAGCTTCATAAGAACTGTTCTCCAGGCCCTTTACCTGTTTTGTCATCCTTTGCTGATCATTTAGAGGCTTGCATTTGCTGACCTGAAGCTGTAGAAACTTTATATTAAAATAAAATAAATCTAAAAAATGAGAGAGAAGCCTGCATGTATCTGAAAGAGGAAATATCTTGTCTGCTTCAGATGCAGACTGCTACATTAAAAATCTGTGACAGAAACATGAGAATCTACTGGGCCACAGAAAAATGCAGGAAGGGCACTAATCAGCTCAAAGAAATTGCTTAAAATATTGGGAAGGATCTGCTGAAGTGTAAAGAAAAGAACACATAGAAAGTCTACGATAGAAATCTGATAGACCAATAACCATAGACTGCCATAATTGCATTTTTATGAGATTACTCCTTTTAACTAATTCACTTCTCTTTGTCAGGGACTCACAGGGCTTTTGAAAGATATTTTAGGGTTATTTTCTTTTTTTAATCAACTTTTAACTCATCTACTCTTTTCCTTGTATTCAGGTCACCTAAGAAAATTCCATTTCATCTTTAGGATCACCAGATATGTATTCACATAAAACCTTTGTTTCATTTCCAGATAAGCTCCTAAAGAAGATCTAGGATATTTTAATTCTGCATCATCCAGTACCTGGGAAATGTTTTATTTCATTTGGCCCTTTCTGGAAGGCAGTATTTGTTTCAGAGGTGTGTGAATGTACAGTAGAAAGGGTTTGGGTTTTGCAGGATGTACCTATCTCTTATGCCTTTTGTGGGAGGAAAAACAATCCCTTTCTGCACATGCCCTGAAAATCTGTCCTGCAGCTGGGGAGGAAGATCATTGTGCTTCAGTACAGACTGATGGTTGATCTGCTGGAAAACAGTTCTGTGGAAGGGGACTTTGGACTCCTGATGGACAATAAGTTATCGATGGGACAGTAAGGTGCCCTCATGGCCAAGAAGACCAACAGTCTCGTGGAGTGTATCCAGAAGAGTGTGGCCATTGTGTTGAGAGAGAAGTTCCTCTCCCTCTACCCTGCCCTAGAGAGGTCACATTTGGAGTATTGTATCCAGCTCTGCACTCCCCAGTTCAAGAGGGACAGAGATATATGCAAGAGTGCTGAATGGAGACTATGAGGGTGACAAAGGGATGGGAACACCTATCTGAGGAGGAAAGGCTGAGAGATTGGGGCTGTCTAGCCTGGAAAAGAGAAGACTGAGAAGAGGTGTTATGAATGTTTGTAAATATGTCAAGTGGAGGTGTTAAGAAGAATGTGCCAATCTCTTTTCATCAGTGCTTTGATGGGACAAGGGGCAATGGACACAAACTGGAACACAGGAACTTCCACCTCAACGTGAGGAAAAACTTCTTTGCTGTGAGGATGACAGAACACTGGAGCAGGCTGCAGGTCTATTCCAACCTGCTTGATTCTATGACTCTATGACAGGTTGTGGAGTCTCCTTTTCTGAAGACTTTCATGGAGTGTCTGGGTGTGTTCCTGTGTGACCTATCCTAGATCATCCTGTTTTATCATAGATGCTGGATTCGATGATCTCAGGAGGTCCTTTCCAAACCCTAACACTTATGATTCTGTGATTCTGTGATTTGGTTTGGGGTTTGCACAAGTCTTTTTGAAATGTTGTATCACTATCAAATCATTGTCAGCCTGAGAAACTTGAGACCTATCCTCAAGCTGTGGGAGCCAAGCTGCAGACACCAAAGATCATTTTATATTTGGGACAATGGGATGAAATAGTGTGGGTTTGGCCCATTTGAAATTAATGTCACTAGCCAAAATATCTCGGTTAGTGTGGGCTCAAGATTCCAGTAAGACACTGGTGAATATTTGATGGATGACACAGGAAAATAATTCTGTTTTCTCTGAAATGCACATATCTGAAGTTCTTCCGTGCCCCTTGTTACGGATTATGCATCTGAATTCTTTGCATAACTTCCATGATGCACGTATTTCTTCCAGAAACACCAAACCTCATGAAACATGTTCCAGAAATGACATTTAAGCACTGGCGAAGCAACCACGGCACAACACTTCCAACTCTGAAGCACCAGGTTTTGAAATACTGTGTCTGGGGAGATGAAAAAGAAAAGCAGAAATTACAAGAAAACATGAGGAGACCTCACAGTATTCCACTAGATTCTCTCTGGGCACAGAGGTGAGGGGATTGTGCTTAGACCCAGAGTACTTGTGCTCTGCAAAGAAGCAGACTGCCCTTCAAACACCTCACTGCTTCCTTGAAGCTTGATGTTATGTTCATTAGCCATATTTCAACCTCATCTGCACAGAAAAGGGACAAGTAAGCCTATTTGGTCACCCCTAAATCAGAGCTTACTGGCCTCCAGCACACTATTGCCTAGGTATTTACCATTTTAACTATAAATATATACATATATATGTGGAGCTCTCAATACAGGAGGGACATGGACCTGATAGAGCAGGTCCAGAGGAAAGCTACAAATATGTTGGAAGATTACAGCATCTGTGTTACGAAGACAGATTGACAGAGCTGGGGTTGTTTGGCCTGGAGAAGAGAAGGCTCTGGGGAGACCTAATCGTGACCTTATAGCACAAGAAGGATGAGAGAGAGTGTTTACAAAGGCCTGTTTGTGAGGCCCCCTTCAGGTTCTGGAAGGCTTCTCTTCTCTCGGCAGAACAGCTACAACTCTATCAACTGGTTCCCATACAGAGGGTGCTTCAACCTTGTAATCATCTTTATGGCCTCCTCTAGATCTGCTCCAGCAGGTCAATGCCTTTCTTGTGTTGAGGGCCTTGAGCAGCACACTCCAGGTGAGGTGTCACCAGAGCAGAATCATGTCTCTCCATCTGCTGATCATGGTACTTTTTATGAAGCTCAGGATGCCATTTGCCTTCTGGGATGCCAGTGCCTGTTGGTGGCTCATGCCCTACGCCCCATCCACCAGCTGCCTCAAGTCATTTTCCATAGCACTGTTCTATCACAGCCTCTCAGCTTGTATTGACAATGGTGATTAACCTATCCAGGTGTAAGACCTTTCACTTGGTCTTGTTGAACCTCATGAGGTTCCCCTCAGTCTTCTTGTCCAGCTTGTTCAAGTCTCTCTGGATGACATCCCATCCCTCTAGGTACAATCATCCACACTACTCCAGCTTGGTCCAATTCCTCATTTTCTGCAAAGCTCAGAACCTAGCCCTACAGTCTCATTTTACATCTTGCTCAACATATTCATCAACAACCTGGACGAAGGAACAGCATATACTCTCAACAAGTTTTCTGATGTTACCAAACAACTAGAATGGGTGAATGTCACACCAGGAGGTTGTGATGCCACTCAGTGAGGCCTGGCAGGCTGGGTTGTTGAGCAGAGGTGAGCCTCAAGAAGATCAACAAGGGAAAGTGTAGGGTCCTGCCACTGGGTACAAATAAACCCCTGTACCAGTAGGGGTGAGGGGTTGACCTGCTGGAAAGTAGCTGTGGAAATGAGGACCTGGGAGCACTGGTGGACAACAAGTTCTCCACAAGCCACCAATGTACCATGGTGACAAGGTTGGCTGATGGTGTCCTGGTGCGCATGAAGAAAAGTGTGAGCAGAAAGCTAAGGGAGGTTCTTCTCTCCCTCTACTCTGCCCTGGTGAGGGTACATCTGGACTCCTGGTCCAGGTCCGGGCTTCCCAGTTCAGGAGAGACAGGGAGCTAATGTAGAGAGTTCAAGGGGCTTGGGGATATTTAACAGCAGACTGAGAAGGGATCTTCTCAATGCTCAGCAAGAGTTAGAGGTCATGAGGATATGGCTGGACTATTTACAGTGATGCTCAGTGACAGGATAAGGGGCAGTGGGGTACAAACCAGAAACTGGTAGTTTTCATCTCAACTTTATGTGAACCTTCTTTGCTGTGAGGGTGATGGGGCCCTGGAGCAAGCTGCCCAGATGGGTTGTGGAATCTCCTTCTGTGGAGAGGTTCCAAAGCCCGCTGACCCTTATGATCCTGAGGCAAGCTGCTGTGGGTGACCCTGCTTTAGTAGAGATCCCTTCCAAGCCCTGCTATTCTATGATTCAAGGATCTTGCCTTTCCCTCTAGAAGAGCTAAATCCCAAGTCCCAGCACTGCTAACCTTGGAAGACTTCAGCAGTTGCAGGGGCAGCCTGTTTGATGCTATTTAAGGAGACATATGCTTCGTATTATATACAGCAAGTTATAGCATAGCTGAAAATTATGTATATTTTTAACTCTAGGATTAAAAAAAAAAAAAAAAAAAAACAGAAAGTGCTCACAAACAAAGCTCTGGTTGGTTGTTCATTTAACTTTGACATGACACAATCTGTGTCTGTAGGATAGTATCTTTAAATTAAATGCACATTTGTACATAAATATTATTTCACAACCAGATGATTCAGGATAACATTTGACTTTAAATTGTCCATTGTACTTATTTACCAGGTTTTTATGAAACGTGACATCTGCTAAGAATGAGTGATGTTTAAATAAAATAGGTTTAGGAATGGTAAGCCTTTTTAAGGTGGTGGTTAATTAAGGAAATTGAGTTTATTATAGCTGTGATAACAATCACTTAGCATACACAGACTCAAAAGTCATAGCATAGAATCATTAAGGTTGGGAAAAAACCCTAAGCTCGTCAAGTCCAACCTTCTACCCAAGACCTCCATGACCACTAGACCACGTCCCAGTGTGCCAGATCTACTCTGTTTTTTGAACATCTACAGGAATGAAGAATCCACCACCTTCCTGGGCAGCCTGTTCCAGTGCCTGACCACTCTTTTGGTGAAGAAATTCTTCCTAATATCCAACTTAAACTTCTCAAATGTTTTGAAATAATGCAGTAGCACTTTTCCAATGCCTGTAGTTCAAAATGCTCTCTCCTGCAAAAAACTCAGGTATGAGAAGGGTTCTGAAATTTTACTCAGAAATGTTAGGAGAAGGGAAAATATTTTCATATGCTACTTTGCTGTGTAGTCAATGTAAAAGTTGCATTTGCAACAGTGTCAAAACAGAGCTAGAACTACCAAGAAGCCACAAGTTTCCCATAATTAAAGAAATTTCCTCACCATCTAGGAAGGAATCTTGAATTTTTTTAATTATTTCTTTATGCAACCCCGTAGATTTGCCTGAAACTACCATAATCATGATAGATCAGTTGCCCTTGTAAATTCTGTTCTAGCATCAATTGAGTATATTCTGCAAGATGATCATTGTCGGGTAATAGTAACCCAAAAATCTGAAAATAAAAAGGATGTATCTTTCCACTCTTGCTTTTAGCTATTCCTTCAACTTGACAGTTGAAAGAATATCGAGTTTCATTGATGACTGTCATTAGGCTAGGATGGCTAGATCGCAGTTTTGTGACAAGTTTCAGAGAAGTCCCCAAGAGAACTTCTATTTTTGCTAAGACGCAGAACCTGAAAAAATATCTTCTCACTCTTTTTTATTTTCCATCCCTGATAAGCAACTCTCTGAGTCCCATGAGAATTTCTCTGGTTTCTTCTGTCAAAATCTCAAGAATCTGCTCTTCTTTGCCTTTTTTTTGCTTCCTCACATCCAGGGTGCTATCTAAGTGTAAAGTACGATTATTTCTTTAACAGAAGTGAACAGAAGCTCCAGAAGACTCTCTCTTACACGAGATTTTGTTGAGGATTAATTGTGTGTGTTGTTGGGTTTTTTTAGCATCTCTAAAAGAAAAGAAACTAAACAAATAAAGAAGAGATCCCCACATCATCCTGCCTTTACAAATTCTAATTGTGAAGTAATTAACAAATAATCTTCCCTGTGACTTGACAAAATCCAGATCTAGTAAAAAAAAAAAAAAAAAAAAAAAAAAAAAGGAAACTACCAGTAGCATCAAAGGTAAAGTCTATAGTTCAGTTTTCATGCCAACTGCAGAAAGAGTTGGATGTCTAGAGGTCAGGAGTGATATCTGGCCAGAGGATATGCTGGTGCCCAGCTACTCAAACTGCAGCATCAAATCAATGCCACTCAGGACACGGCATGCTCCTGACAGCATCTCTCATCCTGAAACTTCCTGGACCACATTTGTAAGCCACACTGAAATCCCTACGTTTTGAATGTACTTAAAACCAGAGAAGTGTTAAGACTTTGTTGGAAAAAGGACATGATTAGGTGTATGCTTAAATAATTTTTTGAATTAGAGCATAATCATGAAGCTGGGTAATGAAGGGATTTCATAGCTGAGCAGAGGCACAGGATTGCATAGGGAAAGCTGTGCTTCATCTGCATGCACCAGTGGTGATCAAATTAACAGCCTGAGTGTTACAGGGCATAGAGTGGGCAGGCTTCATGTTCCTTGGAAAAAATAACACAGAGGTCACCAGAAAAGTGTGCTGACCAACTACCATCCTTAAACTTCATCTGTATTCTTTTCCTTCTGCACAGATTATGAGTTGACCTGCCGGAAAGAGCTCCCTAGAGGAGGATCTGAGAATGCTGATGGACAAGTTACCATGAGCCAGCAGCGTGCGCTCCTGACCAGGAAAGACAAGAAAGCCTGGAGTGCATTAACAGTGCAGCCAGCAGGCTGAGAGAGGTCCTCCTGCTCTTCTGCTCTGCTCTAGTCAAGCCACATCTGGAGTACTGGGTCCAGTTCTGGGCTTGCCAATTCAAGGAAGACAGGGAACTACTTGGAGAGAGTCCAACAGAGATGCTGAGGGTACTGGAGCAACTCTGTGAGGAGGAAAGGCTGAGACACACGGCAGTGGTTGACCCTAGAGAAGAGAAGACTGAGAGGGGATTTGATCAATGCTCTGCAAGAGCTAAAAGGTGGGAGGTCAAGTGGATGGGACTAGACTCTTTGCAATGGTGCTCAGAGACAGGACAAGGGACAATGGGCACAAACTAGAACCCAAGGGGTTTCATCTGAACAGGAGGAGAAAATTCTTTGGTGTGAGGATGTCATAGCCCTGGAGCAGACTGCCCAGAAAGGCTGTGGAGTCTCCTCCTCTGGAGAGTTTCCAAACCCACCTGGCCCTTGTGATCCTGGGCAAGCTACTAAGAGTGCCCCTGCTTTAGCTTGAACTTTTGGCTTGAACTAGATGATCCCTTTCCAATGCCCACCATGCTGGGATTCTGGGATTCATCATGCACTTCACATTTATTTTCTGGTTTTTATTGGATAAAAAGATGGGGGGTGGGAGGGAAACCTAAAATTTAGTTACATACTATGAGACTTTCTATATTTCATTTTCAGAAACCATCATGCCAGACCCTGCTTTAATTGCCAGGGGCATACGTCATGGTTAAAAATTTATCATGGAGCTTTTGTGCCAAGTAGGAGCAGAATGCTCAGAATCAAATTCATCAGCATGAAGGCTTTTAAAAGCCACCTTTTTTCAATCATGCCTTTGACAGTTTGGTCATTAAGAGATGTGTGGAAGAGCTGGGATTGATAAGGTACATCTAAAGCAAACCAGTTTATTTGCTTTAATTTAATTGTTATTGCCCTTGTCACAAGTTAGCTGTGAAATATTAAAATAGTAAAAAAGTTTAAGTAAATGCAAGCATCAAAGGAATCTCAGCCCATGATTGACAGAAGATAACTTTCCTTGCGTGACTTCCACTTCTCAAACAGCAGAAAGAGGAAAACCTCCTGAGAACTTCGGCAACTTCTCTAACTCAGAGCAGCCGTCAGGATTCTCCAGTTCAAACTGGAACAGAATCAGCACTAAATTAACGGAGGAGCAAAGGTGGTTTACAGCTATCTCATTCCCACCCCTAAGCATCTCTGAATTTTAGTTGGTTGCAGCCTGTTACTGGTTTTGATCTGTTTTTCACTTGTGGGTCTGCTTTCTAAACTAATTTTCAGTCCCTTGGTAGGGAATGCCAAAGGATGTGAAGCCCATTTCCTGTTTTTTTTCCTTCCTTAATTCTTCATGCAACATGAGCAGGCACAGGGAATATTCCTGATGCTGGAGCTGCCAGGAGTAAGACAGCTTCTGTGCACTAGCAAAGAATGCAACAGGCAAAATAACCCGGGATGAAATCTACAATGTTCTGAATTTCTGATATCCACACATCCACATGCATTGCACCCCCAAATCTCATTTTACCATCTCGTAACAATACTACGGTGTGGTCAAAAAGCTGAAAAGAAAGGACCGGTCCAGAGGGAAGGGATCCATCCAGAGGGAAGAAATCCATCTGGAGGGAAGGGATGTTATCCATAGGGACTTTGACAGGCTTGAGAGGTGAGCCCGTGCCAACCTCAGCCAAGTTCAAGGTCCTGCACGTGGGTCAGGTCAATTACAAGTACAAATCCAGGCTAGGTGGAGAATGGGTAGAGTGCAGTGCTGAGGAGATGGACTTTGGGGTACTGGGTGAAGAGAAGTTCAACTTGATCCAGCAACATGTTCTTGAAGTTCAGAATCAAACATCCCCAGCAGCTTGGGCTGCAGGTGGAGAGGGTGGATTCTGCCCCTCTCCTATCTGCTGAGACCCCACCTGCAGTGCTAAGGCCAGCTCTGGAACTCTCAGAACAGGGCAGACATGAACCTGTTCAGATGAGACTGAAGGAGGCCATGAAGGCAGTAACAGGACTGAAACACCTCTCCTGTGAAGATGGGCTACAACCACTGTTCAGCCTGGAGAAGAGAAGGCTCCAGGAAGACCTTGGAGCAGCCTTCCAGGCTGTGAGAGGGGATACAAGAGAGCTGGGGAGGGACTTTTTACAAAGTCATGGAATGACAGGATGAGGGGGAATAGCTTCAAACCAGAAGAAGATGAATTTAGATGAGACATGAGGAAGAAATTCTTGCTAATGAGTACAGTGAGGCACTAGAACATGTTGTCCAGAGAAGCTGTGGAGGCTCCAAGTTTGGAAGTGGTGAAAGCCAGTTTGGATAGGGGCTTGAGAAAGCTAATGTGGTGGTAAGAGTTGTCACTGTTCATGGCAGGAGATTGGAGCTAGTTGATCTTGGAAGTCCCTTTCAACCCAAACCCTTCTATGATTCTGTCTGAGCCCACGCTATGGCTTCTATAACAATAAACAGGTAGAGGCAGGATGGTGATATAGAGGCAGGTCTTGATTTCATTTATTTCTTTGTCGCTACTGCACAAGACAGCTCCACAATCAGGCTTAAGATTTCTCAGATACAGAGCAGCTCAACAACACCATGTGCAGTGGCAGCAGGACAGTAGCCATCCCTTCTATTGTCAGTTTCACGGCATGATCATAGCAGACTTGGATGCTGAGTAGAACACCTGTTCATACTTGTAGTGCAGATGAAGAATGATTTAGAGTGTGCACTTACCTTTTAATAGGTAATAAATTATCCTTTCAATAATAAAAGGTGATTTATTTCAGTGGTTTTTTTTTTTCCACCAGTTGTAAAATGAAGTTCTGTGATTTGTCTCCTTAATAGTTACTTGTAACTCGCAAGCCTCTAGTTGCCAAAAGTATTTGCTACTGAAAGCAAAGAACAAACATTAAACTGCACAGGTCTATGCAAAATTAATTGCACATCAATGGGATTTTCTTAGGACGAATGAGCATTAGATCAAGCTAGAAAGCAATGTGAGCTCTCTGTATGGAAATCCATCCATCCTGTTGCCCATTTTTCTATTTAATATCTCACCTGGCACATACTGCATCAGTTATTTCTGCTGTTCAGCCTCATCTACAGGGTCTGGGACATTATTTGCAAGCGGAACCCCTAGGACCCACTACTGGGACATATTCTTGTGCAATTGGTGGCTCTTTGGCTCTTTCCAATGGCAGGAAAGAAGATCTGTGTACAAGCTCATGGCAAAGATGGTATAAAGTTTGAGATAAACAATCAGATTTAACCACCTCCTGTTTACTCATAAAGAAAAAAAAAAAAAAAAAAAAAAGAAGCTATTTTCTAGATTCTGTGGGTTTGGGCTTTTATATCCCTGTAATCTTTACAAGTGATCCTTCTGTTCTCTGTAAGTGAAAAGATTAAAAAAACACAAGGTTATGAGGGGAGGGTAGGTGAGTGGTATAGAGCCTTTCATGTATGTTATGCCCCAGGTGTGTAATGCAAAATGTTTTGCAGAGCTAGCACTTCAGATGTGGATTTCAGTGTGAAGGCTGTGAGTGCATACTTTACTGAGGGTTTTTTAAATTCCCCATTTCAAAGGAAAATTATTTAAAGCTTGGGAATACAGCAACATGTTAGCCTAAGGTTTAGAGAACTGCCACTCCACATCAGTAGATGGAGATTTGGCCTTTGGTCAAAGACTGACTTGTAAATAACCTATTCTTCTATTATTATTTTTTAAACTGTTCCTGTGACTTTTATGTGCATTTCCAGAGGGGATGATCATCTAGGGTTCCCATTTTTTAAGAAGCCTCCATCAGGACATTTACTGACAGTGAACACGAGGGTATTTCAGATTTGAGAAGATGTCCTGAGGCAATGGGTGACCTGATCCCTTAATCCATTTTGGAGGACTCTACTCAGCTAGCACACCATTTATTTTATGCATTCTCTCTGCTAAATTTCCTTTCATGTGGGTTTCTTTTATGCAGATCCCCAGCCTTATTCTAGCAGAAGCTGACAAAGTTTTGATCAGTGTAAATGAATCCCTTTGCATTTGGAAAATGGAGCCTCTGCTTAAATTGAATATGTGATTAATAAACAGTTGACGTAAACTTTTATTGGAGCTTGGGCAAGCTTCAACTCTGTCCCATGCAATCAAAGAAATGCACATCAGTGTCTGCCCCATCAGAACACCAGGATCATAGAATGGTAGAATAGTAGGGGTATAATGGGGTCTCCAAAGATCATTGAGTCCAACACCCCTGCTAATGCAGCATTGCCTAAGGCAGGTCACACAGGAATACATTCACACAGGTCTTGAAGGTGTCCAGCGAAAGAGACTCCACAACCATTCTGTGCAGCCTGTTCCAGGGCTCTGTCAACCTCACAGCAACAAAGTTTTCCATCACATTGAGGTGGAAGTTTCTGTGTTCCAGTTTGTGTCCACTGCCCTTTGTACCATCACATGACACCAATGAAAAGAGATTGCCAACTTCTTCTTAACACACACACACACACATACGCACACACCTGTCAGATATTTAGAAACATTTGCAAGATCTCATCTTAGTCTTCTCTTTTCCAGGCTAGACAGTCCCAAGTCTCTCAGCCTTTCCTCATCAGACAGATGTTCTAAGCTATTCACCATCCTTGTAGCCTCCATTGGACACTCCATTATTTCCCTGTCCCTCTCAATCTGAGGAGCCCTGAACTGGACACAGTACCCCAGATGAAATCTCACTAGGGCAGAGTAGAGGAAGAGGAGAATCTTCCTTAAGATATTGGCCACACTCTTCTGAATGCATCCCAGGAGACCATTGGCCTTCTTGGCCACAAGGGCACCAAAGTCCTTCTTCACAGAACTGCTTTCCAGCAGGTAAATCCCTCATCTGTATTGGAGCATGATGTTGTTCCTTCCTGGGTGCTGCATCCTTACCAGCTGCCAACCTGCAAAAAAAATATAACACTGCACAACTTACAATCATTTTTGCTTCTATTTAACATGAAAATTAATAGGAACTGCCCAGAAAATATTGTAATAGTTATTATATAGTTATTGCATACAATAATTTTGCCTGATAATCTCAGGTAGCTGAAGCTACAGTATACAAGATCTGTTTTGCTGAATGTTAACTGAAAGTAGATACACGAAAGTTTCTTACTTATATCTGGTGCTATAGAGGGCAAGTGAAACACAATGCTAAAGCAGCTAACTCAGTTTATTGTAGTGCTACCCTTCTGCTGTCTTCCTGAAAATCCTGTACCATATTTGGGATTTATAATACTGGTGCTACTGAAGTGGTATTTGCCATGGGGTGTGTGTGTGTAAATTAGGCAGTTTGCTATAATCCAATGCAAGAGGAAGTCTGTGGGTTTGTTCAGCGTTCCAAAGCCTGCACCAGAAAGGTCTTATTAACACTCAGCATCAGTAGGAAGAAAAAACACCAACCTGCAAGAAGGCAATGAGTGCTCTGAAAAGAAAAAGCATTTCTTCAGTGAGCTGAGGGTTTTCTGTCATTCTTCCTTTTCCACTTCCAAACTGGATTCACTTCCCAGTACACCAAAAGTTTGCCTGTCAGTATGTGCAGGTAGCTTCTATTCATTTCGGTGGAGGCTGGACACATGGCAGAAGTGAAGGTTAACCCTCCACAAGAGGTAGTTGCCATGCAGGGCTCATTACCAGGATCAGGGGTTGTCATGAACTATGTATCCCTTGGCCACAGTTGTTCCAGCAAGGATTTACTTCTCCGAACTCAGCTAAGATATGTGGGAGTACAGCTGGCTCATTTGTTATCAAGTCAAACTAGAGACAGACGCAAAGAGATTATGCTGACAATGAACCAAGTTTGCTCAATTGCACCTGATTAAACTATGAAAGTTACATAGTTAACATGAAAGTAGTAGACAGATGGAAATTAAAGGCTTCATGTAGGACAGGACAACCAAGTGATCAGACTCAGGACAGATCTGTGGAATTTGGATCCTGCTTGACCAACCTCACCTCCTATTATGAGAAGACACACTAAGTGAATGAAGGAAAAGCTGTGGATGTTATCTACCAGGATGTTACTACAGCGTTTGACACATTTCTCACAGTGTCATCCTGGAGAAACTGGTTGCTCATATCTTGAGTGAGTAGACACTTGGCTGGATAAACTGGCCCAAAGACTGGTGGTGAATAGAGTTAAATCCAGTTAGAAGCCAGTAACTAGTGGCGTTTCCCAGGGCTCAATACTGGGAGCAGTTCTATTTAATATTTTTATCAATGATCTACACAATGTGACAACACCAAATTAGGTGGGAATGTTGATCTTCCTGAGGACAGGAAGGCTACAAAGATAGCCCAGGGCAGGCTGGATAGGTGGATAAAAATCAAAGACATGAGGTTCAACAAGGCTGAGTTCTGCATTTGGATCACAGCAACCCTAATGAATGCTCCTGGACACTGCCCAGGAGAAAATTATGTGGGGATGACCTAGTGTGTGTCCAGGTGACCAAGCAGGCTAATAGCATTCTTGTCCAGATCAGCAGTGGTGTGACAGCAGTGCCAGGGAAGTGATTGTATTCCCATCCTCAGCATGGTGAAACTACACCTTGAATTCTGGGTTCAGTTTTGGCCCACTCACTACAAGAAGAATGGTGAGGGGCTGGAGTGTGTCCAGAGAAGGGCAGCAAATCTGCTGAAGAGTCTGGAGAACAGGTCTTCTGAAGAGCAACTGAGGAAACTGGAGATATTTAAACTTCAAGAAAAGACTGGATGAGGCACTTAATGCCATGGTCTAGTTGATTGGTTAGGGCTGGGTGATAGGTTGGACTCGATGATCTTGGAGGTCTCTTCCAACCTGGTTGATTCTATGATTCTATGAGAGGAGACCTTCTAGCTTTCTACACCTCCCTGAATATAGATTGGGACACAGCGGTAATTGGTCTCTTCTCCTTAGTAACAAATGATAGCTTAAGAGGAAATGGCTTCAAGTTGTGCCAGCAGTGATTCAGGCTGGACATGAGGAACAAATTCTTCCCCAAAAGAGGAGGAATAGGCTACCCAGAGCATTAGTGAGGTGTCCATCCCTGGAGAAGCTGAAAAGCTATGTAGGTGTGGGGCAGAGGAACATGGTTTAATCGTGGCTTGACAGTACTGGGTTAATGGTTGAACTTGATCATTTTAAAGGTTTCTTCCAAGCTAAACAATTCAGTGTTTCTATGTTTCTATAATTCTCTGGTACTCCAGTGAATGAACAGTGAAGACTGTTAAAGATCTTTAAGTATTTCCCAGTGGAGTGTTTACCCACATGCTGCAAATCTCTCCCATTGTCTTCTAGATACCTCTTGGTCTTTACCAAGCTGCATAAGGCAATACAAAACTAGAAAATACACAATCTTTTCCTATAGCTGTATAACATTCAACAAAGGCTGATGGATTAAAGTGCCAAGTGGCTCTGATCTGTCCTGATTTGTTCCCCTCTGTATGGGTAGTTTGTGTCTGACAAATGGGAGAGCAGTGAGGACCTTCCTTGTGAATTTGATCCTCCTGTAATCCTCTACTACAAGCAAGGTGTCTAATCATATCCACTCCTGAGGTGCTGCCTGGACAACTGATCCAAAAATGGCCATGCTTTGGGTGAGGGAGGAATGAAAAGAGAAATGATAATGCTCATGAAATGTCTCTTTTTCAGTAGCTCTTTTGGGTGAGATCATCCAGGTAGGTATGGAAGCACCACCAGCAGTTCAACATTGCATACATTTGTAGTAATGCAGATCAGACCTTCTCCTGAGTTATGCTTAAACATTAGACTGGTTGCAGGGAGAGAGTCCCTTATCTTCTTCTACAGCCATTCTCTGTGAAAACAATGCTAAAGAAACCCTTTTCTTTTGGAATGTTTCTATGTTGAGTCATTCAGACCTTGCTGACTGATTTCCAATCATGGCCAAACAGCTATTGAAGATTTGAGTGAATACATTTCCAGCAGTGGGTCTGCTCCCAGTTACTGCAGTATCTAAGAGATACATGGTCATTTACATACGTATGCCCATACACATCTGTATAGTACCATTGTGAAGTAAGAAGGCATCAGCCTGTCACACACAGGGGAGGTGCTCCACCCCTCTTATCATTTCCGTGGACTCCTCTGGACCCACTCCAGCAGTTGCATGTCCTTCTTATTTTGAGGGCACCAGAACTGCACACAGTGCTCCAGATGGGTTCTAATAACCACAGAGAAGAGGGGAAGAATCACCTTCCTCAACCTGCTGGTCACACCTCTGATGCAGCCCTTTCAGCAACTTTGGGTCATCTGTCCCATCTGTGTCTTATCTCCAGAAAATTGTGCTCCCCAATGACCTTGCTGATCAGGCAAGTGTGAGAAGCTAAAATGTCATTGACTTAGTGTAAGCACTGCTCAGAAACAACTGAACCATTCCTGTCTGATCCAACATTATTCTCACCCTAAATCAAACACACAGCACTGAAACAACAAATAGGAAGGCAATTAACTCTATCCCAACCAAAATCAAGGACAACTGTTAGGCTGTCCTGGAGAGGAGGAGGAAAAAAGGAGAGGAAAAAAGCTCTTCTTGAATATACAGTAGTCCTGGAAAAGCCCTTTGAAAATAAATTATAGAAGTAATTAAATATTAATTTGATTTTCAAACATTTAAACCAGCTTTTGAAGATGTAGTCTTTGTGGTAGAATCATAGAATCATAGAATCAACCAGGTTGGAAGAGACCTCCAAGATCATCGAGTCCAACCTAGCACCCAGCCCTAGCCAGTCAACTAGACCATGTCACTGAGTGCCTCATCCAGTCTTTTCTTGAAGACCCCCAGGGACGGTGCCTCCACCACCTCCCTGGGCAGCCCATTCCAATGGGAAATCACTCTCTCTGTGAAAAACTTCTTCCTAACATCCAGCCTATACCTACCCTGGCACAACTTGAGACTGTGTCCCCTTGTTCTATTGCTGGTTACCTGGGAGAAGAGGCCAACCCCCACCTGGCTACAATGTCCCTTCAGGTAGTTGTAGACAGTAATAAGATCACCCCTGAGCCTCCTCTTCTCCAGGCTAAACAGGCCCAGTTCCCTCAACCTCTCCTCATAGGATTTGTGTTCCAGGCCCCTCACCAGCTTCGTTGCCCTTCTCTGGACATGTTCCAGTACCTCAACATCTTTCTTGAATTGAGGGGCCCTGAACTGGACACAGTACTCAAGGTGTGGCCTGACCAGTGCTGAGTACAGGGGAAGAATAACCTCCCTTGTCCTACTGGCCACAGCTGGTTTACTATTGTGGCAACATACAAAAGGAGCATTTATAAATCTGCTGAAGCCCAGGAAAATAAATATAATAAGAAAGAAAAGGAAAAATAAAAAGTAAATATAATAAGAAAGAAAAGAAAGAAAAATAAATATAATAATGCAGGATAGAAGGAAGAAATATTTTACACTGAGGGTGATGAGAACTTGGCCCAAGTCATCCAGGGAGGTGGTAGATTAAACCATTCAGGTCAAGTCTTTTTGGGGCTCTAAGCAATCTGCTCTACTTGCTGTATATACAGAGGTTGGCCTTGATGGCCTTTTAAGATCCCTTCCAACTCAAGGCATTTTGTGGTTCTATGCTTCTAGGAGTTCCACACCTTTTAGGTTTTGTGTTAACTTACAGCACGTCTCTACTTTTGCACCCACCTTGCACATGCCAAAACCAAATGTCATGGGAATGACATCCATGAAAAGATGTTCATGAGAAAGGGAATAGTAGCACTTGGGAACATGACTCTCGTTACAGCAACTCAGATCCAGAGTCTTGATTCCACTCTCACGTGGCCAGAACTGTCAGATCTCTTAGGTTTAGTATTTTTTGCAAAGTAGCAGCCCTCTTCAGCCTCCTTTGCTTGGCTCCATGCTGCTGTAACTCAGGCTATGAAGTTATGTCATGGAATCAGAACAGTTTGGGACCTTAACAATCATTCAGATCCAAATCCCTGCCATGGGCAGGGATATCTCCTACTAAACAAACTTGCACAAGACCTCATCCAAACTGGCTTTCAAGACTTCCAGGCTTGCAGCCTACACAGCACCTCTGGCTAACATGCTCCAGTGCCTCACCACCCCCATGGGAGAGAATTTCCTCCTAATGTCTGATCTAAATCCAGATTCTTCCAGTTTGAAGCCATCACCCCTTGTGCTGTCACTCCAAATCTTTGTGGAAAGTCCTTCCTGTAGCCCGCTTCAAATCCTGGAGCTGCTCTGAGGTCTTGCTGGAGCCTTCTGTTTTCCAGGTTGGACAACCTTAAGGCTCTCAACTCATTTTCATAAGTCAAGTGTTTCATGCCCAGGAGCATCAGAATACTGGCAGAGCCAGTCCATTCCTATCAGTGAGAGTCAACATAGCAACACCTTCATCAGCAGGGGTCGGTGTAAGGCCTAAGTGCAAGATTTAATAGCCTTTCTGAAATGTTTAGTATCTCTAATTACACCCCTGACTTCTCCAGATATGCATATAAATGTCTAATCCCTTTTAAATCCTATTACTTTCTTGTCCTCCAAGAACCTCTGCGATAAGGAGTTTCACAGTTTTTATATATCTTGTGTGAAAGATTTTTTTTTTTAATCATTCTTTACTTTTCCCACCTTTTGTTTTTATTAAATAACCCTTTACACTTTCCTGGTGGAGTGGTTCTGAATGCTTCAGTGTGTTTACCGCATTGTGCACAGTGTCTTCTCTCATGCATCTGATGTCTCAGGTAAAGAGTCCAAAATATTTTCATATTTCAAGATGTCTTTTTCCCAGGCTGCCATGTAATTCTGAATATTCTTTCCAGGATAAACAGAACATGCCCATACAGAAAGGTGAAGGAATTTAACAATAAATAAACTCCCACAGAGCAACTGGCACTGAGTAGGGGTATCCAGTGAATATAACCAGCTCAGCTCTGGGAAATGCACTTATTTTCCACAAATCAGGCAACCGCAATGTCCAGATATTATGGTACATAGGGACTGCCACCTTCAGGGAAACTAATGTTCTGTCAGGTTAGCTAGATCTTCCCTAAATAGTCCCTATGCAACTTGGGCTTTTATCCTGTATCAGCTTTAAAGAATCACAGAATCTCTGAATGGTGGCTCTTGAAAGAGTCCTCTGGGGATCATCTACTCCAACTGCCCTGGTAAAACTCAGTCAGTCATAAAAGGTTGCTCAGGTTCACAGTGTCCACTGTCTCTGGAGGGGAGGCTCTGGGTAGCCTGCTTCAGGGCTCCGGCACCCTCATATCAAAGAATTTACCCTCCTGTTTAGATGCAACCTGTTGCATTCCTATTTGTGCCCATTGCCCCACGTCCTGTTGCTGGGGACCTCTGGCAAGAGTCTGGCCTCATCCTCTTGTCCCTACAGGTCCTCTAGCTCTTGCTGCTCTTCTCCAGGCTCAACAGCCCCAGGTCTCCCAGCCTTTCCTCTCACAGAGGTGCTCCAGGTCCTCCTTTGGATGCTTTCCAATAGTTCCTGGTCTCCCTTGAACTAAGGATCCCAGAGCTGGACACAGTAGTCCAGATGTGGCCTCACTAGGAGCAAATGCAATTATTCTGATTTGTTATTAATGATACTACAATAGACCTGGTAAGACAGAGCAGTTTCAACTGACTGATGACACCTCAAAGCATAATAAGCTGAAAAGACTGACCCTTTCTTCCTTCATGATTGCTGTTGCTATCACTGTGGAATTCAGCTGTTGCTTTGTGATTTCCAGTCAATCATCTCTGTCCTTTTATTCATAATATGCTGAGGCAAACCTTTCAAGACTGTCCAGGCATTCTGTTTTTATAGCACCAAGTTTGACATTATCAGAGCTGGTAAGTGAAACCACATGGAATAATAATAATATTGTCTTCTATAAGGATGTGGGGGCTATGATGTTTGAGAACAATCATTTTTCACCGTATGTGTAACTAATCAGAAGCTAATGTGCCAAAATGTTGTATCCCTGAAGAGAAACACAGACAACAATGAGAAGGTCATAGTTCTGTCTTTATTCAAAGAGACACTCAGAAATGTTGACCTCTTACATTCATATAGTCTGTTTTATCTAATTTAATATTTTCTTCTAAAAGGTTGTAATCTAATGTATGAAACTGAATATCATAAGACACCTGACAAAGATTCCTTGACCAAATAGATTTTTCTATTATTTCTGAATTACTTTGGATTTCTACTCTTATGCTTTGATTTTAATTTTTTTTTTACTGAAATAGGGTGTAATTTATGAAGTTGCCATTAATTTGAAATCCCATTTGTCATGTTTTGTCAATAAACAATTGTGTCATGGAGTATTAGTAAAGTTTCAGATATGTTAGTGCCTGGAAAATGTACCAGTGCCCAACTACCATTGTTGTTTTGGCTTTTTTACATGGAGGTAGCAGGTCTCTATATAAAATAAATTAAAAGTACAACTGAGTGCACCGGTGTTTGTATCACTTTAAACTTTTGGGATTCATGTGTGTGACTGAATTGGACATTCCTCCTTTCTATGTTGTATCAAATTGTACTTTAAATTACAGAATTAAATGCTCAAAGCAGAAACCTTGTCAGCTGCAATGTCACTGAATCAAATGCTGTAAAGATGAAGTAGCCCTACTGTTATTTCTGTCAAAGCCTTCTGGCTATACTTCACATTTGGTGCCTTTATTTGTTCCTGTGTTTCTATTTTGCTAAATAAAATGTTGAAGCAGCAGCGTACTCTGAGAAACTGCAAGCAGTGAATTCAAGCAGAGAGAGGTTGAACGTATGAAACAAATGCCACATTGATTTGGAATTCTCCCCAATTCAGAAAATAAAAGTAGTAATAATTTCCAAAGAAATGCATGAACATGTAAGGCAAATCTGAGCTAGTGCTGGTTTGGCATGTGGGCTATGAAACATTGATAGAGCAAGGTAATAGAGTCTCAAACTAACACCCCATAACCCAAAAGCCTCAGAGGAGTTTCTTTGGTTTTTTTTCTTTAGTACTTTCTGGTATTTAATAGGTCCCTGAGTCTTTTTACCTCCCAGAAACACAATTATGAGTTGTTTGTATTTCTGCTTAATGTTATTCTGAATATACACAGAGGCAGTACTCCTCAGAAAGAGAGAATATCTTAAGATATTATGTTGTTACTGCATTATATTTCTCTTAGCTTACAAAGCAATCTTTTAGAACATGTTCTAAATAATTATGCTTCATTTAGCCAAATAAAAATAGCATCCTACGTTCAGTTGCTATGATTTCTTTCAAGAGAAGCTGTTATGTTGTAGTGAACAAAGAGCTTTGCCGATGAGCTGATTGCTCTCCTACTTAATTTTCAAGGTACACTTCTGCCAGCCCTTGCTGAAGTTTTAAAAGCCATTGATCTGCTTCTGCTCAAATTTCACTGACAAATGTCCTGGAATTGTACACCAAAATAATCACACACACTGGAGGATGCTTCTTCTGGAGTTTCTTATGTTTTGTGCGGTTTCACAGAATCATGGAATCACGTTGGCTGGAAAAGACCTCTAAGATCATCAAGTCTAATCATCAACATAGCACAACCACGCCATTAAACCATGTCCCCAACTGCCTTGTTCACACATTTCTTGAGCACCTCCAGGAATGGTGACTTTTCCACCTCCCAGGATGATGACTTCACCACCTCTCTGGGCAACCAACTCCAATGATCAACCACTCCTTCAGAAAATTATTTTCCCTAATATCCAATCCCAATTCCCCTGGCACAACTTCCAGTCTCCTATCACCTGGTACTAGGGAAGAGACCAGCCCCCACCCCACTACAAACTCCTTTCAGGGAACTGTAGATAGCAATGAGATCTCCCCTCAGCCTCCTCCAGACTAAACAATCCCAGTCCCCTTAGCTGTTCCTCTTAAGACTTGACCTCTTCTTTGATTCTAAGATGTTCTTTTCCTGGCAAATTTAGTAGATTTGAGGCATCCAACTGCTTCTAAGCTGCAGATTGTGCAAACAATTGTGTTACACGAGTTTCCTGTCACACAATGCACAGTGTATATGCTGTAAATTCACCTGTTTTATCTATGTTACTCAATCTTCTCATACCCAGTCCTTTATACTACCTTCCTGCAAAGGCCAAAAGAACTTTAATGGTTTGCATGGATCTGCAAATGAAGAATGCCTTACTAATTACTTTAAGTTACTCAGGATGTCATGTGAGTTATGGTTCCTCCCTGCAAGTGTCAGCGTTTTCTTAAACAAAGATGGGTTTACATATGTAAGACATGCAGCTGGCATGGCTTCTAGCCAGTAGGCTTCACAAAGGGTGAAACTTTAATCTCTACAATTATTGTTCCAATTCGAGATTATATTTTCACATCTAGAATATTCAGTCCAGTCCTAGGCTCTCCAATTCAAAAGAGACAGGGAACTACTGCAGAGCACACAGTGGAGGTTCAAAAGATATTGAGGAGCCTGGAGCATCTCTGTGAGGAGCAAAGACTGAGAGCCCTGGGGCTGCTGAGCCAGGAGAAGAGCAGCCTGAGACAGAAAATTCACAGTGCTCAGCAAGAGCTAAAGGGGAAAGGGCAAGAGGATGGAGCCAACCTCTTCTCAGTCATGCACATTGACAGGTCAACGTGTAATAGGCACAAAATGGAACCACAGAGATTCCATCTGTACAGAGGGAGAGACTTCTTTGACTTCAGGGGTTTTGAGCCCTGGAGCAGGCTGCCCAAAGAGGTTGTGGAGTCTCATTTTCTGTAGAGATTCCAAGCCTGCCTTTACATTGTGATTCTGGGTGAGATGCTGTGGGTGACCCTTCTTTAGCCCTTTCAACGCTACCATGCTGGGATCCTGTGATTCCATGATTTTACTAAATGGAGGACAAGGCTTGAAGCATCATAATTTCAGTATTTCATCTACAGTGATGAAAATCTGTAATATTAAATTACATGATTTCCAAACTGAGAATTGGCCCTTGTTTTGTACCATGAAGAATGCAAAGAGAATTATTTTTCTACCAGATGGAATTCACCTCTACCTGAACTTGAATTTTCAAAACTCCTTGTTTATGATAGACTTTTGAGCATTGCTCTTTAAAGACACATTTCCTCTGGAAACATCAGAGTTTTACTTGTGATTGGATTGATCACCACATCTCCAAGAACCTGCAGAGGGAATTTTTTTCCTCTTGGATCACCTGAAATACAGAACAAGGCACTCAAAACCTACAGCAGCACTTTTAAACCCAAACCTGATCTTGTTTTTTTCAGCGCCAACACAAGGTTGCGCTTCAAGAAGATCTGAAACAAAGGGATAGCTTAAAAATATTCTCAGCCATGAGAGATGGAACTGAATGCACTTAAAACTAAATGAATCACAGAGCAAAACTCCTGCCTACATTTCTCAGCCTAGGAAAGCTACTGTGATTCAATTCCTATTCTACAAGCTAGCTCAGCTATGACCTTAACCCCTTTATCACAGTATCACAGTATCACAGTTTATCTGAAGCTCTAAGAAGTGAATGCATCTAGAGTGGATGTGGCTTTCTGCTGCCTGGTAAATTAGACATAACCTCCCAAAATATGTTCAGGCACGTATTTAGATAAATGCAGAAACAGACAGATGGCTGTAACTTAGCCTAGGATTAAATTAAAAAAAAAAAAAAAAATCCACCAAAAAAAAAAGTCTCAAAAAAGAAAAAAAAAACTTTTTATACTTTAACATTTTTTTATCCATCATTATTCCTATCCAATTCTTATCCTTTACATTCAGTATTCCACAATCTTCAAATATGATTACAATTTATTAATAATTAATTGATTCTTAATTCTTTTATGCCTTCTGGCATTCATAATATCCTGAACAATAATTATATAACTGTGGCCTGGAAGCAAAGGAGACAATCTCTAATTAAAAAAAAAAAAAAAAAAAAAAAAAAAAAAAAAAGACTTGTTTTAAATTTTGAAATCATAACTTCTTCTAATTAGAGACCTTTACTTGCTGTTCAAGACAATTTTTGGTAGAATTTGCTGGGTTTAATCAAAATATCTTCATACATTTGCACTATAATCTTCTGGATGTCTCACACCATCAAAATAAAAGACCCTAATATCAGCTCTTGGTTGGCTGTGCTTCATCTATGCCTTTAAATATGTACTTGACAGCCCTACTTGAATTCAACTATACCTGCAGTTGGAGAAAATAAAGTGTGTCTTACACTCCAAGCCAGTCATGATTTGTGGAAATTTTACATGAGCAGATTGACATAATTTATGTTCCAAGTTTAACCCGGAGTCAAGAAACAGCAGGTATGAGTCACCCACTATTTGCCTGCGTGTGGTAATGCTCGATGCAGAAGACCTGGTCCCAGAAGCAGCTTTTCTCTTTTGATGTTGCTTTCTGACCTAGCGGTGTGTGTGAAACTAAATCCCTTGTAAAATACAACAAATCCATAAAGAACTCTTGAGTGTATTTTATATGTGTCCAGTTGGTGTTTGACAAGCAGACGATATTTCCCTCCCCTTTTAAAAACTGATGAAAGGGCTTACGCAACAGAAACACCGTTGGAGGGGAGCACATCACCCTGTCCAGGGCTGTGTGTATATAATAAGAAAGAAGGCAGATTTCTGGCAGGAAAAGTCCCTGATCTTCACTGGTTCTTCTGCTGACTTTTAAGGGGACACTGCTGTTAGAGCAGCATTTATGAGAAGCAGTCATGGCGAGCAAAAAGAGGTGGATTAGAGAGGAACAAGTGAGGGGTTGACCTGCTGGAAAACAGCTCTGTGAAGTATCAGGGTGTGCTAAAGGACAAGTTCACCAGGAGACAGCAATGTGTTCTTATGGCAAAGAAGATCAATGGTCTCCTGGGATGCATGAAGAAGAGTGTGGCCAACAACACGTCAAGGGTGACCCTCCTCCACCTCTTCTCTGTGTTTGTGAGGCCACATATGGATTACTGGGGTCAGTTCTGGGCTCCTCTATTCAAGAGTCCAGTGGAGGCTACAAAGATAATGAGGGGACTAAAGCATCTCTGTGAGGAGGAAGGGCTGAGATACTTTGGGCTCTTTATCCTGGAGAAGAGCAGGCTGAGACATGGAGATATTGACAGTGCTCAGCAAGAACTAAAAGGGTAAGAAAGTGGAGACAGAATCTTTTCACTGGTGCCTTTTAACAGAGTAAAGGGCAATGGGCACAAATTGGAACTTAGGAAGTTCCACCTGAGTGGGAGGAGAACATCTTTGCTGCAAGGATGTTAAAAAGCCTGGAGCAGGTTGCCCAGAGAAGTGGAGTCTCCTTCTCTGCAGAGACTCCAAACCCTCTGGCTGTTGTGATCCTAGACAAGCTCTTTTTAGCAGAGGGTTTGGATTAGACTATCCACAAAGGATCCTTCTAATCTCTACCACGTTGGGATTCTGCATGACTACTGCACAGTGGTTTGAGTTTATAGAATCATAGAATCATAGAATCAACCAGGTTGGAAGAGACCTCCAAGATCATCGAGTCCAACCTATCACCCAACCCTAGCCAGTCAACTAGACCATGTCACTGAGTGCCTCATCCAGTCTTTTCTTGAAGACCCCCAGGGACGGTGCCTCCACCACCTCCCTGGGCAGCCCATTCCAATGGGAAATCACTCTCTCTGTGAAAAACTTCTTCCTAACATCCAGCCTATACCTACCCTGGCACAACTTGAGACTGTGTCCCCTTGTTCTATTGCTGGTTGCCTGGGAGAAGAGGCCAACCCCCACCTGGCTACAATGTCCCTTCAGGTAGTTGTAGACAGTAATAAGATCACCCCTGAGCCTCCTCTTCTCCAGGCTAAACAACCCCAGCTCCCTCAACCTCTCCTCATAGGATTTGTGTTCCAGGCCCCTCACCAGCTTCGTTGCCCTTCTCTGGACATGTTCCAGTACCTCAACATCTTTCTTGAATTGAGGGGCCCTGAACTGGACACAGTACTCAAGGTGTGGCCTGACCAGTGCTGAGTACAGGGGAAGAATAACCTCCCTTGTCCTACTGGCCACACTGTTCCTGATGCAGGCCAGGATGCCATTGGCTCTCTTGGCCACCTGGGCACACTGCTGGCTCATCTTCAGCTTACTATCTATCAGTACCCCCAGGTCCCTTTCCTCCTGGCTGTTACCCTGCTGATGCAAGCACCATTCAGGACATGAGCATTTCCAAGTAAAGCCCATTTGTGCCCCATTACTGTGTGTGCTCCTGTCAGTGGCCATACGGGTGTCAACTTTCAACATGGATTATTAATACCCACAGAGTAGATACTTTCAACACTATGTTGTCATCTTTCTTCCATTTTTCTTCACCATGACACATTTGATAGAAATGTTATCAGTGACAACTAATACCAGGTGAGTTCATGTTTTTGCTTCAATTACCAAGCATTTTTAATTATAATTTCTATGATGAGAAGTGTTGAGTGTGCAATTTGCTGCCAAACTTGCAGAAGTATTTTTTTCAAGTGCTTAGAGGCATTGGAAACTAGATGCCTAAATATGAAGCCTAAATATGAAATCCTAAGCACAAATATAGGCTGGGAAAGGAGTGGCTTGAGAGCAGTCTTGAGGAGAAGGGCTGGGCATGTTAGCTGGTAATAAACTCACCATGAGCCAGCTATGTCTGTTTAAGGCAACTGTGTGCTAAGCATCATCAAAAGAAGTATGACCAGCAGAACAGGGAAGGGATTCTGCCTCTCTGCTTTGGTGAGACTTTACCTGGAGTACCACATCCAGTTCAGGTGCCCTCAGCACAAGAAGGTTATTGAACTGCTGGGGGAGGTCCAGAGGAGGCGGCAAAGATAATCAGAGGGCTAGAGAATCTCTGCTGTGAAGACAGGCTGAGAGGGCTGGAACTGTTAAACTGGTAAAACTGGTAAACTGTTAAAGAGAAAGCACTGTGTACACCTTAACGTGTCACTCCAGTACCTGAAGAGGTTGAGAGGTTGTGCATAAAGGCTTGTAGTGATAGGATGAAAGGGATGAATTTAAGCATGAGAAGGGTACATTCGGACTGGGGAGTAGAAAGAAATATTGAGGGTGGTGAGACACTGGAACAATTTTCCCAGGGAGGTTGTGGATGCCCCTTCCCTGAAGGTGTTCAAGGCCAGATTTGGATAAGGCCTTATACACCGTGGTCAAATAGACTGTATTTGAACTAGATGATCTTGAATGTCCCTTCCAACCCAAACCATTCTGTGATTCTATGATTTATGTGGCCAGTACTGACATGCAAATTTGACAAGCAAGAGTGGGAGGCAGGGTATGTATTCTGCTCACAGAGTAGAAGCTCAGCCAGCTCAAGGAGCAGAGGAAATGGGGATTACTAAAGTGCATAAGGAATCAGAGGAGGAAGATTATTCATATGTCTATAGACTTGTAATAAGTAAGTACAGCCTGTTCCTTTTTAAAGAGAAGAATCAGTTCACTTTTTTTTATTATTATTTTCTTTTTCAACCCCTCTGGATGTGTTTGTGAAAATCATCATGTAGGTAATGTCACTGCCAAGACAGCACCATCATCACTCTTTTGTGTGTTCTTCAGGCCCAAAGGCACATTAGCATTTTCAGATGAGATCTGTGGAATTATTTCTTATTACAGCCAACCAACTAAAGTATCGTCTTGGAGTTTTGAATCCTCCAAACTCGCGGGCTGTTGGCACGCCCTGACCATTTGCTGCTCTCACTTTCATTTTCCGCCCCGCACTGTGCTCACTTAAGTGCTGCCAAGGTTCTTCAAAGCATCTGAATGAAACTCTTCATAAAACAAACAAAAAAAACATTACCAGCAGCAGCCACCAAACACCACAGACTTGACAAACAGCCAACCTGGAAAACCTGAAGCAGGCTGAAGAGTGGCTCTTACAAAGGTGATGTTTACTTTAGTATCATCACCCTTTTGAAAGTCCAGGATCAGCCATGGCTGTTAATTAAAGTACAGCATCAATTCTGTGTGTTTTAGAAGGGGATTTGTAAATCCAGCCCTGTCAACCCGCTCAAGATCTGAATTCATTATTATAATGTTGCTTCAAGTTGTGTTTCCTGAGTCAGGAGCCCTGGCCCATCCAAGCTGCTGCTCCATGAGGAGGCTCCGGCTTAGAGGCACTTGCCACTGAAAGGCTCAGCAGCTGCTGCTCTTATCACAGCATGCCCCAGCAGTAGTCACCCACCCCAGTCACTGTTCTGAAAGTTGAAGAGAAGAGCACTGAGATAGCAAAGCCAGAATAAATTTTATACGTATTTAAAGCTGAAATTACAAACCCTCTGCATACATATGCAGAACTGCAAGATATTGACTAAGGAGATTAGTATTTGAAAGCGCCTTACATAAAAGAAATCTTTGGCAACTTATGTCGAGATGCTGCAGAAACCCACAGGGGTTAAAAACTTTTTAAAATTATTATTTAATAAGAAGGCTGTAGCCTTTCCAGAGCATGTGCTCCCTCCTCACAAGACACATGCCTTTGTGTATTCAGGCCTCAGGACAGGAAGGATATTGAGGTGCTGGAGGAGTTCAGGGAGGGGCAGCAAAGCTGATGAGGACTCTGGAAGGCAGGTCTGGTGAGGAGTGGCTGAGGGAACTGGGGTTGTTCAGCCTGGAGAAAAGGAGGCTGAGGGGACACCTTCTGATTCTGGAGCCAAGTGGGTGTTGGTCTTCTCTTCTATGTAACTAGTGACAGGATGGAAGGAAGTGGCCTTAGGTTGAACCAAGGGAGGTTTAGGTTAGATGTAGGAAGAAATATCTTCCCTAAAGGGGTTCTCAAACGCTGGAACAGTATGCTCAAGGAGGCAGCTGAATCCCTGAAGATGTTTCAAAAAGGCAGAGATGTGGTGCTGAGGGACATGGTTTAGCACCAGAATTTGTAGAGCTAGAGATCAATTAGACTGGATGATGCTCAAGTTTTTTTCTAACCAAAAAAATTCTACGACTCCTACAACTCCATGATTTCATAATAACAGCCCTGGCCTTTCCCTACAGGAAGCTGTGTGCAGTGAGACTGATATGCAGGCCGCTGGTCTCCGCAGTGTTTGTAAACACATTTCTTTGTCAGTACCAGGCTGTGTATGCCTGCTGCTCCCACTCACATAAATTTAGGTGGTTCTCTGGTTTGTCTTGTAGCACTACTACATAGCTTGGCTTGCAGACCACTAAATGTTGCCTCAACACCATTTTAACACTGGTTCTGCACAAATTGAATCATTAAGGTTGGAAAAGATTTCAAAGATCGTCAAGTCCAACCATTGACCCAAGACCACTATGGTCATTAAACCATATCTCAAAGCATCATATCTACCCTGTTTTTTAGCACCTCCATGGCCGATGACTCCATCACTTCCCTGGGCAGCCTATTGCAACAGCTGACTGCTCTTGCAGGCATTTTTTCCTAATATCTAACCTAAACCTCCCCTGTTGCAACTTGAGGCCATTTCCTCTTATCCTGTAACCTGAGAGTAGGGAGAAGAGATCAACCTCTACCTGGTTCCAGCCTCCTTTCAGGGAGCTGTAGAGAGCAGTGAGGTCCTCCTTCAACCTTCTCTTCTGCAGATCAAACGACTCCAGTTCTCTCATCCACTTCTCACCAGACCTGTTCTCTAGATCAGCTTTGTTGCTCTCCCTTGGACATGTTCCAGCCCCTCAATGTCCTCCTTACAGTGAGGGGCCTAAACCTGAATCCAGGATTCAAGGTGTGGTCTCACCAGTGCCTAGCAGAGCAGCATGATCACTTTCCTACTCCTGCTGACCACAGTACTGCTGATCCATGTCAGGATGTTGGTAATCCTCTTGGCCACCAGAGAAGACTGATAGCCATCAACCAATACTCTCAGGGCCTTTTCTGCCAGGCAGTTTTCCAGCCACTCTACCTCAAGCCTGAAGCATTCATGGGGCTGTTGGGACCCAAGGGCAGAATCCAGCACTTAGCCTTTTTGAACTTCATGCAATTGACCTTAGCCCATTAGTCCAGCCTGGACAGATAAGGTGATCAAGTTTTGTCTTCAGGTACGTAATGATGTAAACACAAGCATGTTTGAAAAGTGGGATTCCTCTCACTCTTCCTCTGTTTCAATAACAGCAAAGCATCAGCAGGAGCATAGCCAAAACCTACAGCACCCTGACACCTAGAGCTGAACGTTAGAGCACTTAGGACAAGGAGGAGTTAATGCCATTCAAAGTTAATGCATATATCTATCTCACTGGCCTGTTATTGTGCAAAACCAAACTGTGATAGGCTTGAGCAAAGTAAAGAGCTCTCTGTAGCCTCCTTGAATGTAGTAGGACTAATGGAGTGAGTAAGGTGAACAGAATGTAGCACAAATATTTTGGTTTAAGTTACTTGCAAATACCATGTCATAAAAGGGGAATTTCACACCTCACTTATTAATATTGTAGCCAAGAAGTAAGAAACACATTTGCCTTCAGCAGACTCAGTTTTCCCAGTTGCTGGTTCAGCTGAATCTCCCCTAGAACAATATTTATATAGGCCCTACAGATGAAGAAATGTCTTCTCCAGTCCTGCTGTATGCACTTCACGACGCCTGCAAGACCCAACCCAAGCAGCATGTCTTCTTAAGGAAAACTATACTATTTATGATGGCATATATGTGGAATTTAAGAGATAAGATTTGCACGAGGAAGTGAAATCTTGGTAACACCTCTTTTAGTCCTTCAAAGGCAGATTGTACGCACAACAGATGTCTTTTCTGTGAAACATTGCTCAAAGGAGCATTGTGCCACTGTTCCCCTTTTGATTGTCTCTAGCTATCACCCCAGCGATCAGGCAAGCAACCAGTAAAGCTACCAGTACAGCAATAGTAAATAAGTATTAATAAAACCAAACTTTCCCCCTGGTAAAAAAAAAAAAAAAACAAAAAAAAAAAAAAACAAGTGGTTTTCTCACGTTATTTTGACAGCAAATCAACAGTTTCATTTGGCTTGGGGGCATGGTAGGTAAGACTCCAACATTCCCACTCACATTTTCTTCATCTGTATTTTTTTAAGATGGCACAAAAAATGATGTCTGTGTCAAAAAAAGCGTTTTATCCTCATCCCCCCAGAGACAGAAGAATTAAACCTTCCTTTAAGCACCAATGAAATCTGAAAGTGTGGGAAGAGAGATCCATTTGCTAATAGTGTATTTTTACATGTCAAAAGTTGTGCTTAAAAAAAATAAATAATAAAGTAATAAATTTATATCTGTATATATTCAGCCCCACAAATCTTCTCAGAATTTTTTTTCTCACCTTGCAGTACACTGAAATGTTAACAGAAATTGCCTCTGTTGTTATTTCCCTGTTAAAATGCTTTAAGGATGCTCGTTCTCCTGGTATTTTAGTGAACAACAGAAGATTCTCCTCCTGGAGAGGAAAACGATGCTGTTTAGTTCTGTTAGCATCCTAAGGGAATCACGCCCAAAAATATTTGCTTCTTCTGGGAGACTTTCTAGATGCAAAAGGATGGGGTTTGGCCACTGGACAGTGATCAAGGGGCAGCACTGAGTACAAGCACCATGTTTTACTCCTCTTGGAAGAGAAAAGGGGGTTTAGTTGTGGGTTTTTTTTTTTCCAGTAGAGCAGCTATTATACTATACCGTGTAAAGAGTATAGAGACATACAAAGCTCTCTAGCTTACTTTCTGACACTCCTCCCTTCCATTTCAGCCTGTTTCAAATTGTTTAGATGAAAACCTTTTTTCTCTTTTCCTGCTTGCAATTATTGCAATTTTCAGTACTTGAGAAGGGGCACTGGAGAATGAAATTCTACCAGTTTCATCTACAGATCAGGTACAATATTACAAGCTTCCTCACAGTATTTTTAGTATTGACCTGGAACACATTCTTCTGGGCAAGATCTATTTACCCTTGTAATACCTAAATGATTTCATCTCTTTTTGAACCATTATGCAAAATTATTTTGCTGATTCCCTGAATGCAGGTCTCTGGAACCAGTACTATTCAGCACCTTTTCCTGGTTAAGTGGCAATTGCTAAGCACTAAACAATTTGAGATGTAATTCTGGGCTGAAAGGAACCTCTCCTGTCTGAGTCAACATAAAAATTTGACTGATAACACTTATTAAGAGGTAGATTGTCTGGGACTTAATTATAGAATGTCTGTCTTTCCTCTTCCTGTTTGCTGTCAGTTGCAATATGCTGAATTGTAAGGTTAATGGGGCTTTTTTAAGTCCACTTTGAGGTTTTGTAGTTTTTCTCAAATTTATGATTGCCTTTCCCTTAATTATCTGTAAATTATTATTCTTGGCAAGCCAGTACTTTTCCATCGTGAGCTGTTTACCTTCCAAACAGGCTTTTCTTCCTCCTTTATCTGTGCTGGCTCGTTGATATTTCCTTCTCTAGCAGCTCTTTTCCTCCCTGTATATTGTGCACAAACCTTCTCCTCACCAGCCACATCCTCACCTTCCCAACTCACTTTTCCTTCTCCTTCTTTCTCTTTTTATGAATAACAGTCCATTTCCACTCTCATTTCCTCCCACAGAAGATGGTTTTGGTCCTGTTCCCCAAAAAAATCTGGCATTAAATAATGCCCATTCCTGTCTTTCCAGTGGGCAGGCTTCCAGATGTGTTTCATCTGGCTAGCAATTTGGGAGCAGGTCTGGCTCAGTAAATCATGTTCACTGCTCAACTGGTGTTCCTGGCATCCCTAGGCAATGGG
The DNA here is from genome assembly GCF_015220805.1 of Pogoniulus pusillus. Classification (NCBI taxonomy): domain Eukaryota; kingdom Metazoa; phylum Chordata; class Aves; order Piciformes; family Lybiidae; genus Pogoniulus; species Pogoniulus pusillus. Next base: position 39,043,663 of record NC_087309.1, read on the forward strand.
GACAGGGCTGGTGGTGCTCATTCACCCCCAGCAACAAGATCTCCAGTTCATGTTTTCAAATCAATTGCAAGAAGTCTGTTGTGGTAATAATATGAAACCAGAGCTTCCCTTTTTTTTATTGCAAGTGAAAAGGCTATTAAACTGAGGAGGAAAGTGCTGAGTCAGTTATATTTACGCTTCTAAAATACATTTCTCAATTTATTGAGTGGTAAATGTATTATCCAATTACCTTCATATCCTTAACAAAGTTACAGGTCACTTGGAAATAAGTTCAGCGATTTTGGACAAAATGAAGATCTCTGATGTGGAGGATCCCTCATAGCTACATCTAAAGGAGACTGTCTTTGGAGACATATGGAGCTTTGAAAGATGTTAGGTTTGCTCTGTTTAGTGTTGCTTAAGCAGTTCTATTTCAATTTTTAGTTAAATAGCAAAGATTAATTAGTATTTCTTACAAAGAAATTAAAGAAAGCACTCTTTTTTTAATTTCTAATTTTGGGGGCTTGTTTAAATGGACACATCACAGAAAACATTTGGGTTTTGAGCTTTTGTTAATTTTAAAAACTAGCTTTTTTTTAATTTCAATGTCTCAGTTTGCTGTTATTTAATTGGCAGGAAGTAGATAAGTGAGAAAATAAATAAAGCAAGGATTTTTCACAGCCCAAAACGTACCTATAACTTGACTGAAATGTTACATTTACAATGTGAAGCTATTTTGATGTTTACCCTCAGGATGCCAACAGTTGTAGACCTGAGCATATGAATAAATTATCACCAGGTGGACTTTTCTGTGAACTTCCAGTGCAACCACCCCATTACAAGTACATCTGCCCATGCTCAGAATAAAAGAGAGTGACTTGAGCTGGTTATTCTCCAGAAAAGAGAGGAAACCCTTTATCCTCCTATTTGCTTTTGGGTAGAAGTGGAGATCCAGTAGAAAAGCTTAGCATCAAAGGCAAAAAGTTGCCTCAATTTGCTTAACTCTTGGTCTCTGCCCCATAAACAGCATTGCATCAACATCTCTTGTCATTCCCTGTCTCCTATGAAGTATGCCACCATCCACCACAGAGCGGACACCCATCTGCTTCCTCCTGCCCTGGGACCAGGTGGTGTCCAGCAACTCTTGTGGAGTACCATTCCCTTAAACGGAACTATTTCTAAGCAACAATGCAGCTTGAAAGGCACAAAAGAATTTGTAAAGAAATGTACTGATAAAAGGCTAAGTTCATTAAGAGTTTGAGTCAGCTTCTACTAAGTTTTAGTAGAGGAGTTGTTGTACTTCCATCATATGGCCAGTGGGCTCTACCCATGAAGTAGTTAGGCACTGAATTAATTAATATTTCCTGGAATGAGACTTGGTCCCCAAACACATTCAGAACATGGCTGCTGTAACTGAAACAACAAGTTTCAGATGCTCCAATTAACAAGAGACCTGAGGTTAGAGCTCATTTATCAAATCTTGCAATGTTTAATTCTGAGTTGCAAACAGTTTCTTTTAGCAGATAAAGGAGAAGCAAAGGCTGGTCAGGAGGGCAGCTTTGATCACAGGCTAACAAAGACAAGTTGCACCCTTGTCAAACTGGTACAGCAGCAGAGTCAGAGCCCATATTTAATCCAGACCATTTTTTAATTCAATTATATATATATATATATATATATATATATATATATATATATATATATATAAAATATATAAATTACATAGAAGATTTTTCTTTCTTGTAAATAATATGGATCACCTCACATGAATCTAATTTTCTCCCTCCAGTTTTGATTATCTTCTCATGCATAAACTTTAGAGACACCCTGAGGACCCTGGAACTCTGTCCAGAGAAGGGTGACAAAGCTGGTGAGAGGCCTGGAATACAAACCCTATGAGAAGAGGCTGAGAGATCTGGGGTTGTTTAGCCTGGAGAAGAGGAGGCTCAGGGGGGACCTCATTGCTGTCTACAACTACATGAAGGGAGGCTGTAGCCAGATGGGGGTTGGTCTCTTATCCCAGGCAACCAGCAATAGAACAAGGGGACACAGTCTCTAGATGTGTCAGCAGAGGTATAGGCTGGATGTTAGGAGCAAGTTCTTCCCAGAGAGAGTGATTGGCATTGGAATGGGCTGCTCAGGGAGGTGGTGGAGTTGCCGTCCCTGGAGGTGTTCAAGAAAAGCCTGGATGAGGCACTTAGTGCCATGGTCTAGTTGACTGGCTAGGGCTGGGTGCTAGGTTGGACTGGATGATCTTGGAGGTGTCTTCCAACCTGGTTGATTCTATGATTCTATAACTTTCGTGTAGGTCAGATTTTGGACCATACATACTTGATTTCTAGGTGTAAGAAATCAAGCAAGGAAAGAAAGAAACCAGCATGATTCTGTTGAGATCTGCTGGGCAAACTAAAAGACAAGAAGATGCTGAACAGTCAGTTCAAGAAGGGACAGGCATTTTGGAATGCTGCCTGGTTGCATAGGGATGAGGTCAGGAAGACCCGGGTGAAGATGGAGAAAAAAATATTCTGAGTACTGGATCACCTCTCCTACAAAGAAAGGCTGAGAGAGCTCAGACTGGGTAAGAGAAGGCTCTAGGTGACCTTATAGCAGCAACTTTCCAATACCTGAAAGGGCCCTAAAAGAAAGACAGGGAGGGATTTTTTCCCATGGGCATGTAACACTTGGACAAGGGGCAGTGGTTCAAAACTATGGCAGGGTAGATTTAGGTTGGATATTAGAAAGAAGTCTGCCTGGAGCCTTCTCCTCTCCAGGCTGAGAAACCCCAGCTCAATCTCAGACAATCCTCATATGAGAAGTTCTGAAGCCCTGTGATCATTCTCTGGACCCACTCCAAGAGGCTTACACTATCCTAATTTTAATGCCATTTATAGACAAATAGATAATTTCTTTTTTCCCATCATTATTCTGACTTGACAATCGCATTGAAGACCCTCGATATCTGGATTTCCCACTGCTTTTCAAATTCTTCCAGAAAACACAGACTTGCAATCTTTAGTGTATTCAACATAGTGAGGAAGTTGGTTTCACAAATACTGCAAAGTCAGTCTTCCAGTGCCTACTGTGCCCTTATTACTTTTAGGAGAATTTTGCTCTTTTTTCTATCTGTTCATAAGCAGAGTTATGTAAAACAAACTATCTAGCATTGCAGGTACTAGAATCACTTTCAAGCAGTGCCTTCACTTTTATAACATGTTGGGGTTTTTTGGTGGTGGTGGTGGTTGTTTTAGTTTGGGTTGAGTTGGGGTTTTTTTTGGATCCTCAGTTGGTTATAGCATATTTATAGAGTCATAGAATCAGTCAGGGTTGGAAGGGTTATCAAGGATCATCTAGTTCCAAACCTCCTGCCATGGGCAGGGACACCCTACCCTAGATCAGGATGGTCACAGACTCATCCAGCCTGGCCATAAATACCTCCAGGGATGGGCCCTCAACCACCTCCTTGGGCAACCCATTCCAGACTCTCACCACTCTCAGGGTGAAGAACTTCCTCCTCACGTCCAGCCTGAGCCTACCCATCTCCAGCTTCGCTCCATTCCCCCTAGTCCTGTCACTCCCTGATATCCTGAAAAGTCTCTCTCCAGCTTTTTAGTAGACCCCCTTCAGATACTGAAAGGCCACAATCCTTTATGAAGATCTAAGCTAACACACTGCCTAAAATACAGGTTGAGAGGCAGTGATTTGCTTATACTTGTCAAAAACTTCAATCAGCATCATTTCCCACCGGACTAGGTAAAAATGAGCCAACATGTCTGAAGTTATTTTCCACCTCAGCTTTCTGATTACACACAGGCCTAATGTTTTGGCTGCTGTACACAGCTTTCTGAAAAACAGTGCTCTGGCTTCTATTTTATACTTCCTAAGGTTGGATGCATTCACTTTGGACATACCGGGCTTTATCTTCAGCTAGAAAAGAGTGGTTTTGTTTCATGAGCTGCCTCAGTTTCATCAGTTTTAAGCCACTCACTACCAAAAGGACATTGAGGGGCTGGAGTGTGGCCAGAGAAGCTCAATGAAGTTGATGAAGGGTCTAGCAAGCAGGTTTGGTGAGAAGCACCTGTGAGAGAACAGGGATTGTTTAGTCTTGAGAAAAGGAGGCTGATCTCACTGATCTTTACTACTTCAGCCAACACAGGAGATTGGAGCCAGGCGGGGGTGAGTTGCTTCTCCCAAGTAGAAAGTGATAGGACAAGAGGAAATGGCCTCCAGCTGCACTGGGGGAGGTTTAGGTTGCATATTGGGAAGAATTTATTCACTAAAAGAGTGGGCAGGCATCAGAAGAGGCTGCCCAGGTAGGCAGTGGAGTAGTCATCCCTGGGATTTTCAAAAAACATGTGAACATGGCACTTCAAGGGGTGGATACATGGTTTAAGAAGAGTAGTGGCGTGGGGTTGACAATTGGATTCCATGATCTCAAAGGTCTTTCCCAAACAAAACAATTCTATGATCAGCTATTTAAGCACCTATTTCACCTGTAACTTTCTGAAAAGAGCCCTTTTTTCTGTGACTCTTCCTCCTTTTTCGTCTGTCCATGTCATTGCCTCTCACAGAATCACACAACAGTAGGGGTTAGAAGGGATCTCTTGAGATCATACAGTCCAAACTGTCATTATTTTAGAACAACTGTTCCTTCCCCTAAGACATCCTTGCACCCATCTTCTCAAGCAGGTTCGGGTCTAGACGGACTCCAAAACTGCACAGTGTAAGAGGTAAAGAAGGGCCATAGTGACTCAAAAACGGTGAGCCATTCTTTCTCCAGGAGCAACCAGACTGCTATAGAAGGGGTCTAGCAGAGTATAGGAGAGCATCCTTCACCAATTGAGCATCCTTCACCAATTACACGCAGGACTTCAGCCTCCAGAATCACCCTGGTAACTCTGAGACCTTCATATTTCACCTTAAAGTAACCATTACCAAGTCAATCATGAGAAAATGTATCTAATTTCTCTCTGATTTCCATTATACCTTTGGACTTCACAACATTTTGAAAATATGAGTTCTGTAGTTTTGTCATGAAGGTAAAAAAATGTGAAATTCAGATGTTTGGGTAATTCTCTTTAATAATTTAAATACTCTTTCTCTCTCCTCCCACACAAACAATCTGAAAACTTCTCTGTAAGGGTTCTATGGACCTAATTCCAAAGTACTATTGCCATCTTTTTATGTGTTATCAAAACATTTTTTTTAACCCTCTCTGATGTAAAAATTAGACATAAAAACATTTCTCTCTCTCTCGTGTGTGTGTGTCTGTGTTAAATGTTGCAGGGGAAAAAATATATAAAATTTTGTTGAGTAATTTTAAAATGAAAGAAATCCAAAGACAACAACATAGTGTTTTGGAGGGCACATCTGTTTTCCTGTGCTCTGATTGATTTGTCTGATTCAGATGTTGTCATCCCCATGACAGAAAGAAGATGTCACAGTGGTTGTATGGAAATACTTGGCTGTGTGGCAGTCCCACACACTTCAAGCCCTTCCACATGTAAGATCCAAGTTCCCATCACTCCAACACAAAACAACAGCTTTCAGAAGTTACTCCCAGAATGCAAACTCTGTGTAGGAGCCAAACAGAAAACAACTAACTAATTCCAGTTACCATATTTCTAACTTTGGTACCTGCCATTCGTCTTGATAAAGGTGAATAAATCCATCACAGATAAACTACCTGAAAAGGACAGAAAATAACCCTGTCACTGACTTTAAGGATACGTGAAAGCAGGAGATAAATCACATTGCCTCCTTAATCCTTGGGAATATCATGAGGTTCAACAAGTGTAGAGACCTGTACCTGGGGAGTAACAACACCATGCACCAGAATAGATTAGGGGCTTACCCACTGGAAAGCAGCTCCATGGAGAAGGACCTTGGATCCTGGTGGACAAGTAGTTATCCACAGGACAACAATGTTCCAAAAAGGCCAGTGGCCTCCTGAGGGGCTGCTCTAGTGAGACCACATCTGGAATATTATGTCCATTTCTGGGCTCCCTAGGTCAAGAAGGACAGTGATGTACTAAAGAACATCCAATGAAAGCTAGGAGGATGATGAAGGGTTGGGATCATCTGTCTGATGAGGGAAGGCTGAGAGATCTGGGGCTGTCAGAGAAGGAATCTTATTCGTGTTTACAAATATTTGAAGGGTGAATGTCATGGAGGTGTCAGTCTCCTCTCAGTGGTATGCTATGCAGGACAAGGGGCAACAGATGCAAACTGGAACCCAGAAAGTTCCACCTCAATATGAGGGGAAACTTCTTTATTGAAAGGGTGGTGGAGCCCTGGAACAGACTGCCCAGGGAGGCTGTGAAGTCTCCTTCTCTAAAGAGTTTCAACACCCATCTGGATGCATTCCTGTGTGTCCTGCTGTAAGTGATTCTGCTGCTTTGTGGGGAGGTTGGACCCAATGATCTCTGGAGGTTACTTCCAATCCCTGCCATTCTGTAATTCTGTGATTAGTGGCAAGACAGCCAAAGTTGCACCAAGACTCAATAGGTACAAAATTCTAGGCTGTTTCTGCACAGTTGTGAGTCATATGCTGCAATACACAGAATTTCTCAGATTCCAGGCAATTTTATTTAATGTCATGGTGGATATTCTTTTTAATTCTTTCTTTCTTTCTTTCTTTCTTTCTTTCTTTCTTTCTTTCTTTCTTTCTTTCTTTCTTTCTTTCTTTCTTTCTTTCTTTCTTTCTTTCTTTCCTTCCTTCCCTCCTTCCTTCCTTCCTTCATTCCTTCCTTCCTTCTTTTTTCTTTTTTTTCTTTTTCTTTTCCTTTTTTATCTGCTGCTGCTACAGTATCACTGAGCTTTTGCATAAAGACAGAGATTTCTCTGTTTGCTGTAATTTTCCTGCATTGCACTTTCTCTGACAAACCATTTCTTTAGCTGAAGGGACTGACTATCCCTTACCCCTTACACCATTTATCCAAGTACATATGTTTGTACTTTCTGGTCATCCTCTGTATCTGGCTCTTTATGCTTCCTAAAATCAGTAAGAGTTTTTCCACAGACTCCAGGGTGATCAAAATTAAATTTAATCCATTTTCCCTGAGATTTAATTGATATTTTCAGTGCCCACTCAAATTGTGACATCATATCTTCCCAAATTTTCACTATAGATTTGTTGCAGTTAGTTACTTCTGTGATTACGAGGGGGAAAAAGAGAGAGAGAGAGAGAAAGAGAGAGAGAGAGAGAGGGAGAGGAAAAAAAGAGAAAAAAAAAAAAAAAGAGAAAACCAAACCACCAAACACATCTTTTGGGGGTTCAGCAATCCAGCTGCAGGTGGTTTCATGGAAGTAATATTACTTTGCTTTTATTTTCATCTCTTTTCCAAGAGTATTATTATTTTTTTTTAAGAGCACAGGAAAGCACAGAATAGTTACATGATGGATCCAAAGATTTTTTTTTCTGCACATCAAATAGAAAAAAATCACCACAACAGGCTTAGATGTCTTCACAGTATCACAGTATCACAGTATCATCAGGGTTGGAAGAGACCTCACAGATCATCAAGTCCAACCCTTAACCACAGAGCTCAAGGCTAGACCATGGCACCAAGTGCCACGTCCAACCTTGCCTTGAACAGCCCCAGGGATGGCGACTCCACCACCTCCCCGGGCAGCCCATTCCAGTGCCCAATGACTCTCTCAGTGAAGAATTTTCTCCTCACCTCGAGCCGAAATTTCCCCTGGCGCATCCTGAGGCTGTGTCCTCTCGTTCTGGTGCTGGCCACCTGAGAGAAGAGAGAAACCTCCTCCTGGCCACAACCACCCCTCAGGTAGTTGTAGACAGCAGTAAGGTCACCCCCGAGCCTCCTCTTCTCCAGGCTAAACAATCCCAGCTCCCTCAGCCTCTCCTCGTAGGGCTGTGCTCAAGGCCTCTCACCAGCCTCGTCGCCCTTCTCTGGACACGCTCAAGCATCTCAATGTCCCTCCTAAACTGGGGGGCCCAGAACTGAACACAGGACTCAAGGTGTGGTCTAACCAGTGCAGAGCACAGGGGCAGAATGACCTCCCTGCTCCTGCTGACCACACCATTCCTGAGGCAGGCCAGGATGCCACTGGCTCTCTTGGCCACCTGGGCACACTGCTGGCTCATGTTCAGGCAGGTATTGATCAGCACCCCCAGATCCCTCTCTGTCTGCTCTCCAGCCACTCCGACCCCAGCCTGTATCTCTGCATGGGGTTGTTGTGGCCAAAGTGCAGCACCCTGCACTTGGAGCTATTGAACCCCATCCCATTGGACTCTGCCCATCTGTCCAGGTGGTCAAGGCCCTGCTGCAGAGAGTCTTCTACTCTTTTAGACAGAGGACTAACTTTCTCTGAATATATATGTTTTTTTTTAACCTGCAACTCTAAGGATAAATAAAATAAAATAAAATAAATAAATAAATTAAAAAAACAGAAACAGCACACTCAGCTAAATCAACTAAGTTAATTTACAGTGATGTATTAACGAAATTTGGACTCTTTCTCCTCCCACCATAAAGCAACTTTTCCCTTGTGGCACTGTGGCAGCCAGAAATTGTGATAGATTTCAGTGTACTTTAAAATACCAAAGAGTGTATTAAGATCTTCAGTACACAAAGAAGTGCATACAGCTTTTGCCTTTGGAATGCATGTATCTTATCAATCTTTAAGTTTAGAAAATATGGATAATTTGGACAGGGGGCAGGAGGTAATGAAGTGCTTGAATTGTTGGGGAATCATTTTCCTTACCAACATCTACAGGGTCAGTCCACTAATTGGCTGCCAGCAGATACAATCATGCTAAATCCATCTGTATAAATGGATTTGGAGTAAAGGGTCAGGAATCACAGATATTCAGGTTTCTTTTTTCCAACCCTCACAGTGATTAGTGTGGATTTAAGCACCTGGAGAAAGATCCTTAACTTTCCACCAGTTTGTCTTGAATGGCCTAAAACATGGTCAGTAAAAATCGCTTGGTCTTTTTGAATAGAACATAACTTAACAGAATCATTGCAGCCTATTGAATTTGGGAGTTTTTTTCTTTAGTTTTGCCCACGAGTAGGGCAAAATAGGTAACGAGCAACATCTGCTTGGCAGTTCTGCCTACAGCTCTCTCTGCAGTGACAAAGACCTGACAAATGTGTGACTGATGGCACTGTAATTGGGTACCAGTGCTGGTATCACCAATGAGTAGGAGCATAAAGCGCAAGCCCTGGAAAATGGGACTAAGCTGTTTATGATAAATCCACCACACAGAAGAATCTGAAAGTGTGCATGTAACTAAATATATTTTTAATCAAACTCCAGATGTTGTTCAGTACGGTCCAGGATTACAGCATGTTACAGATTCATTGACTTGGCCTCCACCCAGTGCCTGAGACAGCAATGCCTGAACACCCAATGCAGGTAATTACCAACGTGGTTTCTCCACAAAAAAGTTTGGTCCAGACACAGTTATTAAAATGTGAGACACTATCATCAATATTGCAGACGTGGAAGTAAATAAAAGACCAAAACCCAATAAAAAAATCACAATGTGTGTCAATTCTTCCTTTACAAACAAGAACTAGAGAAGAGGTGGTTCTCCCTCTCATCTCTGCAATATGTTCATGGTGGGCTTGTCTCTTGCCTTTTGTACTCAAAGCCCTCCCTCTGGGGGGAAAAAAAAAAAAAAAAAAAAAAAAAAAAAAAAAAAAAAGGAAAAAGCTGTATCTACCATGCCAACCCTTATTCTGAATATTTTCCTCTCTCCTTATTGAAGCAGGTCTGAATAAAATCCATCGAACCAGAGAGTAAGAGGCAAAGTGTGTCAAAGAGGAGGAATTACAAACAGCTGAAAGAAGCTCACCCATTAGGACATTGCCTGGAAAGGATCTTGGTTCTGTCCCTCCTGTAAGGAGAGTTTATTTAGTTTATATGAAACAGTTTGGGGATTACTGTAACGCAAGCATGAAATTAGCTCCAAGCCCCTCATCACTGTAAAAGCCAAGGAACTTGTGAGCAACAAAAGAAAGCAAAATATTAGTCTTGTTAGGAAAATGTGACATAAAGCAGTTACAGTTAGAAAACTCGCATCTAGCTTCATCTGAAACATCAGCACCAGTTTTAGGATCTTCAGCTGGGATTTAGGCACGAAACGTAAATCACGAATTTGCTGATTACAAGAGAGCTGTAAACACAAATGCAGAGAGACACTGGCAGGCCACCAAAAATGCCATTCCCCTCCTCACGTTGTGCTCCTTCAATTTATTTTGATTTGTCAGCTAGATCTTCATGGGTAGCTGCAAACAGGATGGGGAGGAAGAAAGAAGGAGCAGCATGATGATAAATGCATTTTTATGGAAGGCAAGAAACATTTATTTGGAAATCTTATAGCAGGCAGCAAAGCAATGGATCACTGGGAAGGGAAATGGAAAGAGTAGTTAGGAGAGGATAAAGTTAAAGTGTCTGTAAATAATTCAAGTGCATCTCCAAAGAAGCTTTTCTTTCTTTCAAAAGCAGGATGGGCAGCAGATCAAGAGAGGTGATTCTGCCACTTTGCTCTAATGAGACCTCACATGCAGTACTGTGTCCAGCCCTGGAGTCCTCAACATAAAAATTACATGGACCTGATGAAGAGGATCCAGAGGAGGGCCACGAAGGTGATCAGAGATCGGAAGCACCTCACCTACATAGAACAGCTGAGAGAGTTGGGATCATTCACCCTGGAGAGCCACTTTTAAATATCTGAAGGGGACCTACTGTAAGGCTGGGGAAGGACCATCAAGAAGGATGAGGGGCAATGGTTTTAAACTAGAGCAGGGCTGGACATAAGACGGAAATTCTTCACAACGAGACTGGTGAAATTTTGGAATAGGTCACCCAGAGAGGTGATGGAGGCCCCATTTCTGGAGATACTCAAGATCAAACTCAATGGGGCCCTGAATAACCTGATACAATTAGAGATCATAGAATCATAGAATCATAGAATCAACCAGGTTGGAAGAGACCTCCAAGATCATCCAGTCCAACCTGTCACTCAGCCCTAGCCAGTCAACTAGACCACGGCATTTAGTGCCTCATCCAGGCTTTTCTTCAACACCTCCAGGGATAGTGACTCCACCACCTCCCTGGGGAACCCATTCCAATGGGAAATCACTCTCTGTGGGAAGAATTTCTTCCTAACATCCAGCGTAGACCTTCCCCAGCACAACTTGAGACTGTGTCCCCTTGTTCTATTGGTGGTTGCCTGGGATAAGAGACCAACCCCCATCTGGCTACAGCCTCCCTTCAGGTAGTTGTAGACAGCAATGAGGTCACCCCTGAGCCTCCTCTTCTACAGGCTAAACACCCACAGCTGTCTCAGCCTCTCCTCATAGGGTTTATGCTCCAGGCCCCTCACCAGCTTTGTCATCCTCTGGGCACCTTCCAGAAGAATAACCTCCCTCGTCCTACTTGCCACAGGGCTTTGGACAAGATGATCTCAAGGGTCCTTACCAACCTAATGCATTCCATGATTCTATGATTCAAAGTAGGACACATTATTTCTTTAGAATCATAAGATTAAGCCTAAACACTAACTGACCCTACAACCATTACCTAAGGCTGCTTTGACTCTACCTTTCTCTAACTCTGAAACCATTCTTTTACTGTCCAGTCTGCTTTTAACATCTCACCATGATATGATTGTGTTTATATTTTGTGGTTATTTTCCTGCAACGACCCGACAAAACTTCTCACCTTGTCCAAACTGATCCCACCACTCTGAAACTGAAGCCTATAACTATTTTTTTTATTATTATTATCCTTTGTGTTCAGGAAGGACAAATCTATGTGCTTCTATGCAACAGGCTTTTCAGTAGAGGAATATTGGACACATAGTCTAGCAAAAAGGGTTCCTACCCATGGCAGGAGTCTTGGAATCTTAAAGGTGTTTTCTGACCCAAAGAATTCTATAATTCTGTGATAAGACGGTGGTTGTGTCCCTTGTGTCCCTTGGTAGTTCCTCAGGCTGAACACTCTTGTTCAAGGTTTCTTCACAGACCATGTTACCTGACCTTGTTCTTGTTACTCTTCTCTGAACTTTCACTGAAGACCATCAGTTATGTGGGATCTGAAAGGAGATAAAGAACAGCTATTTTAGTTGAAAAAGACCTCTAAGCTCAAGTCCAACCATCAATCCAACACCAGCATGACCACTAAACCATGTCCCCAAGTGCCATGTCCACGTTCTTGAACACCTCCAGGAACGGTGATTCCTCTACCTATCTGGGCAACCTGTTCCATTGCCTGATTGGAATTGCTGCTGAATAGAAAGGCAGCTTCACGTGTAGGATCCTAGATATTTAAATCACTGGATCTGCCTGAAACTGGGTCTCCAAATACTTGAAGTTCATTCATTACAATTCCTGACAACAAATTCAAAGGCTGACAATAGAAAACATATATATGCATGTGTACGTTCTGATATGCAACATGCAGATGTTCTGTTTTATGTCTGAAATACAGGGAAAAATCTTAACAGAACTACTCCCAGCAAGCATAATGGATTCCCTGACACAATGGGTCCATCAAACCAGTTCACATATTCAGCAAAAGCCGGTTTAAGTCTTCATAAGACAAATGTTGTCAAGAAAGTAGGAGTAAAGCTACTCAGTCCTGTGTCACTGCTGTCTCTTGATCTCACACTCTGCTCTTCTGTGCTGCCTATTTGTTATACTATCATGGTGGTAGCTGGAAGGGGTCTCTAGGAATCAACCATTCCAACACCTCTGCTAATGCAGTCACCCACAGCAGCTTCCCTAGGATCACAATGGCCAGGTAGGTTTGAAATCTCTTCAGACAAGGAGACTCTACAACATCTCTAGGCAGCCTGCTCCAGGCCTCAAGCACCCTCAGAGCAAAGAAATTTCTTCTCCTGTTCAGATAGAACCTCTTGAGTTCCAGTTTGTGCCTCTTGCTCCATATCCTCTTGCTGGGCACCACTGCAAAGAGTCTGACCTCATCTTCTTGTCCTCCACAGATACCTTAGCTCCTGCTGACCACTGAGAAGATCTCCAAATATGTCTGCTCCTCCTCTGGTTAAACAGTCTCAGATCTCTCAGCCTTTTCTCCTCACAGAGATGGTCCAGGTCCCTCAGCATATATGAAGCCCCTGCTGGTCCATATCCTGCCTTCCTTGAACTGGAGAACACAGAACTGGACACAATACTCCAATGTGGTCTCAGCAGGGCAGAAAACCTTCCTCAACCTGCTACCTGCACTCTTCTGATCTTCATTGACTTTATCTTCATTAGTATTTATCTGTAAAGTTCTTTATGAAGACTTCAGAAAAGTCTTTGTGGCTTCTACCTTCTCTGATAATGGTTTCTCCACATTTCCTCCACACATGTTGTGCTTTCATAAGGACCCACTTTCATTTCAGAAATGAAAATTTTTCTGGGTTGTTTATTTGTCTGAAAAGTGAAACATTGAAACATTTCTTAAGCTGGTCACCTTTTCCTTGTGTTACTAAAATAATAAACAATTACTTTGTATATCAAAAGTCTCTGATTTTAGTACGGTAATAGGATGATGTCACTTGGAACAGAACTCAAATCTGGAAACAAAGAACAAGTATTAACATGGGTCCAAACCATCATTGAAGTTTTCTTGCACTGAGTACTACTTTTCCAGCAGTACAGTCACCCCTGATCACCTCAGCATTATCTTCAGTGCAGTTGAAGTATTTCCACCTAAATTTCTCAGTGCTGCAGAACTCCTCTCTACCCTGATAAGGCCACATCAAAGTATTGTTTCCAATTCTGGGTTCCCCAGTTCAAGAGAGAAAGGGAACTAATGGAGAGTCCAGTGGAGGCTATGAAGATGTTGAGGGCCTGGAGCATGTCTGCGAGAAGGAAAGTCTGAGAGACCTGGGGCTGTTGAACCTGCAGAAGAGCAGCCTTAGAGGGCATCCAATCAATACTCAGCAGGAGCCAAAGGACTTGTGGGGGACAAGAAAATGGGGACAGACTCTTTGCAGTGGTTCTCAGCAATAGGATATGAAGCAAGAGACACAAACTGGAACCTAGGAGGTTCCATCTGAAGAGGAGAAATTATTTTGTCCTGAGGGTGCTGGAAGCCTGGATTAGGCTGCCCAGAGAGGTTGTGGAGTCTCCTTATCTGGGGAGATTCCAAATCAACCTGGCCACTGTGATCCTAGGAGAGCTTCTGTGGGTGCCCTGCTTTAGCAGGAGAGTTAGAGAGGGTGATGTCCAGAGGTCACTTCCTATCCATACTGTGATGAGGTTTGGGGATTTTGTGAACTTTTAAGTGTGTGTCCATCCCACATCAGCATAACATTCACTTCTATCAAGTGTATGCTATTGCACCTCTTTGTCAAACAGGTGAGAAGATCTCTCCATCTGCTTTTCTCCAGGCTAAACTCATGGCCATGTTTAAACTGACGTTCACTTTGTTGTGTGTACTTGTCTTGTACAGTACTTGACAGAATAGCAGTCTGAAAACTCTAGGGCTGAATACAAAACCTACAGAGTTTTAGCAAGAATTTTTTCTTGACATCACTGCCCTGAGAAATCATTTATGCACCAAAATATAGCCCCAAGGAGATGGAAGGGTCACAATGGCTGATGAGCATTTTGTTTTTCCTTCCAAATGCTTGTTTTCCTGTTTTAAATATGGATGTGGTGTTGTTTCAGCTACAATCAATTCCATCATGATAACATTAAGTGTTAATGTGGGAATATTTAAAGGAAGCACTTTTGTTTCCACAATTAGAAAGTTCCCAAAGGCTGTTCCCATAATCACTGTGGTCTTTTGGGGACTGATGTTCAAAACTAGAGAGGTCTGTGGCTTCTCTTGAAGTTGGACTCATAGTATTGCAATATATCATAGCCAGTTTGTTCTTTTAGAATCCTCTGAGATTCAGAAGTTTTCTGAGTACTGAATTGGATATGGTTTCCAGGAATGTAGAAAACTAAGTAGTGCACTTACTCCCATTATCAGATTAGCATGATTCATGGAATCACAGAATTATAGGAATTGGAAAGGACCTCAGATCATCTAGTCCAACACCTCCACTAGAGCAAGTTCACCTAGAGCAGCTTGCACAGGGCAGAATCCAGGTGTGTTTTGAATTACTCCAGAGGTGTACCTGTGCAGCCTGCTCCAGTGTCTCAGTATCCTCATCATAAAGAAATTCCTACTCATGTTTAGATGGAACTTTCTTTTTTGTGCC
This sequence comes from Pogoniulus pusillus, assembly GCF_015220805.1. Taxonomy (NCBI): domain Eukaryota; kingdom Metazoa; phylum Chordata; class Aves; order Piciformes; family Lybiidae; genus Pogoniulus; species Pogoniulus pusillus. The sequence continues at coordinate 39,058,835 of NC_087309.1, forward strand.
CATTGTCCTTTGTCTTGCCACTGGGCACCATTGAAAAAAAAACCTGGTCCCATCCATCTGACACCAACCATGCAAGTATTTGTAAACACTGAGAAGAACCCCCTTCAGTCTTCTCTTTTGCAGACTAAAAAGCCCCAAGACCCTCAGGTTTTATTTTTAAGACTGATGTTTTAGTCCCCTACTATCTTCATAGCCCTTAGCTATACTGACTCAAGCAGTTCCTTGTCCTTGAACTGGGGAGCTGAGAACTGGACACAAGTACTCCAGATAGGGCCTCACCTAGGGCTGAGTATTCAGCATGGGAATATCTACTGTGAGAGGATGTGTCTGAACAAGGATCTCAAGGTTCTGGTTTCTTTAAGAAAAACTGTTTTGTGAGGCAATTAATTGAATATTTTGGTGGATTTTCTTTTTCCCTTCTCCTCTCCTCTTCTCTTCTCTTCTCTTCTCTTCTCTTCTCTTCTCTTCTCTTCTCTTCTCTTCTCTTCTCTTCTCTTCTCTTCTCTTCTCTTCTCTTCTCTTCTCTTCTCTTCTCTTCTCTTCTCTTCTCTTCTCTTCTCTTCTCTCCTCTCCTCTCCTCTCCTCTCCTCTCCTCTCCTCTCCTCTCCTCTCCTCTCCTCTCCTCTCCTCTCCTCTCCTCTCCTCTCCTCTCCTCTCCTCTCCTCTCCTCTCCTCTCCTCTCCTCTCCTCTCCTCTCCTCTCCTCTCCTCTCCTCTCCTCTCCTCTCCTCTCCTCTCCTCTCCTCTCCTCTCCTCTCCTCTCCTCTCCTCTCCTCTCCTCTCCTCTCCTCTCCTCTCCCCTCCCCTCCCCTCCCCTCCCCTCCCCTCCCCTCCCCTCCCCTCCCCTCCCCTCCCCTCCCCTCCCCTTGTCTTTCCTTCCCTTCCCTTCCCTTCCCTTCCCTTCCCTTCCCTTCCCTTCCCTTCCCTTCCCTTCCCTTCCCTTCCCTTCCCTTCCCTTCCCTTCCCTTCCCTTCCCTTCCCTTCCCTTCCCTTCCCTTCCCTTCCCTTCCCTTCCCTTCCCTTCCCTTCCCTTCCCTTCCCTTCCCTTCCCTTCCCTTCCCTTCCCTTCCCTTCCCTTCCCTTCCCTTCCCTTCCCCTTGTGTTAACTCTTCAGTGGCATGAAGAATAAACAGTATACAATGCTTAATAATGAAGTAGAAAGGAAAAATTTAAAATACACTCTTGTGTCAGGTTTTCTGCTCAGCTACAGAGCAGGTAGGTTCTTCAACACTCACAGTTTGGTCCTTCTTGCAGCATCCGCCCCTTAACCACGTGTCAGTCTCTCTTAATGAGTGAG